>NC_139989.1:13051367-13651367 GCF_964263955.1 Coregonus lavaretus
GAGGAGAGAGAGAGCAGAGAAGAGAGAGAGAGAGAGAGAGATGAGAGAGAGAGAGAGAGAGAGAGAGAGAGAGAGAGAGAGAGAGAGAGAGAGAGAGATGGAACGAGATAGCGATGAGAGAGAGACAGATGGAGATGGAACAAGAGAGAGAGAAAGGAGATTGCAACGAGAGAGAGAGAGACATACTTTCTCTGTTTTCAACCATCAAGACGTTTAGAAATAAAAAATAAAAATGAATTGTTTAAAAATGACAGAATGTTAAGGTTCAGACACACCAATAGAGTTTGCCAGCCGAGAGTACTTAGTACCTCAGAACAGAGTGCCGGCAGTAATTTGCAAACCGAAGTGCGCACCGATTTTACATGTAGAATCGAGCTAAATGTCGTCAGTCAGACGTCTACAGTGGGTGGTCCCTAAAACACAGCGTGCTGAACAATCAGCCGACAAACGCTAGATCCACATTCTGTGCGATGTGTGAAAGTTGCTAACAGACATCTAACAGCTGTATCAGATACATATTTTTACATTTACATTTACGTCATTTAGCAGACGCTCTTATCCAGAGCGACTTACAAATTGGTGCATTCAACTTATGATAGCCAGTGGGACAACCACCCAATTATTATTTTATTTTTTATAAATCGGGGGTTGGGCTGGGGGTAGAAGGATTACTTTTATACTATTCCAGGTATTCCTTAAAGAGGTAGGGTTTCAAGTGTCTCCGGAAGGTGGTCAGTGACTCCGCTGTCCTGGCGTTGTGGGGGAGCTTGTTCCACCATTGGGGTGCCAGAGCAGCGAATAGTTTTGACTGGGATGAACATGTTTTTTCTGGTTCACTCTAAACTTTGGCCCAGTTCATGTTGTAGGCCTATGTTTGTAAATGTATAGCTATGTACAGTGCATTCGGAAAGTATTCAGACCCCTTGACTTTTTCCACATTTTGTTGCGTTACAGCCGTATTCAAAAAAAAAAATCCCTCATCAATCTACACACAATACCCCATAATGACAAAGCAAAAACAGGTTTTTAGAAATTTTAGCAAATGTATACAACATAAAAAACGGAAATATTACATTTACATAAGTATTCAGACCCTTCACTCAGTACTTTGTTGAAGCACATTTGGCAGCGATTATAGCCTCGAGTCTTCTTGGGTGTGACGCTACAAGCTTGGCACACCTGTATTTGGGGAGTTCCTCTCAAGCTCTGTCAGGTTGGATGGGGAGCGTCGCTGCACAGCTATTTTCAGGTCTCTCCAGAGATGTTAGATCGGGTTCAAGTCCGGGCTCTGGCTGGGCCACTCAATGACATTCAGAGACTTGTCCCGAAGCCACTCCTGCGTTGTCTTGGCTGTGTGCTTAGGGTCATTGTCCTGTTGGAAGTAGAACCTTCACCCTAGTCTGAGGTCCTGAGCGGTCTGGAGCAGGTTTTCATCAAGGATCTCTCTGTACTCTGCTCCGTTCATCTTTCCCTCGATCCTGACTAGTCTCCCAGATGGTGCCAGGTTTCCTCCAGACGTGACGCTTGTCATTCAGGCCAAAGAGTTCAATCTTGGTTTCATCAGACCAGAGAATCTTGTTTCTCATGGTCTGAGTCCTTTAGGTGCCTTTTTGCAAACTCCAAGAGGGATGTCATGTGCCTTTTACTGAGGAGTGGCTTCCATCTGGCCACTCTACCATAAAGGCCTGATTGCAGAGATGGTTGTCCTTCTGTAAAGTTCTCCCATCTCCACAGAGGAACTCTTTAGCTATGTCAGAGTGACCATTGGGTCATTGGTCACCTCCCTGACAAAGGCCCTTCTCCCCCGATTGCTCAGTTTGGTAGGGCGGCCAGCTCTAAGAAGAGTCTTGGTGGTTCCAAACTTATTCCATTTAAGAATGATGGAGGCCACTGTGTTCTTGGGGACCTTCAGTGCTGCAGAAATCTTTTGGTACCCTTCCCCAGATCTGTGCCTTGACACAATCCTGTCTCGGAGCTCTACGGAAAATTCCTTCGACCTCATGGCTTGGTTTTTGCTCTGACATGCACTGTCAACTGTGGGACCTTATATAGACAGGTGTGTGCCTTTCCAAATCATGTCCAAGCAATTGAATTTACCACAGGTGGACTCCAATCAAGTTGTAGAAACATCTCAAGGATGTTCAATGGAAACAGGATGCACCTGAGCTCAATTTCGAGTCTCATAACAACGGGTATGAATACTTATGTAAATAGGGTATTTATGTTTATATTTTGAATCAATGTGCTAAAATTTCTACAAACCTGTTTTCGCTTTGTCATTAAGTGTATAGATTGATGAGGAAACATTTTAATTTAAACCGTTTTAGAATAAAGCTGTAACGTAACAAAATGTGGAAAAAGTCAAGGGGTCTGAATACTTTCCGAATGCACTGTATGCAGCTTTCCATCAAATAACCTGTGTATTATCTTTGTTAAACTTAAAAACAACCTCTCAAAATGATTGGTAGGTCGTTTTGTAATCTATGTTGTTTACCTACAGCATGAGTCAACCCTGTAATGTCTCCTCCCCTACCCTCCCCCCCTCTCCTCTCCTCCCATCGCCTCTCCAACCATCCCATCTCCTCTCCTCCAGGATGAGTTCTACCAGCAGCTGCAGGCCATCAGACAGCCATGGCACGTTCCCAGTGACACAGAGAGTGACATTCTGGAACCACCTGAGCAGGACAAGTGTGAGTAAGCGTGCCTTACACTTTTCATCCACTCCCTCTCTTCCTCTGCTCTTTTTCTCTTTCTGTCCCTGTCTCTCTCTTTCTCTCTCTCTGTATCTCGCTCTCTCTCCCTTTATCACTCTCTTTCTATCTCTCTTTCCATCTTTATCCTCTTTGATGTTTATTTCTCTCCCCACCTTTCTTTTTCTCGTCTCTCTCCCATACTGACTCACAAGGGGAAGTCATTTTTCCTCAGTGTTTCACAGTGTTAAACTTTCTCATGAAGTCAGTGGTATTCTACTGTCCATAAGATGACTGATCGCTCTCTTAATGCCATTAGCCACACACTGTCATTTCCTTAGTTCAATTTATTCATGTCATTACTCAAATTTTCAGTGATTAATATACAAAGTATGGCTTTTCAACGGCCTAAAAGAGGGGATTTATACCTTAATGTACACTGTTAAATTCAGTACAAGACAATGAGAGTTTAGGCATGAAATTACCGTTGCTACACAGGAGGCAGACATCTTGTGAAGTTTTAAAAGCTTGAATATGTGATTTCTGGGTGGATAAGGTTGTTGATATTGTCGAAGATTACATCTCCAGCCGTACTTTAAGAGATGTATTCACGTTAAGAGCTAGTCGATGGACATGAAGGACTCTCCATTGCATCTCATGAATCCATAAATCGTTATATAAGTCTGGCTTGGGTACGACACTACTCTCTCTCTCTGTCCTTTGAACATGACATCACTAGGTACGCATCCCAAATTGCACCCTATTCCCTACAGGGCCCATAGGGCTCTGGGCAAAAGTAGTACACTATATAGGGAATAGGGTGCCATTTGGGATGCAGCCTCCATCTTTGAACATGAAATAATTATATCAGACCTCCCCTCTTGATGTTCAATTCAATAAATCAGTTGAATGTAGTAATATGTAATAATTATTAATATGTAATAAATAATAATCTAATATGGTCTCAATGGTCCTATGAAACCGTCAAATGAACGTTCTCTTAACTTTTATGGTGAGAGTTGCGTATCGCCACATCCTCAGAGATGGCTTCAGATCCTGGTATTTTAGAAATGTGTCAATGAACACACATACTGTACATAAGCCTGATGGTGGCCTTGTAGTTAAGACCACCGCCTTCAGCACATATACGATTCCCCTGACTGCGTGGGCACGAATCCCGGCACCTACCGGCCCAACTCAGTATCTCCCTTCTCTCTGTCTCCCCTTTATTGCATGCCGGTCTCTGTCATTGAAAAAACATACAGAAGGAGAGTGCATATTCACACATAGCCAACTTCTTCAGTGTGGGTCGATTCTACCGCTACAGTGTAAGTACAGTTCATCGTACAGAATTCTGTTCATGTTGAAGTAAATTAATTTCATTTATGTATCAAGCCAGATGGAACTGAATCTGTCATTTGACCCTAATTCCTCTCTATCCCAGAACAGTGACAGCAATGTCCTGCAAATAATGTATCATTTAATGTGTCCCAAATGCCACCCTATTCCCTATGTAGTGCGCTACCTTTGACCAGGGCCCATATGGTTCTGGTCAAAAGTAGTGCACTATATAGGGAATAGCGTGCCATTTGGGATGCAGGCAGGAATTCCAAGTCAAACCAAACATTGCGTTACGCAAAATGGCGGCAATCAAATGGAACCGTAAGCCTACATGACAGGTCTCTCTTGAGTATGGAGGCTAGTCGTGCCAAAGGAATATATCTGGTGAAGTGAGTGAATGTATTTAGCTAATATACTATGGCAATGATGTGTTTAGAAAAGGATACAAGCCACACACTACTGGAGAGAGGGAGGGAGAGAAAGAGGTTGAGGAGGAGAGGGGAGGGAGAGGGAGAGGATGAGAGGGGAGAGAGACGGAGAGAGAGAGGTGGAGGAGGAGAGGGGAGAGAGAGGGAGAGAGAGGGAGAGAGAGAGAGGTGGAGGAGGAGAGGGGAGAGAGAGGGAGAGAGAGGGAGAGAGAGAGGAGGAGGAGGAGAGGGGAGAGAGAGAGAGGGAGAGAGAGAGAGAGGGAGAGGATGAGAGGGGAGAGAGAGGGAGAGAGAGAGGTGAAGGAGGAGAGGGGAGAGAGAGGGAGAGAGAGGGAGAGAGAGGTGGAGGAGGAGAGGGGAGAGAGAGGGAGAGAGAGGGAGAGAGAGAGAGAGAGAGGTGGAGGAGGAGAGGGGAGAGAGAGGGAGAGAGAGAGGTGGAGGAGGAGAGGGGAGAGAGAGAGAGGGAGAGAGAGGGAGAGAGAGATGGAGAAGAGAGGTAGCAAGAGAAAGACAGTGAGAAGGAGAGAAAGAAATGCCCAGCTGCAAGACATGAGAAAGTCATGTTAGGCATGAGAGAGGGCTCATGGGGTGTGATGGCTGCTGACTGACTCAGTAAGTGTGTGCGTGCATGTGTGTGTGTGTGCATGTGTGTGTGTGTGTGTGTATGTGTGTGTATGTGTGTGTGTGTGTGTGTGTCGTTAGATGTATGTGTCTTAGCTCATTGGCACAGTGACACCCCCCCTCCCTTCCCAGCCCCTCTCCCCTCATCTCTGCTGCCATGCCAGTGCCTTGGTTTGTGTGTCTGAGCTGGCGCCAAGTCTATGGCACAGAGCTACATAATAAAGAAAAAAGCCATCCATAGCTATTTCCTGTTATTCTAGAGACTTCCACAATGGGGTAACCGCATCGACCTCAATGAGATGAAAGTAGTCTGTAGTCAATGGAATAGTCAGTCCCCCTCCTGTCCCCTTCTCCTCCCAACCATCCTGTGGCTCATGTCTCAGACTAACTACCCAATTTATTAAACTTAAAGGAAAACTCCACTTAAAAACTATATTTTGGTATTTTTTTCATTAGTCCACTGCTGACGTGCAAAACATTTTGGGACTGCATCAACAGTGGCGTAATGCAATAAATACTAAAACATAGTTCCCTTGGAGAGTTCATCAATGAGCTTGACACCTTGATAAGTTCCTTTCCTGAGGATGGCTCACCCCTCACAGTTCTGGGTGACTTCAACCTCCCTACGTCTACCTTTGGCTCATTTCTCTCTGCCTCCTTCTTTCCACTCCTCTCCTCTTTTGACCTCACCCTCTCACCGTCCCCCCCTACTCACAAGGCAGGCAATACGCTTGACCTCATCTTTACTAGATGCTGTTCTTCTACTAATCTCACTGCAACTCCCCTCCATGTCTCCGACCACTACTTTGTATCCTTTTCTCTCTCGCTCTCCTCCAACACTACTCACTCTGCCCCTACTCAGATGGTAATGCGCCGTTGCAACCTTCGCTCTCTCTCTCCCGCTACTCTCTTCCATCCTATCATCTCTTCCCTCTGCTCAATCCTTCTCCCTCCAATCTCCTGATTCTGCCTCCTCAACCCTCCTCTCCTCCCTTTCTGCATCCTTTGACTCTCTATGTCCCCTATCCTCCCGGCCGGCTCGGTCCTCCCCTCCTGCTCCGTGGCTTGATGACTCATTGCGAGCTCACAGAACAGGGCTCCGGGCAGGAAATGGAGGAAAACTAGACTCCCTGCGGACCTGGCATCTTTTCACTCCCTCCTCTCTACATTTTCTTCATCTGTTTCTGCTGCTAAAGCCACTTTCTACCACTCTAAATTCCAAGCATCTGCCTCTAACCCTAGGAAGCTCTTTGCCACCTTCTCCTCCCTGCTGAATCCTCCTCCCCCTCCCCCCTCCTCCCTCTCTGTGGATGACTTCGTCAACCATTTTGAAAAGAAGGTTGACGACATCCGATCCTCGTTTGTTAAGTCAAATGACACTGCTGGTCCTGCTCACACTGCCCTACCCTATGCTTTGACTTCTTTCTCCCCTCTCTCTCCAGATAAAATCTTGCGACTTGTGACGGCCGGCCAGCCAACAACCTGCCCGCTTGACCCTATCCTCTTCTCCAGACCATCTCCGGTGACCTTCTCCCTTACCTCACCTCGCTCATCAACTCATCCTTGACCGCTGGCTATGTCCCTTCCGTCAAGAGAGCGAGAGTTGCACCCCTTCTCAAAAAACCAACACTCGATCCCTCTGATGTCAACAACTACAGACCAGTATCCCTTCTTTCTTTTCTCTCCAAAACTCTTGAGCGTGCCGTCTTTAGCCAACTCTCTTGCTATCTCTCTCAGAATGACCTTCTTGATCCAAACCAGTCAGGTTTCAAGACTGGTCATTCAACTGAGACTGCTCTTCTCTGTGTCACGGAGGCTCTCCGCACTGCTAAAGCTAACTCTCTCTCCTCTGCTCTTGTCCTTCTAGACCTGTCTGCTGCCTTTGATACTGTGAACCATCAGATCCTCCTCTCCACCCTCTCCGAGCTGGGCATCTCCGGCGCAGCTCACTTTTGGATTGCGTCCTACCTGACCGGTCGCTCCTACCAAGTGGCATGGCGAGAATCTGTCTCTGCACCACGTGCTCTCACCACTGGTGTCCCCCAGGGCTCAGTTCTAGGCCCTCTCCTATTCTCGCTATACACCAAGTCACTTGGCTCTGTCATATCCTCACATGGCCTCTCCTATCATTTCTACGCAGACGACACACAACTAATCTTCTCCTTTCCCCCTTCTGATAACCAGGTGGCGAATCGCATCTCTGCATGTCTGGCAGACATATCAGTGTGGATGACGGATCACCACCTCAAGCTGGACCTCGGCAAGACGGAGCTGCTCTTCCTCCCGGGGAAGGACTGCCCGTTCCATGATCTCGCCATCACGGTTGACAACTCCGTTGTGTCCTCCTCCCAGAGTGCGAAGAGCCTTGGCGTGACCCTGGACAACACCCTGTCGTTCTCCGCTAACATCAAGGCGGTGACCCGATCCTGTAGGTTCATGCTCTACAACATTCGGAGAGTACGACCCTGCCTTACACAGGAAGCGGCACAGGTCCTAATCCAGGCACTTGTGATCTCCCGTCTGGATTACTGCAACTCGCTGTTGGCTGGGCTCCCTGCCTGTGCCATTAAACCCCTACAACTCATCCAGAATGCCGCAGCCCGTCTGGTGTTCAACCTTCCCAAGTTCTCTCAAGTCACCCCGCTCCTCCGCACACTCCACTGGCTTCCAGTTGAAGCTCGCATCTGCTACAAGACCATGGTGCTTGCCTACGGAGCTGTGAGGGGAACGGCACCTCCGTACCTTCAGGCTCTGATCAGTCCCTACACCCAAACGAGGGCATCGCGTTCATCCACCTCTGGCCTGCTGGCCCCCCTACCTCTGCGGAAGCACAGTTCCCGCTCAGCCCAGTCAAAACTGTTCGCTGCTCTGGCACCCCAATGGTGGAACAAGCTCCCTCACGACGCCAGGACAGCGGAGTCACTCACCACCTTCTGGAGACACTTGAAGCCCCACCTCTTTAAGGAATACCTGGGATAGGATCAAGTAATCCTTCTAACCCCCCCTTACCCCCCCCCCCCCTCCCCCCCCCCCCCCCCAAAAAAAAAAAACATATTGTAAAGTGGTTATCCCACTGGCTATAAGGTGAATGAACCAATTTGTAAGTCGCTCTGGATAAGAGCGTCTGCTAAATGACGTAAATGTAAATGTGAAATAGTTTTTTAGTGGATTTTTCCTTTCAGATATTTTTTTAGTGTATTTTTGCTTTAACTTGATGAATTAACAGGGTCATGTGTGTATACAACTGCCAACGTCTCTATAATGATTGGTGTCTATGTAGTTAGTTTGCTGGGTGCTGATAGTGTTATTTTTTGATATGCTATTGGCAGCAACCCTTGATGAGAGTGTCACAAACTCCTCCAAAAGAGTCCCAGCTGGAATCCCCCTGAAATCGCTACAATATGTTGGCACATTGGATGGGATGTCAGTCAGTCCCAGTTATGTAGACTAATTAGTGTTATTGTCTGTTCTTATGTATTCACAGGTGGGGTACAAGATGCCAATAAGAGATCGGTGTTCTCAGGTGAGCATCTAAACCCAAAGGTACTAGTCTGTCACAATCAATCATAATCACAACAATAAAATAACCCAATCAACTACAGTGAGGGAAAAAAGTATTTGATCCCCTGCTGATTTTGTAAGTTTGCCCACTGACAAAGACATGATCAGTCTATAATTTTAATGGTAGGTTTATTTGAACAGTGAGAGACAGAATAACAAAAAAAAAATCCAGAAGAACGCATGTCAAAAATGTTATAAATTGATTTGCATTTTAATGAGGGAAATAAGTATTTGACCCCTCTGCAAAACATTACTTAGTACTTGGTGGCTAAACCCTTGTTGGCAATCACAGAGGTCAGACGTTTCTTGTAGTTGGCCACTAGGTTTGCACACATCTCAGGAGGGATTTTGTCCCGCTCCTCTTTGCAGATCTTCTCCAAGTCATTAAGGTTTCGAGGCTGATGTTTGGCAACTCGAACCTTCAGCTCCCTCCACAGATTTTCTATGGGATTAAGGTCTGGAGACTGGCTAGGCCACTCCAGAACCTTAATGTGCTTCTTCTTGAGATACTCCTTTGTTGCCTTGGCCGTGTGTTTTGGGTCATTGTCATGCTGGAATACCCATCCACGACCCATTTTCAATGCCCTGGCTGAGGGAAGGAGGTTCTCACCCAAGATTTGACGGTACATGGCCCCGTCCATCGTCCCTTTGATGCGGTGAAGTTGTCCTGTCCCCTTAGCAGAAAAACAACCCCAAAGCATGATGTTTCCACCTCCATGTTTGACGGTGGGGATGGTGTTCTTGGGGTCATAGGCAGCATTCCTCCTCCTCCAAACACGGCGAGTTGAGTTGATGCCAAAGAGCTCCATTTTGGTCTCATCTGACCACAACACTTTCACCCAGTTACATTTACGTCATTTAGCAGACGCTCTTATCCAGAGCGACTTACAAATTGGTGCATTCACCTTATAGCCAGTGGGATAACAACTTTACAATATATATATTTTTTTTTTTTGGGGGGTGGGGTAAAGGGGGGTTAGAAAGATTACTTTATCCTATCCCAGGTATTCCTTAAAGAGGTGGGGTTTCAAGTGTCTTCGGAAGGTGGTGAGTGACTCCGCTGTCCTGGCATCGTGAGGGAGCTTGTTCCACCATTGGGGTGCCAGAGCAGCGAACAGTTTTGACTGGGCTGAGCGGGAACTGTGCTTCCGCAGAGGTAGTGGGGCCAGCAGGCCAGAGGTGGATGAACGCAATGCCCTCGTTTGGGTGTAGGGACTGATCAGAGCCTGAAGGTACGGAGGTGCCGTTCCCCTCACAGCTCTGTAGGCAAGCACCATGGTCTTGTAGCAGATGCGAGCTTCAACTGGAAGCCAGTGGAGTGTGCGGAGGAGCGGGGTGACGTGAGAGAACTTGGGAAGGTTGAACACCAGACGGGCTGCGGCATTCTGGATGAGTTGTAGGGGTTTAATGACACAGGCAGGGAGCCCAGCCAACAGCGAGTTGCAGTAATCCAGACAGGAGATGACAAGTGCCTGGATTAGGACCTGTGCCGCTTCCTGTGTAAGGCAGGGTCGTACTCTCAGAATGTTGTAGAGCATGAACCTACAGGATCGGGTCAACGCCTTGATGTTAGCGGAGAACGACAGGGTGTTGTCCAGGGTCACGCCAAGGCTCTTCGCACTCTGGGAGGAGGACACAACGGAGTTGTCAACCGTGATGGCGAGATCATGGAACGGGCAGTCCTTCCCCGGGAGGAAGAGCAGCTCCGTCTTGCCGAGGTTCAACTTGAGGTGGTGATCCGTCATCCACACTTATATGTCAGCCAGACATGCAGAGATGCGATTCGCCAACTGGTTATCAGAAGGGGGAAAGGAGAAGATTAGTTGTGTGTCGTCTGCGTAGCAATGATAGGAGAGGCCATGTGAGGATATGACAGAGCCAAGTGACTTGGTGTATAGCGAGAATAGGAGAGGGCCTAGAACTGAGCCATGGGGGACACCAGTGGTGAGAGCATGTGGTGCAGAGACAGATTCTCGACATGCCACTTGGTAGGAGCGACCTGTCAGGTAGGACACAATCCAAGAGTGAGCCGCGCCGGAGATGCCCAACTCGGAGAGGGTGGAGAGGAGGATCTGATGGTTCACAGTATCAAAGGCAGCAGACAGGTCTAGAAGGACAAGAGCAGAGGAGAGAGAGTTAGCTTTAGCAGTGCGGAGAGCCTCCGTGACACAGAGAAGAGCAGTCTCAGTTGAATGACCAGTCTTGAAACCTGACTGGTTTGGATCAAGAAGGTCATTCTGAGAGAGATAGCAAGAGAGTTGGCTAAAGACGGCACACTCAAGAGTTTTGGAGAGAAAAGAAAGAAGGGATACTGGTCTGTAGTTGTTGACATCGGAGGGTTCGAGTGTAGGTTTTTTGAGAAGGGGTGCAACTCTCGCTCTCTTGAAGACGGAAGGGACATAGCCAGCGGTCAAGGATGAGTTGATGAGCGAGGTGAGGTAAGGGAGAAGGTCTCCGGAAATGGTCTGGAGAAGAGAGGAGGGGATAGGGTCAAGCGGGCAGGTTGTTGGGCGGCCGGCCGTCACAAGTCGCAAGATTTCATCTGGAGAGAGAGGGGAGAAAGAAGTCAAAGCATAGGGTAGGGCAGTGTGAGCAGGACCAGCAGTGTCATTTGACTTAACAAACGAGGATCGGATGTCGTCAACCTTCTTTTCAAAATGGTTGACGAAGTCATCCACAGAGAGGTAGGGGGGGGCGGGGGGGGGAGGAGGATTCAGCAGGGAGGAGAAGGTGGCAAAGAGCTTCCTATGGTTAGAGGCAGATGCTTGGAATTTAGAGTGGTAGAAAGTGGCTTTAGCAGCAGAAACAGAGGAAGAAAATGTAGAGAGGAGGGAGTGAAAAGATGCCAGGTCCACAGGGAGTCTAGTTTTCCTCCATTTCCGCTTGGCTTCCCGGAGCCCTGTTCTGTGAGCTCGCAATGAGTCGTCAAGCCACGGAGCAGGAGGGGAGGACCGAGCTGGCCGGGAGGATAGGGGACATCCAGAAAGGGAGGAGAGGAGGGTTGAGGAGGCAGAATCAGGAGATTGGAGGGAGAAGGGTTGAGCAGAGGGAAGAGATGATAGGATGGAAGAGGAGAGAGTAGCGGGAGAGAGAGAGCGAATGTTGCGACGGCGCATTACCATCTGAGTAGGGGCAGAGTGAGTAGTGTTGGAGGAGAGCGAGAGAGAAAAGGATACAAAGTAGTGGTCGGAGACATGGAGGGGAGTTGCAGTGAGATTAGTAGAAGAACAGCATCTAGTAAAGATGAGGTCAAGCGTATTGCCTGCCTTGTGAGTAGGGGGGGACGGTGAGAGGGTGAGGTCAAAAGAGGAGAGGAGTGGAAAGAAGGAGGCAGAGAGAAATGAGTCAAAGGTAGACGTAGGGAGGTTGAAGTCACCCAGAACTGTGAGGGGTGAGCCATCCTCAGGACAGGAACTTATCAAGGCGTCAAGCTCATTGATGAACTCTCCAAGGGAACCTGGAGGGCGATAAATGATAAGGATGTTAAGCTTGAATGGGCTAGTGACTGTGACAGCATGGAATTCAAATGAGGAGATAGACAGATGGGTCAGGGGAAAAAGAGAGAATGTCCACTTGGGAGAGATGAGGATTCCTGTGCCACCACACCGCTGACCAGATGCTCTCGGGGTTTGTGAGAACACATGGTCAGACGAGGAGAGAGCAGTAGGAGTAGCAGTGTTTTCAGTAGTAATCCATGTTTCCGTCAGCGCCAAGAAGTTGAGGGACTGGAGGGTAGCATAGGCTGAGATTAACTCTGCCTTGTGGGCCGCAGAACGGCAGTTCCAGAGGCTGCCGGAGACCTGGAACTCCACGTGGGTCGTGCGCGCAGGGACCACCAGGTTAGAGTGGCAGCAGCCACGCGATGTGAGGCGTTTGTATAGCCTGTGCGGAGAGGAGAGAACAGGGATAGACAGACGCATAGTTGACAGGCTACAGAAAATGGCTACAATAATGCAAAGGAGATCGGAATGAAATGAACTAAACATCTGGGAAAGCGAGAGAGCGGGGCCTCCCTCACTTACGTTTCACTGAAACACCCAAATATAACTCTCCCAACTTCCACCTCAGAAACTATAATTGTTGTAAACTACAGCGGTTCAATGTTTTCTAGGAATAGACTAACTTAGTTTATTCACTAGCTAACTTGGTACAGTATTCTTCCGTGAAAACCGTCCAGGACACCGAATCCTATGACGCCACAGCCAACTAGCATGCCAGCCTCCAACAACACGGTTTAGCACCAATACTCGGCCACAACAAACCACCAGTGTGTCAACACACCAAGCAGATCATTCGTGTCCGTGTCTAACGTTGTGGGTTAGTCCCGACAGCTTGAGCGAGTCCGTCGTCAACTTATTCAGCCAGTTAGTTAGCTAGAATAGTTAGCATACTAGCTAGCCATTGCCTTCTGCCAACGAAAAAAATCCTCCTCCCACGGCACGAACACACAGAGAGAGCCAAGCTAACGTTAACTAGTCACCCATGTCCCGAATTCCCTTGAACGACTCTGGTTACCAGTTCTCCTCTGAATCATTCAGATGTTCATTGGCAAACTTCAGACGGCCCTGTATATGTGCTATCTTGAGCAGGGGGACCTTGCGGGCGCTGCAGGATTTCAGTCCCTCACGTCATAGTGTGTTACCAATTGTTTTTTTGGTGACTATGGTCCCAGCTGCCTTGAGATCATTGACAAGATCCTCCCGTGTAGTTCTGGGCTGATTCCTCACCGTTCTCATGGTCATTGCAACTCCACGAGGTGAGATCTTGCATGGAGCCCCAGGCCGAGGAGATTGACAGTACTTTTGTGTTTCTTCCATTTGCGAATAATCGTACCAACTGTTGTCACCTTCTCACCAAGCTGCTTGGCGATGGCCTTGTAGCCCATTCCAGCCTTGTGTAGGTCTACAATCTTGTCCCTGACATCCTTGGAGAGCTCTTTGGGCTTGGCCATGGTGGAGAGTTTGGAATCTGATTGATTAATTGCTTCTGTGGACAGATGTCTTTTATACAGGTAACAAGCTGAGATTAGGAACACTCCCTTTAAGAGTGTGCTCCTAATCTCAGCTCATTACCTGTATAAAAGACACCTGGGAGCCAGACATCTTTCTGATTGAGAGGGGGTCAAATACTTATTTCCCTCATTAAAATGCAAATCAATTTATAACATTCTTGACATGTGTTTTTCTGGATTTTTTTGTTGTTATTCTGTCTCTCACTGTTCAAATAAACCTACCATTAACATTTCTAGACTGATCATTTCTTTTTCAGTGGGCAAACGTACAAAATCAGCAGGTGATCAAATACTTTTTTCCCTCACTGTATAGTCATAATCAACAATCATCTCTCTGTCATATTCCCATTTTGAAAATCCTATCATGTTATTCAAGCTTTACTCTTAAAACTGTTACATATTTTTGCAAAATATGGTAAAATATGGGTTTCACAATAACATCATAAAAACGTGGTCTACCAGTCCACTGGGCACAGATGTCAATTCAACATCTATTCCACACGGCTTCAACATCATTTAATTGAAATTACGTGGAAACAACGTTGATTCAACCAGTGTGTGCCCAGTGGGAGACTACCAAAAGTCACTATACAGTACCAGGTAGCATGGATATGATTACAGTATATAGATTATATTATGATTACATGATTATATGGATGAAAAAGCCATCCAATAAGACCAGAAATCAACCAGTCTGTCATATACAGTATACGTTTTGAAAACTGTAACATATTTCAACTTGACTCCTAAAGGTGTAACATAATTTACACTCAAAAGCATAACGATCTAGTCTTGCAAAGGCTTTATACCAGGTAGCAGTCATGGATTATAGTAATATGGATTATATTATGCTATATCATTGTGATATTATGATATATTATTATATGGATCAAAAAGCCATCCAATAACACCATAATATCAGCCGGTCTGTTTCTCATTAGTAGTGTCTGAAGCCATCGCGTTGGGTTGAGACGATTTCTTTATCCCATTAGGGACGAGAGGCGACTTTATTTGACAGAGCCTCCATGTCTGTCTGTCAATGACCTCACTCAGTCCCCGGCAACCACTGCAGTGTATGTTGCCCCGGCAACTTGCAATAGGTGACTCAGAAGCCTCCACTTTCCTTTATAGACCCACCAATGAGTCCTTAGATTGGAAGACGTACTTGCTCTGCAATGCGATTGGTGGACATCGGCCATTTTGGAGCGAGAGAGGGTGAGAGTGAGAGAGAGAAGGAGAAAGGCACCTCTGATACCCAGTTCCATTAAGTCAGTGTTGGGTGCAGAGGGAACAGTGTTTACAGTGTTTAAACTCACTGCAGACAGACAGCGTCAAGTCTTTACAGAAGGTTTGGTCAGAGGGAAAGTGTGTGTCCCAAACGGCACCCTATTCCCTATATAGTGCACTACCTTTGACCAGAACCTGGGGGCCATTTGGGACGCAGACAGAGAGTGTCTGGTTGGTTAGAGGAGGTTCTCTGTGGTTCTGCCTTCTTGTAGCGCTAGCTGGTCGACAAGTTCTGCCCACAGTTCCCAGAGTCAGAGAGAGAGAGAGGGAGGGAGAACGGAGGGAGAGAGAGCAAGAGAGAGAGAGAGCGTGTGACAGTCTGGAGAGAGAAAGAGTGAGGGACAGAGAGTGAGAGAGAGAGATGGAGAAAGAGAGCGCCAGGTTGGAGAGTGAGAGATCGATAGAGAGGGAGGGAGAGATAGATAGAGAGAGAGCCTACAGAGAGATGTTAGAGAGGCCCTGGTCGGGGCGACGCTTTGGCTATCTGACACGCCATGAGCTAACAATGCTGCCACAGTAACTATAGTAACAACCAACCCAAACCCCAACTCTGGGTGCTGAAGTCACCATGCACTATCACTCATATCCCATATGGCTGTGTCCCAGATGGCACCCTATTCCCTATATAGTGCACTTCTTTTGACCAGGGCCTATAGGGCTCTGGTAAAAAATTGTGCACTATATAGGGAATAGGGTGCCATTTGGGACGCAGCCCCAGAACTCAGAGCCCTCTGGAACCGTCTCTCTCGGTCCCCAACCAACCAGGCCTCATACTCATTTTCCAACTCATGTTTATCTTTGACATGTTCAAATATTAAAGTCGGTTTTATTGTAATTGCTCAGGCTATTATTTCTTATTAGCGGTTGGTTGTTGAATTGTGTCTGAATCTTGGTTTCTAAGGAGACTGATGTTTTCGTCTTTGTGTGTGTGTGTGTGTTTTCACAGGCCTATAGTGATGAAGACCAGAGAGAGAGACATTGATCCAATCAAATAATTATGCAAACCACTGGGCATTTTCAATATTGTGTACAGAGACCATTATTTTTTATAATTCACTCAGTGAGAAATATAAAAAAAGATTGTATACTTTTTCCACAGAGGTTGATATTTCTTAGACCATATAGCGCCAAGATGTGTGAACTATTGTAGAAAATATGACGACTTTAAAGTATGAAGTATGAAATATAACTATTTCTTTGTGTTTGCTATTTTTGCATGCTTACCTCTTTGGGGGATTTGAAAGAGGAAAAAAAAGCATTTAGTTGTTGCCATACTTTTTTCTTGAAGCTAGATGCATACTTTGAGACTGTAACACATGTACTGTATAGAACCAATCTCTGGATAGGCACTTAAGGGCTGGAGGTTTTTAAAGCAGAATGGTTTTCAAGGGAATAAAATAATGGAGCAGATATTCACCTTGAATTGAAGATGATTTTTCCCACACTACATTCTATAGCCTGATCCCAGATCTGTTTTTATTTTATTACTAAAGTTGCATTGTTTTAAAAAACAGTAGCTGGTATGCAGGCTTTGGTTCAGATACTCACCTTGATTTGAAGAGGATATTCTTCCTTCTTTCACACTAAATTCTGTTCATTCTAAATTCCCTTCATTCTAAATTCTGTTAATAACTTGTAGATTGTTTATTCATCACACCATGGGTCTGTTCAGGAGCCTGCGACTTTAGAGAACTAACGTCACCTTATTGAACTTGCCCCTGATAAGGGTTGCTAAATTAAGGTTACTTTCCCAAAGTTCTCAGGTTTTCCAGAAATCACAGTTGCAATATTCTCGGAATCTGGAGATAATAAGCAGGAAGTCTGGAATCCCGATTCCTCCTACCAGGATTTCTCAGGAAAACCTGGACAGTTTGGGAAAGTTAACAATCCTGGTCTACACTGTTATGTTGATCTACGACTGTTCCTTTTGTAGCTAGGACTTTTGTTATACTTCTATTGACATGCAAATACTTACAAAATGGATGAAAATATTGTTTCTTTTTTCTGCACTGACTGAACCATTGAATAAAAACCTGGATGTGATTGATGCCATGTTTTTACATAATTAAACCTATCATAACACAATGGATGTGTCCCAAATTGTACTCTGTTGCCTATATAGTGTGCACTATGGGCGCTGGTCAAAAGTAGTGCACTATAAAGGAAATGGGGTGCAATTTGGAACGCATACATAATCTATTATTGCTCTACCCTTTTTTCATCCAAACCAGACAGACCTGGGTTTAAATACTATTTTTTAATAATTTCAAATGCGTTAGCTGTGCTTGATTTTTTAAATTTATTTATTTATTTCACCTTTATTTAACCAGGTAAGCCAGTTGAGAACAAGTTCTCATTTACAACTGCGACCTGGCCAAGATAAAGCAAAGCAGTGCGATAAAAACAACAACAACACAGAGTTACATATGGAATAAACAAAACGTACAGTCAATAACACAATAGAAAATCTATATTACATTTTAGTCATTTAGCAGACACTCTTATCCAGAGCAACTTACAGTTAGTGAGTGCATACATTATTATTTTTTAAAATGTTTTTTAATACTGGCCCCCCGTGGGAATCGAACCCACAACCCTGGCGTTGCAAACGCCATGCTCTACCAACTGAGCTACATCCCTGCCGGCCATTCCCTCCCCTACCCTGGACCAATTGTGCGCCGCCTCATGGGTCTCCCGGTCGCGACCGGCTACGACAGAGCCTGGATTCGAACCAGGATCTCTAGTGGCACAGCTAGCACTGTGATGCAGTGCCTTAGACCACTGCGCCACTCGGGAGATGTGTGTGCAAATGTAGTAAGTTATGGAGGTAAGGCAGTAAATAGGCCATAGTGCAAAATAATTACAATTTAGTATTAACACTGGAGTGATAGATGTGCAGAAGATGATGTGCAAATAGAGATACTGGGGTGCAAATGAGCAAAATTAAAAACAATGTAAATAACAATATGGGGATGAGGTAGTTGGGTGGGCTAATTACAGATGGGCTGTGTACAGGTGCAGTGATCGGTAAGCTGCTCTGACAACTGATGCTTAAAGTTAGTGAGGGAGATAAGTGTCTCCAGCTTCAGAGATTTTTGCAGTTCGTTCCAGTCATTTGCAGCAGAGAACTGGAAGGAATGGCGGCCAAAGGAGGTGTTGGCTTTGGGGATGACCAGTGAGATATACCTGCTGGAACGCATACCACGGGTGGGTGTTGCTATGGTGACCAATGATCTAAGATAAGGTGGGGATTTGCCTAGAAGTGATTTATAGATGACCTGGAGCCAGTGGGTTTGGCGACGAATATGTAGTGAGGGCCAGCCAACAAGAGCGTACAGGTCACAATGGTGGGTAGTATATGGGGCTTTGGTGACAAAACGGATGGCACTGTGATAGACTACATCGAATTTGCTGAGTAGAGTGTTGGAAGCTATTTTGTAAATGACATCGCCGAAGTTAAGGATCGGTAGGATAGTCAGTTTTACGAGGGCATGTTTAGCAGCATGAGTGAAGGAGGCTTTGTTGCGAAGTAGGAAGCCAATTCTAGATTTAGCTTTGGATTGGAGATGCTTAATGTGAGTCTGGAAGGAGAGTTTACGGTCTAACCAGACACCTAGGTATTTGTAGTTGTCCACATATTCTAAGTCAGACCCGCCGAGAGTAGTGATTCTAATCGGGCGGGCGGGTGCAAGCAGCGTTCGATTGAAGAGCATGCATTTAGTTTTACTAGCGTTTAAGAGCAGTTGGAGGCCACGGAAGGAGTGCTGTATGGCATTGAAGCTCGTTTGGAGGTTTGTTAACACAGTGTCCAGTAAAGGGCCAGATGTATACAAAATGGAGTCGTCTGCGTAGAGGAGGATCTGAGAGTCACCAGCAGCAAGAGCGACATCATTGATATAGACAGAGAATAGAGTCGGCCCAAGAATTTAACCCTGTGGCACCCCCATAGAGACTGCCAGAGGTCCAGACAACAGGCCCTCCGATTTGACACATTGAACTCTATCTGAGAAGTAGTTAGTGAACCAGGCGAGGCAGTCATTTGAGAAACCAAGGCTATTTAGTCTGCCAATAAGAATGCAGTGATTGACAGAGTCAAAAGCCATGGCCAGGTCGATGAAGATGGCTACACAGTACTGTCTTTTATCGATCGCGGTTATTATATCGTTTAGGACCTTGAGCGTGGCTGAGGTGCACCCATGACCAGCTCGGAAACCAGATTGCATAGCGGAGAAGGTACGGTGGGATTCGAAATGGTCAGTGATCTGTTTGTTAACTTGGCTTTCAAATACTTTCGATGGATAGATGGATAGATAGATGGATATAGGTCTGTAAAAATGTGGATCTAGAGTGTCACCCCCTTTGAAGAGGTGGATGACCGCGGCAGCTTTCCAATCTCTGGGGATCTCAGATGATACGAAAGAGAGGTTGAACAGGCTAGTAATAGGGGTTGCAACAATTTCGGCGGCTAATTTTAGAAAGAAAGGGTCCAGAATGTCTAGCCCAGCTGATTTGTAGGGGTCCAGATTTAGCAGCTCTTTCAGGACATCAGCTATCTGAATTTGGGTGAAGGAGAAGCAGGGGAGGCATGGGCAAGTTGCAGCGGAGGGTGCAGAGCTGGTGGCCGGGGTAGGGGTAGCCAGGTGGAAAGCATGGCCAGCCATAGCAAAATGCTTATTGAAATTCTCGATTATCGTAGATTTATCGGTGGTGACAGTGTTTCCTAGCCTCAGTGCAGTGCGTAGCTGGGAGGAGGTGTTCTTATTCTCTGTGGACTTTACAGTGTCCCAAAACCTTTTGGAGTTAGTGCTACAGGAGCTAGCCTTTGCTTTCCTAACTGACTGTGTATATTGGTTCCTGACTTCCCTGAAAAGTTGCATATCGCAGGGGCTGTTCGATGCTAATGCAGTACGCCACAGGATGTTTTTATGCTGGTCAAGGGCAGTCAAGTCTGGGGTGAACCAGGGGCTATATCTGTTCTTAGTTCAGATTTATTTTTCTGAATGGGGCATGCTTATTTAAGATGGAGAGGAAAGCACTTTTTAAGAACATCCAGGCATCCTCTACTGACGGAATGAGGTCAATATCCATCCAGGATACCCGGGCCAGGTCAATTAGAAAGGCCTGCTCGCTGAAGTGTTTTAGGGAGCGTTTGACAGTGATGAGGGGTGGTCGTTTGACCGCAGACCCATTACGGACGCAGGCAATGAGGCAGTGATCGCTGAGATCCTGGTTGAAGACAGCGGAGGTGTATTTAGAGGGTAAATTAGTCAGGATGATATCTATGAGTGTGCCTATGTTTACGGATTTAGGGTTGTACCTGGTAGGTTCCTTGATAATTTGTGTGAGATGGAGGGCATCTAATTTAGATTGTAGGACGGCCGGGGTGTTAAGCATTTCCCAGTTTAGGTCACCAAGCAGTATGAACTCTGAGGATAGATGGGGGGCAAGCAATTCACATATGGTGTCCAGGGCACAACTGGGGGCTGAGGGGGGTCTGTAGCAAGTGGCAACAGTGAGAGACTTATTTCTGGAAAGGTGGATTTTTAGAAGTAGAAGCTCAAACTGTTTGGGCACAGACCTGGATAGTATGATAGAGCTCTGCAGGCTATCTATACAGCAGCTTGCAACTCCGCCCGCTTTGGCAGTTATATCTAGATGGAAAATGTTGTAGTTCGGGATGGACATTTCTGAATTTTTGGTGGCCTTCCTTAGCCAAGATTCAGACACTGCTAGAACATCAGGGTTGGCAGAGTGTGCTAACGCAGTGAATAATTAAAACTTGGGGAGGAGGCTTCTGATGTTAATATGCAAGAAACCAAGGCCTTTACGGTTACAGAAGTCAACAAATGATAGCGCCTGGGGGGTAGGAGTGATACTGGGGGCTACAGGGCCTGGGTTAACCTCTACATCACCAGAGGAACAGAGGAGGAATAGAATTAGGATACGGCTAAAGGCTTTAAGAACTGGTCTTCTAGTGCGTTGGGCACAGAGAATAAAAGGGGCAGATTTCCGGGCGTTGTAGAATAGATTCAGGGCATTATGTACAGACAAGGATATGGAAGGATATGAGTACAGTGGAGGTACACCTAAGCATTAGGTAACTATGAAAGAGATAGCATCACTGGAGGTATCGATTGAGCCGGTCTCCACGTGTATGGGGGGTGGAACAAAGGTGCTCTCTGTCGCTGCTTGAGCGGGACTGGGGGCTCTACAGTGAAATGGTATAATAAGAACTAATCCAAACAGCAATAGGCTAGGCATATTGACATGGGAGAGAGGCATAATGCAATCACAGGTGTTATTTGAGAGGGCTAAGACAACAACTTGTAATGGCGACGAAAGTTTGGGCTGAGACTAAACAGATAAACAGGATGGGGTACAGTGTAAAGGAACAGTCCAGCAGGCATTAGCTGTGTAGCTGAGTGATCATAAGGTCCAGTGAACAGCAATAAGTAAGTCCGGGAGCAGTTCGTAGGCTGCTACAGCACAGGCGAGCAGGAGGCACGGCTGTTGATTGCGCGTGCTAGCACTGTTGATTGAACTTCCCTGTTGCAATGGAACCAATAGAAAAGTCCTGGCACTCCAGGCAGGCTAAAGCAAACGCTCAAAGTATTAGACAGATTTTTAATAGTTATTCAACCAAGGTCTGCAACCCGATGATCTTTGTAGGTTGTGTGTCTTGTGCTTTAAACACTAGCTGTGGTGATGAGCATAAATGATCCCCACTGACCACAGTTACATTTCTAACAGTTCTCTGTTTGCCTAGGCGTGTGGAAATTAAATTGTGGCTGTCTGCGGGTTGTGTGTGTGTGGAAGTTAAACTGTGGCTGTCTGAACGTTACGGAGGAGACATCGGTGTCAGATTCTGTTTTCCATGCGCAAAAGCTTACACAGACACATATGTTACCACGTGTGCACACACGCACATACACAAACACACACATACACTCGACACACACACCCCTCCCCACACACACCCACCACAGACATTGTGCTGGTTTGAGTGTGAGAAGACACCCTGCTCCGGCACCGTATGAACGCCTTGTTCAAATGTGCGCCCGCCATGTCTCACCAAGCGGTGCCGCCGCCGCACCATGCCAAACCCTCGCTGTGCCGCCTCCTGTTTCAACTACCTCCATCGCTCCCACCTTCCAAACGGGATGTGGTCTAAAGAAAGCCTCTCAGCCCCAGACTTGTGTCCCAATGGCACCCTATTCCCTATGTAGTGCACTACTTTTGACCAGGACCCATAAGGCTAGTCAAAAGTAGTGCACTATACAGGGAATAGGGTGTCAATTGGGACGTAGCCTGAGGGTTGTTCCTGTACAGGGATGTGTCAGGATTTACATCAGCAGCCTCTCTCCCATGTTAACACAGACATATTATAAAGCATGGTATGCAGACTACAACATCCAAGGTATTTCCACAGAACGTTTATTCACGTTTAGTGGGAAAAGTTTATTCAGCGGAAAGGGATGTGGTTTTTCAAAAGGATCCTTGTCACAAAGGATGTGTATGAGTGTGCTGATTTTGCCTAATCAAGTCACAAAGGCGTGTTGATTTGGTGTAATTAGCACCATTGTACATGTAGCTTTCAACAATGTTCGTCTTTCCTCAAGTGTGAAATTAGATCATCTTCTTTGATATTTATTTATTAAAGACTATGGCTGCGTAGCAAATGGCACCCTATACCCTATATAGTGCACTACTTTTGACCAGAGCCCTATGGGTCCTGGTCAAAAGTAGTGCACTAAATAGGGAATAGGGCACAATTTTGGACACTCTTTGTTTGATAGAAAACTATGTTGTTTGATTGCCATCTGTTATGTTTTATTTCACAGATAGATTATAATTTGCCAGTAACGCTTGGTTCATTTTTAGTATCAATATTTTCTCTGACTACATGTGTCTCTCCTATTCTCCTATTTGTCATGTCAGCAAACAATCAAAGCATGAAGGGTTTCTGGAGAATGAGAAGTTAAAGAAGTCCCTGCCACACAGATGTCTTATACGCTTACTCCTTTAATGCTGTCATTCACATGTACAGTACGTATGGGAACATATCTCGATGTGTCATAACTCATAAATATGACGTGTGTGTGTCCCAAATGGCATCCTACTCCCTAGTGCACTACCCTATAGGCCCTGGTCAATAGTAGTGCACTATATAGGGTATAGGGTGCCATTTGGGATGTACAGTAGACATTGTGACGCCCTACTGTTCCCCATATTGCTTTGATATCGTCATCGCACTGTATGGATGAGATAAGTTCCCATGTCTGCCTCCCAAATAGCACCCTATTCCCTATATAGGGCACTATTTTTAACCAGGGCCCATAGGACTCTGGTCAAAATTAGTGCATTATACTGTATATAAGGCATAGGGTACCATTTGGGATGCACACATTGTATGTGAAAGATAAAAAGGATTCCCCTCATACGCAATGTTATTGAGTATCAGTGAGGATTCTCTTTCATATCCTTATTATTATCCCCCGAGGGTTCAGAGAGCCTCCCAATACCCGAGAATCTGTTTACCATTCTGCCTTTAATAAACCAGGCCTAGTCGAAGCAACTGAAGCAGTCCAGGCCACCCAGGAGATCCAAGCGGAGGCCATTTTGGATCCAGACCACCATGGCTGCATCTCAAATGGCACCCTACTACCTATATGCTGTTCACTATATAGGGAGTAGGGTGCTATTTGGGACGCAGGCCAATCTGTGGTCAGCTATCGAATTGTCCTGCCTCATTATTTACAGCCCAACAGAAGCAGATTGATCCTGACTCACAGCATTAGTACATCTATAGGACGACAAGTAAAGTATGCTTTGAAGGAGTATACAGTGGAGTCTAGTAGGTAGGTTACAAGACCCACCCTGTGCTGTAACTTTCCCATAGGCCAGGGTGTGTGTTTGTGTGTGTGTGTCCGTGTGTGTTTGGTGTGTTGTGTGTGTCTCCGGCATTTATCCTATGCATTTGCGGGTGTGAAGCCACAGAGCTATTTGGAAAAAAGAGGCCAGAAATATTTGGTAATGGATAGCCCTTTGGAACTCTTGTTCAGTAAAACTTTAGAGATCTCCTCATCATTCTAGAGGAAATGTTCCATCATTCCAAGAGACACGCTCTGGGAGAAAGAAATGGGCCTATCTAGCGATTTAGGAGGAACGGCCGATCCGAAGAGGATTTGGAGGGCAAGTGCATTACCTATTTCTCATATAGCACTCTATTCCCTATGTAGTACACTACTTTTGAGCAGGGCCCATAAGGCTATGGTCAAAGGTAGTGCACTAGATAGGGAATAGGGCGCCATTTGGGATGCATCGCCTGACAGTGGCCATAGTACATTGTGGGTAGCCTATACAGTACTAGCCCACTCTGGTCAGCTTTGAATACTGGATAAGTGCACAGACACACACGCACTGCATATCCAATTCATTACCACCATCACGACTTCCCCCGCCCGCCCAATCAAAAGAGGTTGTTTGCATGGTTGCCTTTACTGCTGCTTTGAATAAAAACAAGATAAAGCAATGCTTTCTCCCCCACTCTTTCTCTGTTCTCTCTATTTTCCTCCCTCCTTTGTCCTAATTAAACGCTCCCCCAGTGTGTTTTTACTCTGTGTTAATTTCTTCACGTTTGTTTTATTCATGTGAAAACGACCTCTCAGAAGTCTGAAGGGGTATGAGGCGCTTGGCATGTGACCAAATGGCACCCTATCCACTGCTTTTGACCAGAGCCCTTTTCAAAAGTAGTGCACTGTATAGGGAATAGGGTGCCATTTTGGATGCAAGTCTTTCTCTTTCCTCTCACACCAAACTAGGCTAATAATGAAAGCACTTGGGTGCGAAGTGTTTTGTAGTTTAGAAGAACAAAGGGGTTATTCTCATTATTGGCACATTATGTGGCAGCCAGCAAACATCTCTAATGAGGTAGTCAAAGAAAACTTGAAAATGACAGATACATTGAGTAAAGTCCTACACATGTTGCCAATCTATTTAGCACTTTTCCCAGTGTAGCAAAGTTATGGTGGAGATACTGTTTTTTTTCTGGGTATAAAAGACACCATATATTTGTTTTGTATGAACATTATTCAATATCATTAGTGAAAGAATACGTATTTTTAAATCAATTGTGTGTTGTATTAATTGAATGGCTTAGCAGCAAAAACAAAACAACCCTCTTTTCACATCTGCTAGAGTGTGGACTTCATGACTCATTCAAGGTTTATTAAAGGGGCAATCTGGGACTCAAACAACAACAAAGCGGTTACCCAGACACTTTTTTGGTAACCAGCTGAGGAATTGGCTTTGAGAAATGGGTGTCCACTTTGTTGTTTGAATCCCAGATTGCCCTTTAATTAACCAATTAAGACAGGTGAGCGCACAAGCTCAGTAACATTGACCAAGTAGAGCTCTTCTACAATGGATTGATGTAGTCTACACAAATGTGGGAAAAAATAAAGCATTTACTTAGGCTACAACAATAACCTTGGTAGTCTATAGTCCCAAGAAAGAGAAGATTAAAGTTTAAATCACATCCAGGAGAGCATGTGTAGTTCCTGCTAATGGTACTGGTCACACCTCATGTGGCTGTATTGTTCTATCCAATTTCAGCAATACCGGTTTTCACTGCCTTTTCTGGCATGAACAAGCAGCACGAAAGAAGAATATCTACTCATCGGTAAGTGCTCACTGTTCTGGGAACGCATTTGACTGTTATAAAAGTAATATTATTGTTGAATGAAAGCCAGGGTTGGCCTGTCACAGATAGTATTTCAGAAATTGAACTTTACTGTGCTCTGTCAATGTGATCATAAAATGTGTTGTAATACGCACGCACATCTAACGGCCGTTGTTTGCTTTGACTTCAACAAATTGCTGTTCTGTAATGTATGTAAATTGTACATCCTTACCGTAAATCGTTTATTTTTATTTTTGATATGAGTCATTTAGCAGACGCTTGAACCCACAACCCAAGCGTTGCAAGCGCCATGCTCTACAAACTGAGCCACGCAGGACTGACTGACTTGTATACATCTATTGGACCCCTTTCAGCCTTTAATAGGGCAATGTGTTGTAGGCCTACAGTCATTATTCTGATTTATTTCAATGAGTTATGATTTTGGTCATAATGATGGATTGAAAATATATACTCAGTGGCCAACCATCCATCTGACTGGGGGGCCGACACAATTGCTGTAAACCTTAACAGGAAACGCTTGCAGTACGTTTTTGGAAACATAAGGAAAGTCAAATCAAATCAAATTTTATTTGTCACATACACGTGTTAGCAGATGTTATTGTGGGTGTAGCAAAATGCTTGTGCTTCTAGCTCCGACAGTGCAGTAATATCTAACAAGTAATATCTAACAATTTCACAACATATACCGAATACACACAAATCTAGTAAGGAATGGAATTTAAGAATATATACATATATGGACAAGCAATGACAGAGCGGCATTGACTAAGATACAGTAGAATATTATAGAATAGAATACAGTATATACATATGAGATGAGTAGTGCAAGATATGTAAACATTATTAAAGTGACTAGTGTTCCATTTCTTAAAGTGGCCAGTGATTTCAATAGGCAGCAGCAGCCTTTAATGTGCTAGTGATGGCTATTTAACAGTCTGATGGCCTTGAGATAGAAGCTGTTTTTCATTCTCTCGGTCCCAGCTTTGATGCACCTGTACTGACCTCGCCTTCTGGATGATAGCGGGGTGAACAGGCAGTGGCTCGGGTGGTTGATGTCCTTGATGATCTTTTTGGCCTTCCTGTATCTTTCATATCACCAAGAAACAATTATCAAAATGTAAATGGTTAAATTACTACACCCCTTTTTATAGGGCTAGTGTTCCCATGACATCCCTTCATACAGAGAAGGGTTTTCGAGAGCTATGGTGTATCACAAGGACCTCCTCCTCTTCAAGCTCTGGTGAACTTGAGTACACTTTGATGCCTCTACAAATATGGCAGCAAGAATGAATGCAAGTTGTTCTTTGAACATCCCCTATTCAGCAGCCTAGTCTCATAGTAAACAGAAATCCGGGACACTCAAATTAGTATATGTTACATGTGATATGTTACATTTAGAGAAATACAGCCTGTATGATGTATTTTGCATCATATGATGCTGTTTTTTTAGTGCTGAGCGATTAGTGCTTTTTGAGGTTGTTTCGGTTCAATTATTAAAAATCATCACGATTTTTGGTTTCGATTATTTGTGTTGAATGCTGTAACAGAGAATAAAACAATTAATAAAAGTCCCATGATGGTATTGACTGCCCATTACTGCTTATTACTTATTAACCATTTATTCACATCACTTTACAAACATATTTCAGTTGTTTGTTTTGTTTGATAACTTTATTATTTTTATCATCGCATCTCTATAGAGCTGCTGCCTGTGCTGTCTGACAAAATCACTATTTTGTAGTTCTTCAAAGTAAATCAGGCATACTTTTATGACTGCTGAATACCAACTATCAATCACTTAGATCATGTATTTTTCAGGTAGAGATACCTCAGGAAGCAACAGCTGCTATCTATATCCCCTCATGATCATGGATTCTTCTGTCTCTTCCATAGCAGGTGTAAAAGACAGACTGGACAAGTAGCTGCACAATGGATTATGGTCATTGTAGTTAATTACCACATATTTTGCACTAAACTACTACATTGCACAGTTCGGGCATGATCTGATTTATCTCTAGAGAAACTGTGTAATATGTGCATTGAGCTCACAGAAAAACCCTGAAATGGAATTCAAATAATTGAACCGAGTTGGTCAATTAGTTGTTTGAAAAACGAAGAATAACAGAGTTTTCGGTTAATTGCTCAGCACTATGCGTTTTGCATGATATGATGCAAAATGCATCATACCGGTTGTATATTTTGAACACTTGATTGCTGACATGCAAAACATTTTGGGACTATATGGACTAATGAAACAAATACCAAAAGATAGATTTTGGGTGGAATTTTCCTTTAAGGCAAAAACTAAAGTAAGTAGGGTGGTTGGTCGGGGTGGATGGGTGGACGTATAATGCGAACGTCTAGCAACCCAAAGGTTGCGTGTTCAAATCTCTTCACGGACAACTTTAGCATTTTAGCTAATTAGCAACTTTGCAGTTACTTAGCCTACTACTTTTGAGCTACTTTCCAACTACTTAGTACGTTAGCTAACCCGTCTCATAACCCTAACCTTAACCCTTTATTCTAACTCCTAACCCAGCTAATGTTAGCCACCTAGCTAACTTAATCCACAACAAATTGGAATTCGTAACATATTGTATGAATTGTAATTCCTAACATATTATAAGACATGGATGATGGACATCCACAAATGAATAAATACCAAACGTAACATGTCATACTAAAGAGATAGTATGTTACGTCTACCCCTGAGTCCAGTTTTTTTTTGTTGCATTGCTGAAACCAGAAGTTATTATACACTGTAGTTTAGGAATGACTGCTGCTTGGGTTGGCTGTGTGTGTGTGTATGTGTGGCTTGGCTTGTATTGTGTTGAAGGACAGATTGTCAGTATGAAACAAGTGTATTATGGCTGAGATGTTTACAACATGTCTCCTGCCCTGTCTACTGAACCAGGGCAGTGCCCCAAATGGCACCCTATTCTCTATTTAGTGCACTAGGTCTCTGGTTAAAAGTATAATGCACTATAAGGGAAAAGGGTGCCATTTGGGACACAAATCAATTTTTTTTTTACAATTTTTTTATTTTTTTTAATCTAATGCTTTAATATTTAATAACTTCTGTCCTCCGAATTCATATTCATTATATAAATATGCCCTTTTAATTTTGTCTGGCTTGCCGTTCCAAATAAAATGGAATATTTTTTTTCTCATATAATTTTAAAAAACTGTTCACATATGTATTCCGAGTATATCCACATCACCATCAGACCATTTTATTGGTAAACTACATGGTAATGTAAAAATTGTATTTTTTAGTGATCCAATACGTAATATAGTACATTTTGTCATACAGTGGGGAAAAAAAGTATTTAGTCAGCCACCAATTGTGCAAGTTCTCCCACTTAAAAAGATGAGAGGCCTGTAATTTTCATCATATGTACACGTCAACTATGACAGACAAAATGAGAAAAAAAATTCCAGAAAATCACATTGTAGGATTTTTAATGACTTTATTTGCAAATTACGGTGAAAAATAAGTATTTGGTCAATAACAAAAGTTTCTCAATACTTTGTTATATACCCTTTGTTGGCAATGACACAGGTCAAACGTTTTCTGTAAGTTTTCACACACTGTTGCTGGTATTTTGGCCCATTCCTCCATGCTGATCTCCTCTAGAGCAGTGATGTTTTGTGGCTGTCGCTGGGCAACACAGACTTTCAACTCCCTCCAAAGATTTTCTGTGGGGTTGAGATCTGGAGACTGGCTAGGCCACTCCAGGACCTTGAAATGCTTCTTACGAAGCCACTCCTTCGTTGCCCGGGCGGTGTGTTTGGGATCATTGTCATGCTGAAAGACCCAGCCACGTTTCATCTTCAATGCCCTTGCTGATGGAATGAGGTTTTCACTCAAAATCTCACGATACATGGCCCCATTCATTCTTTCCTTTACACGGATCAGTCGTCCTGGTCCCTTTGCAGAAAAACAGCCCCAAAGCATGATGTTTCCACCCCCATGCTTCACAGTAGGTATGGTGTTCTTTGGATGCAACTCAGCATTCTTTGTCCTCCAAACACGACGAGTTGAGTTTTTACCAAAAAGTTCTATTTTGGTTTCATCTGACCATATGACATTCTCCCAATCCTCTTCTGGATCATCCAAATACACTCTAGCAAACTTCAGACGGGCCTGGACATGTACTGGCTTAAGCAGGGGGACACGTCTGGCACTGCAGGATTTGAGTCCCTGGCGGCGTAGTGTGTTACTGATGGTAGGCTTTGTTACTTTGGTCCCAGCTCTCTGCAGGTCATTCACTAGGTCCCCCCGTGTGGTTCTGGGATTTTTGCTCACCGTTCTTGTGATCATTTTGACCCCACAGGGTGAGATCTCGCGTGGAGCCCCAGATCGAGGGAGATTATCAGTGTGTCTTCCATTTCCTAATAATTGCTCCCACAGTTGATTTCTTCAAACCAAGCTGCTTACCTATTGCAGATTCAGTCTTCCCAGCCTGGTGCTGGTCTACAATTGTGTTTCTGGTGTCCTTTGACAGCTCTTTGGTCTTGGCCATAGTGGAGTTTGGAGTGTGACTGTTTGAGGTTGTGGACAGGTGTCTTTTATACTGATAAGTTCAAATAGGTGCCATTAATACAGGTAACGAGTGGAGGACAGAGAAGCCTCTTAAAGAAGAAGTTACAGGTCTGTGAGAGCCAGAAATCTTGCTTGTTTGTAGGTGACCAAATACTTATTTTCCACCATAATTTGCAAATAAATTCATAAAAAATCCTACAATGTGATTTTCTGGATTTTTTTCTCTCAATTTGTCTGTCATAGTTGACGTGTACCTATGATGAAAATTACAGGCCTCTCTCATCTTTTTAAGTGGGAGAACTTGCACAATTGGTGGCTGACTAAATACTTTTTTTCCCCCACTGTAATTTGGTTGTAATCCAGAGCGGTTAGAAAATGTATCTAGATCCTCTATGAGGCTGTGGAGGGATTCTAGTTGTGGATTTAAAAAAAAACATGAATCATCAGCGTACAATGACACCTTTTGTTTTTAAGCTCTGGATTTCTAATCCTCTATTATTATTATTATTATTATTATTATTTTTGGATCTGATTTTAATAGCTAACATCTCGATGGCCACAATATAGTGGACAACCGATAGTGGACAACCTTGTTTCACTCCTCTTGACAGTTTAAAACTTTCTGAGAAATAGCCATTATTTACTATTTTACACCTAGGGTTACTATACATGATTTTGACCCATTTTATAAGAGATTCTCCAAAATTGAAATGCTCCAGGCATTTATATAAACCCCAGTCGAACTTTATCAAATGCCTTTTCGAAGTCTGCTATGAATAGCAGGCCTGGTTTCCCATATTTTCCATAGTGTTCAATTGTTTCCAATACTTGCCTTATATTATCTCCAATGTATCTTCCATGTAAAAAACCTGTCTGATTAGAATTAATAATATCCGACAATACCTTTTTTAATTCTATGCGCTATACATTTTGCTAGAATTTTTGCATTTTAACACTGAAGTGTAAGGGGCCTCCAATTTTGTAAATGGACTGGATCTTTATATTTTCCACTTGTATCCTGTTTCAGTAATAATGAGATCTTCTTCTTGAGTGTCGGATAATCTACCATTTACATAGGAGTGGTTAAAACATGCTAATAACGGTCCTCTTAGTATATCAAAAAAAGTTTGGTATACCTCGACTGGTATGCCATCCAACCCTGGAGTTTTCCCAGACTTAAAGTCTTTAATTGCATCCAGAAGTTCCTCCTCTGTAATTTCACCTTCACATGAGTCTTTCTGTGTGGCTGTTAATTTGACATTATCAATAGAAAAAAAATCTCTACAATTAGCTTCAGTTAGAGGAGATGGTGGCGACTGAAAAGAAAACATATGCTTAAAGTACTTTGTTTCTTCCTTCAAAATATCATTTGGTGAATTATGGGTGACTCCGTCAATTGTAACCAGTTTCATTAAGTTATTTTTGGTAGCATTCCTATGTTGAAGATTTAAAAAGAATTTTGTGCATTTTCCCCCATATTCCATCCAGTTTGCTTTATTTTTATAATATATTACACTTGATCTTTCTTGAATAAGTTTCTCCATTTCTTTTTGTTTTTCCTCTAATTTATTCTGAGCCTCTATGTTAGTTTTTATTGCCATCTATCTGTTCTGTTAGACTTTCTATTTCCTTTCTTAGTATAAACTCTTTTGACCTAAATTGCTTTTGTTTTCGAGATGAGTCCTGAATTGCATGGCCTCTAAATCAGGTTGTTTACTTAACCTTAAACCTCACTAGATGTCAGCTGACATCTACAATACTAAAAAACATGTTTTTGTTGCGTCCTAAATGGCACCTTATTCCCTATATTCTGCACTACGTTTGACCAAGTCCCATTTAGAGAATAGGGTAGGCGCTCCATAGGGTTTTGGTCAAAAATAGTGCACTATTAAGGGAATAGGGTGCCATTTAAGAGGCATACTTGATATTTGATGTACTCCTAGGAAGATGACAGTGTAATGGCTAGATCCTGTGTTTCTGTCTAGTTTCTGTCTTGTCTGCGTCCACAGACGTCCACACCCAGATAAATATCGGGCCTCACCGAGACTTTGAGTGATTTTTCTCTGGAACATGATCATTGTGTGTCTAGTCTTCTCTGCTGTTCTCCAAATTTGCCAGAGGAATATAGTATCAATGAATATGTTAAGATAATATGTAGATTTCTGTCTAATTGAAGAGCTTTTGAGTCAGCTGTGTTTAAGGTTGACAGGAAGATTAGGTTAAGGAGGTGGAGTACAGTCGTGTGAATGTGTGCATGTGCAGTACGTTGGCAGGTGGTGGGTGAGGCTCAGACCTCGGTCAAATGAGTTGCACAAACTTGGCGTTGCTCACTCTCTCTCTCAATTCAATAAATGCTTTATTGGCATGAATGGGTGGTTGCCACTGTTGCCAAAGCATGACAGGCCAGGACATAATCTGCAGCAAGATCTACTCTCTGTTTTCTCATAACAAAATGCAGATTTTCTCAACAAGCAGTTCAAGTCTCTGTCTGTGTGTGTGTCTCTCATAAAATCATCAGCCCCGTATAACTGGTATTATTCTTTCAAATGCAAAGGATCTAAACTGAGTCCTGTGGCGAACCGTCTTCTGGAAATGTTTTGATATGCGTGTATGTTTTATTCCATTCTGGAGAGGATTTAAACAGAATCTGATGTCAGAGACAAAGGCCTGGTTAATGTGATATTTATACCTATTGTAAAAATGGTGAATGCCAATGATGTATCGTGTTCGCTCTCTCCCACACTAGCAGTTAAACTCCCCTCAGGCTAGTTCGTTGTCACGAGCCTTCTAGCCACTGCCGCTCCTCTTCTCATCATTCCATTTGTTTTGTCTTGTGTATTACACGCACCTGGTTCATATCAGTACCTGTATAAGTGTTCCCTCTGCCCCCTTGTCTTTGTGTGTGGTTGTTTATTGTGGAGGATAGAGAAGCTCGGTGGAGCTCCGTGTATTTTGTTTCGCCGGGATATTGCCCCGTGTGCCTTGTATTTTCCAGTGTGCCTACTGAAGTGTTCTGTGTTCCAGAATAAATTCTGTGATTTACCCTCCTGCGCCTGACTCCTTCGAAATCACCTCATCACAAGTGTGTGTGTGTGTGTCAAATCAAATTTGATTTGTCACATTCCTAGTAGACAACAGCTGTAGACTAACAGTGAAATGCTTACTTACGGTCCATTTCCAACAATGCAGAGTTAAAGATAAGATATAAAATAGGAATAGTGACAGGAGGAATAAACACAGTGAATACCATAAAAATAAAGAGTAAAAATAACATGGCTATACACAGGGAGTACCAGTACCGAGTCGATGTGCAGAGGTACGAGGTAATTGAGGTAGCGATGTACATATAGATAGGGGTAAAGTGACTAGGCAACAGGATAGATAATAGACAGTAGCAGCAGTGCATGTGGTGTGTGTGCATAGAGTCAATGCAAGAGAGTTAGTGCAAAAAAGGGTCAATGCAGGTATTTAGTAGTCTTGTTTAGAAGTCTTGTGGCTTGGGGGTTGAAGCTGTACATGGTCATGTTGGTTCCAGACTTGATGCATTGGTACCGCTTGCCGTGTGATAGCAGAGAGAACAGTCTGTTGCTTGGGCATTCCTCTGACACCGCCTGGTATAGAGGTCTTGGAAGGCAGTGAGCTCGGCCCCAGTGATGTACTGGGCCATACGCACTGCCCTCTGTAGCGCCTTGCAGTCGGATGCCAAGCAGTTGCCATAACAAGTGGTGATGCAGCCAGTCAAGATGGTTTCTGGTGCAGCTGTAGAACTCTTTGAGGATCTGAGGGCCCATGCCAAATGTGTGTGTGTGTGTGTTTTCCCTGTCCCATTCTCCTCCCGAGTACTAAAGCCTGATTAGGGCTATTCATGATCCGGTCAGATCTCGTCTCTTATGTTAATTTGCATATAAAGTTGCAGTGAATTTGCTGCTCCTGCATATGGCTTTTGCTATAGCCCTGATTTATTACATATGCTCATACTGTTTCATTTTAATTTGCTGCCAGCTTCAGCTCTTATTCGTGCCTTTCCCCATTTTTCAAAGCATTGGGCTCAAATGCTGTTGGATGACAGGGGAAGGAGAGAAGGAGTGTGTGGCCAGAAACTCGTACATGGCTTCACCTCTTTATTGCGGAGTATTTGTTTATTCGTTGAGTCTCCCATAATCATTTTCCTGTCCAAGTTTTTGTCGCTGCGTGAGTGAGTCGAGTGCATGCTAGTGTGTCATCAAATTCATGGTTCCCTCTCTCTTCTACATACTTAAATCAATGCCTCTGCATCCCAAATTCCCTATATGGGCCCTGGTCAAAAGTAGTGCACTAAATAGGGATGCAGAGTGCCATTTGGGACACAAGCCCAGAAGTTGAGTAACAAGGGCTTTGTGCCTTAGAGGAGGCATCTAATCTGAAGAGTTTTGGGTCTTAGAGGAGGCATCTAATCTGAAGAGTTTTGGGACTTAGAGGAGGCATCTAATCTGAAGAGTTTTGGGTCTTAGAGGAGGCATCTAATCTGAAGAGTTTTGGGTCTTAGAGGAGGCATCTAATCTGAAGAGTTTTGGGTCTTAGAGGAGGCATATGTTAATCCAATCTCCAGATGTTATTGTGTGCTTCCCAAATGGCACCCTATTCCCTATAGGCCCTGGTCAAAAGTAGTGCTCTATAAAGGGAATGCCATTTGGGATGTATCTATAGACAGCCAATCCAATTTGTTGTTTACTTCTCTCTCGCTCGCTGATGTAGCATTACTAAGCAAATAGGACCAAGGAGCCATCATAAATACAGCCCTGACAGACACTAATTGGAATCACGCCTCAGTAAATGCACTGTCATCGACATTAATATTGTCTACCAGTCAGACATATGGCTAGCTAGCTGTCTGGGAGAGGTCTGGTGAAGGAAGAAGAGGTACTGTTAAATGCCTGTTCCAGTGGTGCAGTTAGATGAGGGTAGTTGATGAACTTGTTGAACTTCTTACTGGCAGTTAGCCAAATCAGTCTTGCAATATGTGTGAGGAAAAATATAATTCTCTCTCTCTTTGGGAGGTCAAAGACGAGGGTGGTACATAACCTTCTCTTGCTATAGGCTAAGCATTCAAAAAAGTTCAGTACAACACGTTGGTTGCTGAGTTCAGACCGTCGCTCTAAGATCCAAACTGCATCGGTTCCAGTAAGTGACACCATGGATGGGTCGGCCACGGAGAGGAAGGGTGTGGTGGGAGAGACATGAGGTTGTAGGCCCACAGGGAGAGGAGGGAACGAGGGGAGGTGCTCCCTCTCCCTCCCTCAACACCCCTGTTTACTAGCCCAGGACTCCTCTGATCATAGTAACCAGTAACACAAGAAAGGTGTAGCCACCATCCGCCTCCCTCCCTTCCACAGAGAGAGTTAACACAGACCCAGCTGCTGCATGCACGCACGCACACACACACACACACACACACACACCCATGCTGCCAAAAGTCTGATGTCAATTTCCCCAGCAAAGGGAAGAGAGAATTATCCGGCCCTCAAAATGCATCAGCTCCGATCTGGGACTGTGAGATGTGATGGGTGGACCAAGAAATTAAGAAGTCGTAGAAGTTTGTTGTTGTGAGTTACTGTCATGTTTTGCTAGCTAAAGATGGTAAGAACATCAGCGCTGTGGGACACGATTCAGTGATTTTCTTTCTCAACCCCGGCGTCGCATAACTTTTTTTATTTCACTGAGCTTTTTAGCGCTAGAACACTTATGAAAATGACTGTGTTTTTACTTTGGCTGTAAAAACGCTTTCCGGTTTTCTGGGCCCCAGTTATTATTTCCTTGAAGCAAGGAAAGAGAGAGCGAGAGAGAGGGGGGGGGAGGAGAGAGAGGGGGGATGTTTAAAACAGCTGTCCTAACCCACTAACTCTCCTTCCTTACCCCAACACACACAGCCATCCCGTGGACAGCTTAAACCTCCCCAGTGATTAATTTCCATGTACGACCGGCTGTAAACATAATATTTATTCACAGATTCACTTCCCCAGACCCATCAGCAGGTCGTTGGAGACACAAGTCGCAGGTTGTTCCGTACCAGAATAAAAGGCAGGGGTCAGAAGGTTACGTAGTAGGTAGAATACTAATATACTACCTTAATGTATGGGCCTAATTACAGTAGGAAAGGGCCAAGAGTTGACGTAGGTGCACAAGGTGTTTGGTTGCATTTCAAATGGCAGCCTATTCATATATAGTACAGTCTTTGACTGATACTCTACTGTTTTAGGGGTTAACAACATGATCCAACTACCTGAAGATATGGTACCAATAGCGCGATACCACAATGGTCAATTTTCCATGGCAGAAAAAGAACACGAAGCAGCCTAAAGTCTATGGTCCCTTTTAAAAACCTGCTGTATGTAAATAACTGTGTGCTATAGCTTGGAAAATAAACAAATGTGACTCAACAACGGTAACAACAGAAGGCTGTGAGTTTACAAGATTATAACTTTTTTCCGAGTATCGTAATACTGGTATTGTGACAACCGATCCTGAAAGGAAGCCAGGCTGTAACCACGTCATCGTTGTTATTTGTTTGGAAAAAGCACCGCTTGTACAAATGCTAGTAAGATGGGGAGAAAGCAACTTACACCGTCTACAAAGTGCATTTGTCAACCTCATTTGAAATACACAAAGGTATCGGTGCCATCTGCATGTAGGTAGTCAAATCTATTGCACGCAAACAATCTGCCGTGATCTCACTACAAGCAATGCTGTGCTACAAGAGAGAACTTGAACTGTGCCCCAAATGGCACCCAATTCCTATGGGCCCTGGTCAATAGTAGTGCACTATATAGGGAGAAGGGTGCCATTTGTACAACCCGGAGACGCCGCCTCTTTGGCATCCGATGCAGGTTCTTGTTGCCTTGTTTGTGTGTGGGAAGGAGCGAGAGCTTGTTATCACTAAGGTCTTACTATGATCAGTCATTCAGCTGACACATTTTACTTCCTGTTAGGGAGGTGAAGTATCGTACCGTCCTCACGGAACTAGACAGTAAAGAGGTTTTGGGTGTCCTGCCAACTCAACCCCACATAACTGTCTTGAAATCTATTCAGCTCTTCTCTGTGTTAGTATTGGCGTCTCAAATGGCATCCTATTCCCTATGTAGTGCACTACTTTTTACCAGGGCCCATATGGCTCTGGTCAAAAGTGGTGCATTATATAGGGAATAGGGTGCCATTTGGGTGGCAACCTTAGTTGGTGCATCTCATCCATTGGAAACCAACTGGGGTGATTCCTCACGAAACTAGAACAAAAAAAGATCATGATTTGAGGGATTTTTAAGACATTTAATCCATAGAAGGGCCTTTGACAATAGGTTTGGTTGATGTTTCCTTCTTCAAGTCCTACTAGTATTAGTATGTTTTGTGGAGTTACCCTAACTCAATAACTCCTGTTACCCTAACTCAATCAACTCAATCCATCCAATGAGGATCTCTTAAGCATCCAGTCTGTGCCCCAAATGGCACCATGTTCCCTACATAGGTCCTATGGGTCCTGGTCAAAAGTAGTGCATTAAGTAGGGAATAAGGTTCCATTTGGGATGTAGACCCAAGCAAAACCTTAAAGTAGGCAATTATCACTTTATTCAGCACTGGCACCAAAATCACGAACCATAAATAATTTTTACTGCTGAGAGATTTGTTAAAGATTGAAGTAGATGACTTCTGTGCATTGGCTCTGAATCGACACAGAACCAAATGGTTCCTATTACCGGTTAGTTTCCGCTTCTTTCTGACTCATCCCGTTCCCTCATCTCATCGCATCACCACCATCTCAACGGGACAGAAGCTGCTTATAAAATCCCTCATTCAAATTGCTCTATGATATTAATGTCACAGGCTGGTTGAGTCACCAATGACACCCTATATCCTATGTAGTGCACTACTTTTGACTAGGGCCTATATAGAGAATAGGGTGCCAACTGGAAAGCAACCACACACTGGTCTGCATTAAAGAGCGGGACGCTGAGGGATAAATATTGGCTCAACCCTATTGGCTGATCTCTGGTTTTGTCTCATCCCTATTGGCTCAGCCATGGATTTGGCTGATTGCTATTGGCTCATCCTGGTTTCCTGGGGAAGTTCTGCTCACTCGTCGATAACGAAAGCGTTTCTTTAGCGTTGGTTTCTCCATGATGTCAGTGGCAGTCAAGGTGAGGTTAGCTCACAGTTGGAAGTGGGCTTATTGAACATAGCAGCACTGCAGTTTAAGAGGCTTTTAAGCCCAGTCAAAACATTGAGGGCTTTGGGGGTGATATTATTTTCTCTAATCCATTTCCATAAAACTGAGAGGTGCATGTCCTCTGCCAGAGAGGCAGAGACGTGGAGGGAGGGAGAGGGAGGTTAAAGTTAAGAAGGGGAGAGGGGGGGGGGAATAAGTAGAGTGAAAGGAAGAGGTGTGGAAAGTTGTCTGCCAATGCATTCTCTTTTCTCTGGGCCTGTAAGAGTGAGTGAGTGGAGAGAGCGAATGATCGAGAGAGGGGGAGGAGAGCGAGTGAAGAGAGTGGCCGTCTGAACTGTGCCAATCTTCCACTAGAGGTCATGTAGAGTCGGGTGACATTGTTAAAGGGGCTGTTTCCCCTCCCAGCCCCCTTGTCATGGTTTTGATGACATGCCTGTTGGGCAGCCATAACGTTGGTCTCCGCTATGGTCATTACTATCCTGCCAAATGTTCATTATTAGCTGGGGTTGGTGTTGACTTGACTGAGGAAAAAAACTTTTAGGCACATTACAGCACTCATGGTCATTTCTCAATGATGACTGAAATGAAATCAACACAATTTGTGAGTGTGTACTGCTCTGTGTTGGGAATAAGGTTATTAGGAATTATTTATTCACCCAAATTGCAAAATGACATATTGGTTTTCCTACCCTGTAAGCAGTCTACGGACAAGGTATGACAGCAATCCATGCTTTGGTGTTGTTTACCTGGCCACGGTTTAAAATGCTAACTTTTTAACATTATTGACACAAATCCAATGCGCTTCATGTCCGCATAGTCTCTAAGTAACTTTATTGAGTTAAACGATCAATTTGTAGGTACTTTTTTTTTATTCCTTTTTGGGAAGTCTTGATTGCAATGTGGAGTGACGTTTGCTCTTATGACTAGACAGAAAAGCATTCTGCTACTACGAAGATGCGTGACAGTCGGCAACAAATTGAAACAACTTTTGTTGTACAGTTAAGACGGGCATCTAGCAGTGCCAAGGATTTGAACTGAGGCATGTCAAGGGGCTGCATAACATCCAGCATTATAAAGTTATAGTTTCATTATATTAGCCTTAATCCCAGTGTTAGGGATGTTTGTTTCCTCTGACTGGGAGAGACTGAACAGGGTCTAACCCCTACGGAGGACCATTAGTCAGAGAAGAAGCCCCATCCCTCTCCACCGTTCCTCATGTCACTGTTAAACTATCACTATAATCCAAGCTAAACAATGTTTTTCTAATGAAGCCACGAGTGGAAGCGTTTACAGTTTTTGTAATTGTTAATAAATCATTATAATGATTTCAGTGCATGTAAGTCTTAACTCTAAACTCTAAACCCCTGGCATGGTCCTATGTATTCAACGGCATGACAAAGACAATGCATTACAGTTTCCTCCCACGCTCCTACTTCTAAACTCAATCAATTTGTCACAGTTAAACAATAATTCAGGGACCATTCTCGTTTTACCGTGTATCAAGTGACTTGATGACAATTGGCCAGAGAGTACATGAAATACATGTATTCATCACTAAGCCAAGATCATGGCTTGCGTCCCAAATTGCACCGTGTTCCCTTTAACGTGCACTACTTTTGACCAGGACCTATAAGACTCATGGTCAAAACTTGTGTACTATGTACAGATGTAGTATCTTAATTTGAGCCAGTTTGCCACAGCAGCAACAGGAAATGGGGATTATAATTAATGGAACATTTTGTAGGGTTTGATACATTTTTCATAAGGGAAAATCAAGTCTTAAATTTGAAAGTGGAAATTACAAACTTCAGAAGCCTTTTTAAACCTTCATTGAAAATTCTCCTTCAACAGGGTGATCAAATTAAGATCCTACATCTGTAGGGAAAAGGATGCCATTTGAGACGGATATCCTGGAGTAACAGAAATATGGCTGATGACATGTGGTCCTAATATTCCACTGGACATGATGGATGATGGTCAACTGGGTTTAGGCTACTATAGCACTCCTATGATGACAATGGACTTCCTGTCCAAATAACAGTTGATCCATATCGTTTAGCCTAGTGTTAATGACCACTAAACTCCACCGCTACCTTCTGGACTCTCATCTAAGGATTTGTAACAATGTAATGTAACGAAATTGCAATTATTCTATCTGCCTTTGTAAATTCATACGTTTTAGGACACTACAGGATCGTTTTTCCCAGATTGAACCTACCTCTGGACTAAAAAGCAAGATAAATGGAAAATCTCCATAGAAAGACTAGTTCTTGACAAAAAAACTATCTGCTTATGTACAGTAACTACCACGTAAATATACTGAAGAAAAATATAAATGCAACATGTCAAGTATTGGTCCCATGTTTCATGAGCTGAAATAAAAGATCACAGAAATGTTGCATATAAACAAAAGCTTATTTCTCTCAGATTTTGTGCACAAATTTGTTTACATCCCTGTTAGTGAGCATTTCTCCTTTGCCAAGATAATCCATCCACCTGACAGGTGTGGCATATCAAGAAGCTGATTAAACAGCATGATCAGTGCACCTTGTGCTGGGGACAATAAAAGGCCACTCTAAAATATGCAGTTTTGTCACACAACACAATGCCACATATGTCTCAAGTTTTGAGGGAGCGGGCAATTGGCATGCTGACTGCAGGAATGTCCACCAGAGCTGTTGCCAGAGAATTTAATGTTAATTTCTCTACCATAAGCCGTTCTAGAGAATTTGACAGTATGTCCAACCGGCCTCACAACCGCAGACCACGTGTAACCACGCCAGCCCAGGACCTCCACATCCGGCTTCTTCACCTGCGGGATCGTCTGAGACCAGCCACCCGGACAGCTGATGAAACTGTGGGTTTGCACAATTGAAGAATTTCTGCACAAACTGACAGAAACCGTCTCAGGGAAACTCATCTGTGTGCTCGTCGTCTTCAGCAGGGTCTTGACTTGACTGCAGTTCGGCGTCGTAACCGACTTCAGTGGGCAAATGCTCACCTTCGATGGCCACAGGCGGGCTGGAGAAGTGTGCTCTTCACGGATGAATCCCATTTTCAACTGTACATGGCAGACAGCTTGTATGGCGTTGTGTGGGCGAGTGGTTTGATGATGTCAACATTGAACAGAGTGCCCCATGGTGGCGGTGGGGTTATGGTATGGGCAGGCATAAGCTACGGACAACGAACACAATTGCAATTTGAATGCACAGAGGTACCGTGGCGAGATCCTGAGACCTATTGTCAGGCCATTCATCCGCCGCCATCACCTCATGTTTCAGCATAATCCACGGCCCAATGTCGCAAGGATCTATGTCGTTTTGTCCTTGAGCTGTTCTTGTCTATTAATGTTCTGTCATCTTTCATGTTCTGTGTGGACCCCAGGAAGAGAAGCTGCGGCTTTTGCAACAGCTAATGGGGACCCTAATAAAATACTATACCATCTGTACACGATTCCTGAAAGCTGAAAATGTCCCAGTTCTTCCATGGCCTGCATACTCACCAGATATGTCACCCATTGTGCGACAGCGTGTTCCAGTTCCTGCCAATATACAGCAACTTCGCACAGCCATTGAAGATGAGTGGGACAACATTCCACAGGCAACAATCAACAGCCTGATCAACTCTACACTAAGGAGATGCGTCGCGTTACATGAGGCAAATGGTGGTCACACCAGATACTGACTGGTTTTCTGATCCACGCCCCTACTTTTTTGAAAAGGTATCAGTATTCCCAGTCATGTAAAATCCATAGATTAGGGCCTAATGGATTTATTTTCAATTGACTGATTTCCTTATGTGAACTGTAACTCAGTAAAATCTTTGAAATTGCATGTTGTGTTTATATTTTTGTTCCGTGTGTATAGGCTGACATTTCCCTCTCCCAAAGACACATACTATGAGCAAACACAAATTTAAATATATCAAAGCTCCAAATACTGCAAAAGGGGGACCATTCTCAGCCGGAACGTCTTTATTCTAGCTCCATTCTCCCCTGTCTATCCAACAGGTTGTCCGTCTGTGTATGAAGTGAGTCTATATGAAGTGATCAGTGTGAACAGCTTCTCAGGGTAATGATATGAGATGACCTCTGACCTCGAGTCAAGAGTTCACCCGGAGAGCAGTCCATCGCTGATTTACAGGACCATGTGGTCTCACCAGCCCCAGCACTAGGCTATTTGTCTTTGCAGTTGGTGTGTTGTTCCACAGCTTCACAGACACAGTTACAGAGTTACACAGACCACACTAGACACAGTTACACTGTCAGCATTATGGGTGGTAGGTAACCTGATCCCAGATGTGTTTGTGCTCTTGCAAACTCCATTGCTGTCATTGTCAAGCTAAACATTTAGAGGAGTTGGCAAGAAAATGGAAACAGACTTGCATCAGGCGATATGGGCGGTATTCAGACTTGATATCTGAGATCTCCTAACTTTTTCCTAAGTCTCCCATTGACAAATATGAACGATTTATGTGAAAGTCGGAGTTATCTCTCCTCTAAACTTGTTTCCCAGACACATATATTAAGCATAGTCCTTGACTAAAAAGCTAATTTAATAGAGAATCTTTATTGATAATTATAAACTGGATGATTTGAGCCCTGAATGCTGATTGGCTGAATGCCGTGGTATATCAGACCGTATACCATGGGTATGACAAAACATGTATTTTTACTGCTCTCATTATGTTGGTAACCAGTTTATAATAGCAATAAGGCTCCTCGTGGGTTTGTGATATATGGCCAATATACCACGGCTAAGCAGTGGTGGAAAAAGTACCCAATTGTCATACTTGAGTAAAAGTAAAGATACGTTAATAGAAAAGGACTCAAGTAAAAGTGAAAGTCACCCAGTAAAATACTACTTGAGTAAAAGTTTAAAAGTATTTGGTTTGAAATATACTTAAGTATCAAAAGTAAAAGTATAAATCATTTCAAATTCCTTATTAAGCAAACTAGACGGCACGATTTTCTTGTTTTTTTTAATTTATGGATAGCCAGGGGCACACTCCAACACTCAGACATAATTTACAAATGAAGGATTTGTGTTAAGTGAATCCGCCAGATCAGGTAGTAGGGATGACCAGGGATGTTCTCTTCATAAGTGCGTGAATTGGACCATTTTCCTGTCCTGCTAAGCATTCAAAATGTAACAAGTACTTTTGGGGGTCAGGGGAAATGTATGGACTAAAAGTACATACTTTTCTTTAGGAATGTAGTGAAGTAAAAGTTGTCAAAAATAAAAATAGTAAAGTACATATACCAAAAAAAAACGACTTAATTAGTACTTTCAAGTATTTTTACTTATGTACTTTACACCACTGCGGCTAAGGGCTGTGTCCAGGCACTCTGTGATGCATCGTGCCTAAGAACAGCCCTTAGCTGTAGTATATTGGCCATATACAGTACCACACCCCCTCATGCATCATCACTTAATTATACCATGGCATTGTTGAATTCTCCTTTCTGATTTGCTTGAAGGGCATTCTAGAGCGTGCATTTTATCCCTATAACGCACGGTATATTTGCACGGTATAATTCAATGGCTATAGTTCATATTTACGTGTTGTGTTTGAGCTGCTTTTGAAAGCAAAAGTCTAATTTGAAAACCGTATTGGTATTGTTGAATTAGATTTTCATTATAGCAAGCTAAAACTGATGGTTTGGTTAGCTAAACTAGCAAGTCTGTTTGGTTACCACAGCAACTACTGTAGCTACTTCAGTGGATGTTGAACACATTTCTACCAGCAAATTAACACATTTCTAGTGGCAAATGTGTTAAATTATAGCCATGGTATAAAAGGGATAATCAACTCGGGGCTCTATGCGTTCTCTGGAAAATAATGCAACTCCGTGGAAGGTCAGTTTCCACGTTGTTCATTATTTTCCATAGAACGCATAGCCCTCATTGATTATCCCTTACTTATTTTTAGTCCAGGATTAATCTGTATCCAGGAAACCAGCCCTATATGTGTCTGCAGTTCAGTTTCCCTCTTCAAGAGTTGAGTCTTGATAAAAATGTTAATTTAGAAAGAATTTCTTGTTATATACTAAATGATATAACAACTGAGTGTGACATTTCTCTTTATACAAACCATAGGATGATACTGTAAGTATTACTGTAAATTGATCCCCTCAAAGTATAACCTCAGTGAGCCTCAACAATACATATTTACATACCTAGAAACTATCCCAGCGTAACATCCCATCTGTGTTTGAAATGCAGAGGCTGTGTCCCAAATGGCAACCTATATCCTCTACTTTTGCACTACTTTTGACAAGAGCCCTCTGGCTCTACAGCCACTATATAGGGAATAGGGTGTAATTTGGGACGCATCCAGAGAGAAACCATCTGAGAACCATTTGACTGACTCCAACCCTTCCTCAACCCTCTACTGTAATCTGTACAGTAAACATCGAAAGCTTTTCATTTCAAATGGGAACTGTGCTGTTTGATTGCACAGTGTGTGAACACTCTTCCTCTATAACCCCGGTCTAATTGATACCTATGCCAAGTGTGGGAGACACACACACACACACGCTAAGCCAAGTGACAGAGATCAAACATTTAACATGGAAGCAGCTATATGGGCGGTCCTGGGTCACTACAGGGGGGGACCAACACTACACACACACACACACTCTCACCCCAACCCCTCTTCTGTGGCTGTCAGGGCAGAACAGAGGCGAGGAGACGACCACACAAAGGAAATATTTGTCCAGTCTGTCCAAGCAAGCTCTCCAATTGAAGGGTGAACTTTCCCATCGCCCGGGCCTGTGTTAGTGGGACATGTAATTGGAAGATGGATGATGCTTTGAACTGAGCAGGAGGCAGCGGCCGCATCGGACAAACATAAATAACTTCTGGCATTTTTAGCTGTAATTAGCTTTGCCAAACTAAACAGTGCACCTGTTCTTCTCCTCTTTGTTGACCGAGGCGAAAATCAGCAGTCAAATGTATTCAAATTTAACGATGAGGGAGATGAAAACAGATCTCACTGGATAACAATAACTTGGCAGGGTGTTCAAACAGTACCAGGCCCTAAGTGTATCTTAACTAAACTTGAAAGCTAGGGATAAAGAATATAAAAGATTAAACGATATTGGTTTTAGATGACCACACTTGTTTATGTATGTTGATCTTCCAGGACGTTTAACAATGTTATTTTTACTCCTCACATTAGACTATTGACCTCTTTAACGGACCAGACTGATGTGAAGCCAATCATTACCATATGCAAACACTAAGAGTGCGTCTCAAATTTCACCCTATTCCCTATATAGCAGCACACTACCTTTGACCAGAACTGTATTTGCCTTGTCTCAGTAGTGCACTATGTAGCTTATAGAGTGCCATTTGGGACACAGTCTATATCCCCACAGTGCTATGCCCCACAGTTCAGCAGCTTGTCCTTTTAAACCCAGTGTTTCCCAACCACTGTGTCCCATAGATCTGTCCTTCTATTCCCTCCTTTCAGACTTTCAACCTCTTCCTGTCGTTATCTGGTAGTTTCTCAGAAGGTTTTGGAGCCGCCGTCCGAACACTCAGGAAGTCTTGGTGTGAGTCCCAAATGGCATCCTATTTCCTACATATTGCACTACTTTTGACGAGAGACCCTTGTCAACAATAGTGCACTTGCTATAGAATAGCATGCCATTTGGGACGTAATTTTGTCATCAGTTGGTGACAACCCAAATGTTAAACTTGCTAGCTAATTGGCTAGATGTCAAGATCAAGCTTCTTCGTAACAGCAGATACAGCAGAGCCTGCCGTTCTGTGCGAACTGAACGGCAGGCTCCAGTCCAGTTAGTGTGTCAGGAGTCAGAATGGTTGCCGGGCAGGGCGGTGAAAGCCGGAGGTGTGAACGCGATGGTGTTTGCTCATGTCCGGCTCTGAGAATGGAGGAGAACACAGATGGGTTCTCTGTCTGACTGACCGCTCTCTGCTTCTCTCTTTCCTCTGTCTGTGTATGTTTGGACAGACATGGAAACGCTGCCTGGAGTGGACAGGAATTTTATTGAGAGGAGAGTTCACCCTTACAAGGCCTGAATAGGACGAGGGAGGTGTGTATGTGTCAGGGAGATGAGGTCAGTGTAATGTGAATGCCCCTTACTGTCACTGAATGTGGGGGTTAAGGCTTGAAAACACATGGCATTTTATACTACAATGTGATGAGAATCTTTTGAGAATCATATTGACGAGCAGTAAATGAAAGTCAAAGTGTAGCTTACTGTCAGTGTATTTGTTAGAAGTTTCTAATGGACGTCCTGACTATAACTGTTTTGCGTTCTGATACTACGATCTGTGTGTGTGTGTTTGTGCACAAACTTCTACAGGGCCATTAGAAGCATGTGGTAGTCATCGAGCATGGCAGAGAAAGAGAGGGCGGTAGCCTACAGCTGTGTGTGAAAGCCTTACCATAAAACATCAAAGATCCTACAGGAGCACAATCGCTCTGGTTCCTCTCCTCCCCTCTGGCCGGCCGCTCAATACCTCTGTTTGTGTGTGTTCTACATCTGGACCTCTGACAGTCCACAGGGGATTCACTAAACAGCAGTGTATTGTCAGTCCATAGGGGATTCACTAAACAGCAGTTTGTCAGTCCACAGAGGATTCACTAAATAGCAGTGTATTGTCAGTCTACAGGGGATTCATTAAACAGCAGTGTATTGTCAGTCCACAGGGGATTCACTAAACAGCAGTGTATTGTCAGTCCACAGGGGATTCACTAAACAGCAGTGTATTGTCAGTCCACAGGGGATTCACTAAACAGCAGTGTATTGTCAGTCCACAGGGGATTCACTAAACAGTAGTGTATTGTCAGATGGAAGCGGAGTGCATCCCCAAACAAAAGCCCAGAGGACAGGGACAATAACTGAACCCTGGGTTGATGTTTGTCCAGCAACAACACTAAGGGTGGAGGCAGAGGATGAGTCCTGGGGACATCTCAAGTTGTCTTCACACACCAGTTGAGAGACCAGTTCTGTAGTATGGTGGATATTTTGACCTTCCCCCACTGCAATCTCTGTTAAAATTGCCTGAGGCTCTAACCCATTGTGATTGAGCCTGCGTCCCATAGGGCTCCGGTCAAAAGTAGTGCACTACAGGGAATTAGTTGTGATTTGGCAGGGACCTCATGATATGATATTATGATATTTAGGTGCCAATACGATATGTATTGCAATTCTGGCAATTCTTACAATTCTATATGTATTGCGATTAGATCCCGTGATTTTATTGCAATTTGATGTTCCAAACATATTGCTCACTATACACTGCGTGGCCAGTTTATTAGGTACACCATCTAGTATCGGGTCGGACCCCCCTTTGCCTCCAGAACAGCCTGAATTCTTCAGGGCATTCTACAAGGTGTGGTGTTAAAACATTGCTCAATTGGTATCAAGGGACCTAACATGTGCGAGGATAACATTCCCCACACCATTACACTACCACCACCAGCCTATACCATTGACACCAGGCAGGATGGGGCCATGGACTGCTTACACCAAATCCTGACTCTGCCATCAGCATGACACAACAGGAACTGGGATTCGTCGGACCAGGCGACGCTTTTCCAGTCCTTAGTTCTATCAGTAATGGAAATAAGTGCTGAAAACATGTTGGCTCACTATTTTAAAAGATGGAGAACAAGCTATTGGATGTAAAATAGCGGAGTTTTGGCGCAGGTACAGCAGACTAGCCCTAGCTAACGCTACGTGGACACTATTAAAGGGAGGGGAGGACATGTCAGAGTGTCAATCATCAGCCTGCCGTCCCTCCCCCTCAGTCTCTCTCCTTTCTTCCCTTCCTCCGTCTGACAGACAGGTCAAAGGCAGGTTTAGGTTCTGGCCACATGAAACAGGAACCTGGCCAGTTCTCTCGCTCACTCTCGCTCTCTAGCCCTCTCGCTCCCCCCCAGCCCGCTCTCTCTACTCAATACTATCTCTTTATCTATTAGGTTAACCTGATATTAAAGGGATACTTTGGTAATTTCCTACATACCTAGAGTCAGACGATACCATTTTTATGTCTCTGCATGCAGTTTCAAGGAAGTTGAAGGTAGCATATCGTTAGCTTAGCGCAATTGCTGGAGGTCTATGGGTATCTACTAGCAAGCTCCTCTCAAAAAGTAGGGAAATAGACCTAACTACTCCAAAGCACTTTGTTCTCTATTCTTTACAAGTATATGTGAAATCAGAATAATTTGTATCATATTTATGCTCTCTTCCCTTCTCGAAGGAAGTCTGTTCAAATAGGCCTCCCTCTCTCTCGCTCTCGACCTCTCTCTCTTCACTGAGGAGAGCATCAGTGTTAGCCCCACCCATGTCGCTCGTTAGCCTCTCCTGTCAACTACAATTTATGGACGTCACAACCTAACTGAGCTGGAATGTGCTTTCATGTCTGCAATCAAAGATGTGTACTGTACATGTATAGTATGTAGTCAACACCATGCCAAGCACCGCAGGAGAGAGTCCTTCATAACGGCCCAATCTGCCTCTTCAATAGCATTCCTCAACCATGTACATTTAAATAAGGATCCTATTTACAAGGTGATATGAATGAATACGCTTAGAAGGCAATAAAACACACCAAAATAATGTGCTTTAAGTAAACTCTTAGCTTGCATAGTGTCATATTTTAAGATGAGACATATACCAAAGGGTTAACCCTAATCTTAACCTGTTTCCCAGTGGCGTAGAAGTACTACCAACAGCCTTTTTTTGGTGGTCTATTGAGCACATGCTTCAGTTTGTTCTAGTCTTTTAGTCGCCGTGGTTATGCTGCAGTAGCCTACACCATGAAGGGAACTGCCCAAACCTGTGTTGCCACAGTAACCTCCGTGACCCTTAACCCCCTGGTCCTCTTACACTTGTCAGCATGTCCCAACTGCACCCTGGGTTTCTGTTCGGTCTGTTCGTTCAGACTAGCAACCTCTGAGTGGAGGAAAGGGAGGCTCACTATCACTCCCTGTTGGTCAGGAAAGCAAGGGAGGAGGGAGGGAGGGAGGGGTGTAGGGTTGACGGAGGGAAAGAAACAGTGACAGAGGTAATGAATGATAAGCAAATCTATCTATGTATGTCTGGACCAAAGAGGGGGAGCACTCCTACTGCTAGTTCGTCATACAGTCAGGTGTGTGTGTGTTTGTGTAGGGAAGGTTTGGCAGTGGTTGTCTGTGGCAGGCAGTAGTGAAAGCGTCGGCGTGTTTGTTTATATGACTTGTGAAATGGAGGAAATCACAGTATGGCGGAAGAGAGGACATGAGTGTGTCAGACTCAGGACAGGAGAGGAGACAGACGTGGGAATGGGAACTGACTGCCAGGTTGTGTGTGTGTTTTCACTCTACAGCGTGTGTATGTGTGCTCCGCTGCTTGCGCATGTGGGACGGTGCAGTAGGAATGTATGTCTCTGTCCTGCTGTTATTTACCTCGCAGGCCCTCACACAGGAAACCAGAGGTTGAGGTGAGGAGCAATAGACACACACTCCCTCGCTGGACCAGCTGATGGCTGCATGCCGTGTGTGTGTGTGTGTGTGTGTGGGTGGGAGAGGTTTGGCAGGTGTGTGTGTGTACCCCTTGTGGAATCTCCCTTCCTGACTCCCTGACTGTAAAAATCTCTACAAGCTCTGCTAAAGGAAATCATTACACACCTTCAAAATGTAGTCCATGTAACATAACCTTGATCTTGTAAGAGGTGACAGTCACTTACAGGCCTGTGGACAGTATGTACAGGTGTCTGAAATGGATAGGCATGAGAGTACGAAGTAAAAGGAGAATTTTAACTACTTTTACTGTTTACTTTTCCATTCAGGTGTCAAATCGAGCCATATCTGGAATTTTACAATGGGGTGTAAGCCTATAACGTGTTGATTGATAAGTGAACGTTGTGAGTAATGTTTTTTCTATCAGGATACCTAGGTACTTCCACAGCCCATGACATCACCTACGGATATAAAGCCAGCTGTCAAATCTCAAAAATGTTCAGGGGCTGTCCCAAATGGCACCCTATTCCCTACATAGTGCACTACTTTTGACCAGAGCCCTATCAAAAGTCGTGCATTATATAGGGAATAGGGTGCCATTTAGGATGCATGCAACGTTATGGATTTACAATATTATTACCTAGCAAGAACTGTTGACACACTTTTTACTGGTACTTTATTAAGTTACAAGGTCGTGGAGGCAGCTGAAAAAACAGCCTTTATGAATGGTGTCGATGGAGACAGAACATTAATCCAATAGGTTTGAATAACTATTTCAATTGAACTGATAATAGGACATGGTGGTTGTGTCTCAAATGCACCCTATTCCCTATATAGTGCACTACTTTTGACCAGCACCCTATGGGGCTGGATGGAATAGGGTGCCATTTGTGACACAGACATGGTGTGTTCCTTCGAAACATTTTTCCTTGGTGTAGACATGTATAGTTCTGTCAAATAGTTTTCATTGACTGACGTGTGGTCCTCTGTAGCTCAGCTGGTAGAGCACGGCGCTTGTAACGCCAAGGTAGTGGGTTCGATCCCCGGGACCACACGTACACAAAAAAATGTATGCACGCATGACTGTAAGTCGCTTTGGATAAAAGCGTCTGCTAAATGGCATATTATATTATATTATTATATACTAACAAGCAGACAAGCTGCACATTGAGAAATGCTGTGTTGGTTTTATTTCTTATACAAAAGCTTCAAATAAGTTAAAGCGAAAGGGTCAAGCAGTTTACACTTATATTAATTTAAGTTTCTGTTATGAAATATGTTTTCTATGGAGGTACATTGCATTCTGAGGTTTGAATTTCCCCAAATACTCTTCTTACATGAGGCCTCTGGTAACAGAACTTTAACTTTTGCTGTTACGGTACATTTACTACAACATTCAATATAAATCCTCAACAACAGTTTCTCTACTATTTTTCAGACAAAACATTTACATTTTAATAAATAATAATAATAATAATATGCCATTTAGCAGACGCTTTTATCCAAATGTCATGGTTTCATCCATTGTCGTTTTTTACTGCTCCTCCGGTAAATGAGACCATCACTAGTAGTCAATGATGGGGAATCGGAAACATTTTGTTTAGCTGAGGTGTTGATATGCCTGTTAGGTCATTTAACAGTGGTGTATAATCTGCCCCCATAGCTTGACACTGAGGTGGCATATTCACCATTGTTTCTATCAGAGGGTGTGAAAGCAGTGAGAAAGCCGTAAGGGAGTGAATTAATGAATTACAGGAACTGAAAGGATTGTATTGTTGTAAATGTGGCTGATATTCAAGGGTTTACTGTTTATCTTGTTCACTTCCGATACCATTGCTTGGCATTTTAATTTAATTCCAGTTTTTTTTTCTGACTGAATCCTTGTCAATTAGGCTAGTTTTTGAGGTTCAATTGTTTTTACAGTAGACAACGTTCTGCATTGTGTCTATTTAGATGCATTAAAATGGACACTATGCTTTTACAACGGTAACAAAGATAATCACTGTCATTGCTGTTCTTGGGTCAAACCCCTCACTTCCTCTGCCCCTCCCTCTATCATATGCTCTTCCCTTGTTCCTGACTGTAAAAACCAAATTTTATGGTCATTGTCCAAGAGGTTTTCTGCTTCACGACAGGATGTGATGGTTTACTGTCCTCTTCCTCTAGCTGTCTCTCTGTCTCTTCATGGTCAGTTCAATACATCGTGATAGCCACATAATCGATTTAAAAGGATTCCACCAAAGGTGTGCCAAACCTCCTTTCCCCAAAGTATATATTTATGGCTTTAATTTCATATTTATCTTTGGGCCAATCTCTGTTGGAATCCCCCAAGTATCAGTATACTGGCACTTGAACTTAGCTTGTTTTATATTTCCTTCTAGTGACAACAGTTTTTGGGAACACTTTACCTTAGAGCCAATAGACCCATTTTCCTGCCACGTCATGGAAGGTTGCGTGCGCAGTACGGGGGGGTTCAGAAAAAATAAATGTTTACCTAGCAGTGGATACCATCACATGCAACTTCAAATGCAGCTCGTGCAAGTTAACAAATGCATAATCAGATGGTTATCATCTACAACATTGCAGATGTCATCAGAGGATTGATTACCTAGCAAGCCAGTGGGGCAAGGTAAAATATCCCAAATAGAGTTAGATGAAGCCAGGAGAATAATATACTTGTTGAACATTGCTGTGGCCATCAGTCTTGCATGTTTTCATGGTCATCACTCACTCACTGTTAAGTTTAAGGTCCTGACTTTAACATTAGCTATTCTGCTACAGAGCTTTTTGATACCAGGATGCGTGTGCATCACTCAAATGTGAAGTGTGTTTGTAAACAAAAAATGAGTATCGGTATAATGCTTCACAATCCATTGTGAAGCAGTTGTAAGGCTTGGCATAACTACAAAATGCCCTTTTTATGTATTGGTGTCATCTTGTAATGATCCTGAGTTATTAGTCAATCACTTTGTTGCTTTTCTGTACTGCAGTGAACTGTCGTCATTAAAGGCCAGACTACACGCTTCATAATATGCCCCTAGGGAAAAAGCGCTTCGTTTGTGGCCAACAATACTTCATTGTAGATCCAGAAGTGTTGGAATGAGTGTGTTTTTATTTTGTCTGTAAAGTGTAAGTGCCAAGACGGATGACATCCTGTCGTGCTGATTGAGCCAGTCATGCGTGAAACACGCACACGCACACACACATACTTAATCTCAAATCTACACACCTCGTCTCAAATCTGCTGTTTGTTTTTTGATAAACCCTATTTAAGTGCCAGTTAAATCACATTTTCCTGAGCAGCCAGTCAGAAGTAGATCCCTTGAGGAACACCTAAAATAAACTGGTGGTCAGAGTACTTATCCTTGGGGAGCACCCATATAAACCTGAATTCCACTCAACTGAAATCCCCTTTGTGCCACAGGTTGCCATTTTGTTTCACGCTGATATATACGTGAAAAACTGACAAACTAAAGGTTTGTTTGGATAACGTCTGAGTTTTTTATTTCTCACACGTAATGACCGACTTGTAACGACTCCTCATCTTGTGGTTTCAGATTTATACCATCATCATCGTTCTTTACCTAGATCATTATTTCTACAAAGCTTTCACTTTATTTTTTTTATGTCTTTACAAATGAGCTCCAAGAGAGGCCGTTGTGTGTTTCAATCCTGTGTAGTACATGTTGTTTGTTGCGCTGCGTGCTCCATTTTAACTAGTCTGACTTGACACAGTAGTGTCATTGTGAGGGGAAACTCCCCCTTGGTCTTTCCCCTAGAGCCAAATTACTGTCACAAACTGCTTTATATGTAATGTTATAGACAGAAGGGGCAGGAAAAGGTGGTTTGAATGCAACAATTTGCGCTGTACAGTAGACTCTCAGACCAATAAAATACAATGAATTGCTATGAAAAAATGCACTGAACAGAACTAAAACATAAAACTGGTAGCCAAATATTGCTCGGCAGGTAGCCTAGCGGTTAGTGTGTTGGGCCAGTAACCAAAAGCTTGCTGGGTCGAATACCCGAGCCATCAAGGTGAAAAGTCTGTGTCCTTGAGCAAGGCACTTAACCCTAATTTGCTCCCGGGGCACTGTGCTATTATGGCTGACCCTGTGAAACAACACATTTCACTTCACCTATCTGGTGTATGTGACAATGTGTGTGTGTGTGTGTGCATTAGGTACACTACATGACCAAAAGTATGTGGACACCTGCTTGTCGAACATCTCATTCCAAAATCATGGCCATTAATATGGAGTTGGTCCCCCCCTTTGCGGCACTTCTGGGAAGGCTTTCCACTAGATGTTGGAACATTGCTGCAGGGACTTGCTTCCATTCAGCCGCAAGAGCATTAGTGAGGTCGGGCACTGATGTTGGGCGTTTAGGCCTGGCTCGCAGTCGGTGCTCCAATTCATCCCAAAGGTGTTCGATGGAGTTGAGGTCAGGGCTCTGTACAGACCTGTCAAGTTCTTCCACACCGATCTCTACAAACCATTTCTGTAGGGACCTCGCTTCGTGCACAGGAGCATTGTCATGCTGAAACAGGAAAGGGCCTTCCCCAAACTTTTGCCACAGAGTTGGAAGCACAGAATCGTCTACATTTGTCATTGTATGCTGTAGCGTTAAGATTTCCCTTCACTGGAACTAAGGGGCCTAGCCTGAACCATGAAAAACAGCCCCAGACCATTATTCCTCCTCCACCAAACTGTACAGTTGGCACTGCATTCTGGCAGGTAGCGTTCTCCTGGCATCCACCAAACCCAGATTAGTCTGTAGGACTACCAGAAGGAGAAGCGTGATTCATCACTCCAGAGAACGCGTTCCCACAACTCCAGAGTCCAATGGCGGCAAGCTTTACACCACTCCAGCCGATGCTTGACATTTGTCATGGTGATCTTAGGCTTGTGTGCGGCTGCTCGGCCATGGAAACCCATTTCATGAAGCTCCCGACGAACAGTTCTTGGTGCTGACATTGCTTCCAGAGGCAGTTTGGAACTCCGTAGTGAGTTTTGCAACCGAGGACAGAGAATGTATACGCGCTACGTGCTTCAGCACTTGTCGTTCCTGTTCTGTAGGCTTGTGTGGCCTACCATGCTGAGCTGTTGTTGCTCCAGACGTTTCCACTTCACAATAACAGCACGTACAGTCAACCGGGGCAGCTCTAACAGGGCAGACATTTGACGAACTGACTTGTTGGAAAGGTGGCATCCTATGACGATGCCACGTTGAAAGTCACTGAGCTCTTCAGTAAGGCCATTCTACTGCCAATGTTTGTCTATGGAGATTGCATGGCTGTGTGTTCGATTTTATACATGACTCAGCGACGGGTGTGGCTGAAATAGCCGAATCCACTAATTGGAAGGGGTGTCCACATACAGTACCAGTCAAACGTTTGGACACCTACTCATTCAAGGGGTTTTCTTTCTTTTTACTATTTTCTACATTGTAGAATAATAGTGAAGACATCAAAACTATGAAATAACATATTTGGAATCATGTAGTAACCAAAAAAGTGTTAAACAAATCAAAATATATTTTATATTTGAGATTCTTCAAAGTAGCCACCCTTTGCCTTGAAAGCTTTGCACACTCTTGGCATTCTCTCCACCAGCTTAAACTGGAATGCTTTTCCAACAGTCTTGAAGGAGTTCCCACATATGCTGAGCACTTGTTGGCTGCTTTTCCTTCACTCTGCGGTCCAACTCATCCCAAACCATCTCAATTGGGTTGAGGTCAGGTGATTGTTGGGGCCAGGTCATCTGATGCAGCACTCATCACTCTCCTTCTTGGTCAAATAGCCCTTACACAGCCTGGAGGTGTGTTGGGTCATTGTCATGTTGAAAAACAAATGATAGTCCCACTAAGCGCAAACCAGATGGGATGGCGTATCGACCATGAAGGCCTGATTCACGCAGTCTCCTCTGAACAGTTGATGTTGAGATGTCTGTTACTTGAACTCTGTGAAGCATTTATTTGGGCTGCAATTTCTGAGGCTGGTAACTCTAATGAACTTATCCTCTGTCTCCTAGAGATGAACGTACTTTGGTGCGAAAAGTGCAAATAAATCCCAGAACAACAGCAAATGACCTTGTGAAGATGCTGGAGGCAACAGGTACAAAGTATCTATATCCACAGTAAAACGAGTCCTATATCGACATAACCTGAAAGGCCGCTCAGTAAGGAAGAAGCCACTGCTCCAAAACCGCCATAAAAAAGCCAGACTACGGTTTGCAACTGCCCACGGGGACAAAGATCGTACTTTCTGGAGAAATATCCTCTGGTCTGATGAAACAAAAATAGAATTGTTTGGCCATAATGACCATCGTTATGTTTGGAGGAAAAAGGGGGAGCTTGCAAGCCGAAGAACACCATCCCAACCATGAAGCACGGGGGTGGCAGCATCATGCTTTGGGGGTGCTGCAGGAGGGACTGGTGCACTTCACAAAATAGATGGCATCATGAGGAAGGACAATTATGTGGATATATTGAAGCAACATCTCAAGACATCAGTCAGGAAGTTAAAGCTTGGTCGCAAATGGGTCTTCCAAATGGACAATGACCCCAAGCATACTTCCAAAGTTGTGGCAAAATGGCTTAAGGACAACAAAGTCAAGGTATTGGAGTGGCCATCACAAAGCCCTGACCTCAATTCTATAGAAAATGTGTGGGCAGAACTGAAAAAGCGTGTGCAAGCAAGGAGGCCTACAAACCTGACTTAGTTACACCAGCTCTGTCAGGAGGGCCAAAATTCACCCAACTTATTGTGGGAAGCTTGTGGAAGGCTACCCGAAACGTTTGAACCAAGTTAAACAATTTAAAGGCAATGCTACCAAATACTAATTGAGTGTATGTAAACCCACCGGGAATGTGATGAAATAAATAAAAGCTGAAATAAATCGTTCTTTACATTTACATTATTTAGCAGACACTCTTATCCAGAGCGACTTACAGTTTAGTGAGTGCATACATTATTTTTAATACTGGCCCCCTGTGGGAATCGAACCCACAACCCTGGCGTTGCAAACGCCATGCTCTACCAACTGAGCTACATCCCTGCCGGCCATTCCTTCCGCTACACTGGACGACTTCTGCGCCGACCCATGGGTCTCCCGGTCGCGGCCGGCTACGACAGAGCCTGGATTCGAACCAGGATCTCTAGTGGCACAGCTAGCGCTGCGATGCAGTGCCTTAGACCACTGCGCAACTCGGGAGACATTCTCTCAACTATTTTTCTGACATTTCACATTCTTAAAATAAAGTGGTGATCCTAACTGACCTAAGACAGGGAATTTTTACCAGGATTAAATGTCAGGAATTGTGAAAAACTGAGTTCAAATGTATTTGGCTAAGGTGTAAGTAAACTTCCGACTTCAACTGTATATCTGTCTGTGTGTCGTTCTCATTAGGCTCTGTACTAGTGAACTGTTTTACTGAAGGAAACCGAGAGAAAGCCCAGGACTTCAGGAGGAGGTCTGTTCCCTGAGGGGTGTGTGTGTCTCTCTCTCTCACGCTGTGTGTGTGTGTGAAGCACAGCTCCACCATGCTGATAGAATCAGGAGAAGCCTGTAGAGTTACAGGAGTCTCTCAGTGCTGTCATTTCCTCTTTAACACGTCTCCCCTTTAAAGACATAATAGAATAACGTTTACTAGCCCGTTACCAGCGCTCAACACCCCTACACTCCCCTCTGCTGACTCTTTGTTTATGTTAGAGTTGTTCTGTTGGCACAGGTGTGCTGAATGGTTTACTGTCAAATTAATATTTTATGTAACAAAATAGTTTTAGGTGTGCATGCGTAGATTGCCTAACTGGTGAATATTTGCATTTGGTGAGGAAAATTGGGTGAGCCGTCATGCTCAAAAGGTCTGCAGTTTAATCTCCTTTCTCACCAATGGCTTAATTTAATGGAGGTGCGTATTCAGGAGTTTATTGTGCTGGGTTCAGAGCCACAGTATCCAGGTTGTGTGGGTGTAGGCAGGGCCAGTGGTGGTATGCATTCCAAATGGCACCCTATTCCCAAAATAGTGCACTACTTTTGACCATAGCCCTATGGGGCCCTGGTCAAAAGTAGTGCACTATATAGGTAAAAGGGTGCCATTTGGGACACGGTCCACCACATCACCCCCACACTAAAGGGTGCCACTGCCAGGACCATAATAAACACACAACAATGGAGGTTGCTAACGGAGATCAGCCAAGCCCTGGGGCTGCTGGAAGTCACACACCGTGGGCTGCTTCGAGAGAGAGGGGGAGAGAGAGGGGGATGGAGAGGGCTATCTGAATGGAGAAAAATAAAGCAGAAATGTGATGGCATTTTAAGCCCCTTAATGATGCCTAGTGCCACAGTGAGGGAAAGGCCAAGTATGACAGTATAATGACATTGGCTTCAATGAGGGTGTATGTCTTTGTGTGTAATGTAGCAGAGAGCTTTTCAGCACGAACGCATCTATCCTTTTCAAAATAAGCCCCCATGTTTACGCTGGCCAACAGACAGAGGAATGCAGCCTGAAATATGGCCAGTCTTTGATGCAAGATGGCCGTCCCCTCAGCTTGATGCTATCATCACCCCAATAAGCCCTTCTGAGGGCGAGATAAGAGCCAGCATATCATTCTGGTTTTCATCAATGGACAGCCACTTTTATCAATGGTAACTAGACCAGAAGTTGAGTGCTGAAAGGAAGCTCACTAACAGACGGTTGTTGCAGCTTCATGTAATGTGGATGGGATGCTGGCTCTTCGTGCTTAGACAGAAATCAGCACACAGAGGCTGTCCTAAATGGCACCCATATTCCCTACAGTGCTGTACTACTTTTGAGCAGAGCCCTATAGAGAATAGGGTGCCATGTGGGACATGTGAGTGAAGGGCTTCCCCAAGGGCTGGAGTAGAGTTGCTGGCTTGGAAAAGGTTAGATGGGCCAAATACTCCGTTTTTTGACACCATTATGTTACCTTTCTCTAATGTCCAGTTGGACTGTGATATCCTGGTCAGCCTGTGTCTCAGACCACTGGTAATCAGAGTGACGCTGTGTGTGTGTTTCTCACAGCTGGGCCGGGTTCTCCCCTCATGAGTCATTTCCTAAAGACAACATGGCGTCTCAGGGTACCAGCTCATATCTGGATACCTGGGGGCATGGCAGGGTGCTTTACACAGGTTTAGGTTGGGGGCAGAAAAAGAGGTGATGGGAGGAGAGTGGGATGAAGGTAGGAGAGGAAGGGGGGTAAAGCAGGGATGTCTGACAGGAGGAGTGAAGGTTTAATAGGACCACTGTGACTGATGAGAACATCTGGAGTGATGGAAGGAGGGATGGAGAGGGAGTGATGGATGGAGACAAAGGATGGAGTGACAGTGGAGCGATAGAGAAGAAGAAAGTGAGTGATGACGTGTAGGGAGGGACATAGCTGGATAGGAGAGATGGAGCAGCTAGTCTCTACAGCCTTGCTTACATTGGCAGTTTTGAACTAACTCAAATCAAAACAAATTGCATGTTTGAATCTGTAATTTTTCCTGCAGTCGGAACAGTATTGTGGAATCTGATATTTCAAGCCACATTTCAAACCACCTTCGTAGATGGTTTGAAGTCAGATACAAATCTGCCCATGTGACTTGTCTGAACGGTTAAATCTGATTTATTTGCCAACAAGTGATTTTTAGACTGTTATTTGGCATATCTTGTTGCTTGCTAGCTACTCTATTGACAGTTTGGCGTGGTAGCTAACTTGTTAATTGTTTATAAACAAATGAGTGAATGTGCTTGAAAGCTAATCAGCTACCTAGCTAGCTAGTTGATTGCTGTGGCTAGCCAAAATGGACCTGTTTTGAAAGTTGGATCATCTTATCCTTTGAGGCTTTAAGTGTTCTTACACTATGATTTTGAATGTTCAAAGCAACTGGGAAACATCTATGGCAGGCATTGTTTTCACCTTGCTACCACCACCAATCAGCCTACACACACGTCGTTACTATAACTTGCTGTTTGGACAGTCAGTACTCTAAAATGGGTTTGAAAAACAAAACTGATTTGAGCATTAAGGTCTGCAGTGTGAACAAGGCTAAAGATACCGGAAACAGGACAGCCAGCCAGTGGTTTGCTCAGCAAGTACTCGTCAATGAGATCATGGTTAAAGGAGAGGAGACAGACGACTGTGCTGAGCTGTACGCATGGGACCTCAAGCATGGCTCATGTACTGTACAATCCCAGTCTACCTGCACACTGGATTTATGATTTGGGGAAAATCTGGGGGCTGCTCTCAAATTTTAACAAGCTCAACCAAAATAAAACCCTGTGTATACAGGTGTCCATTTCAACTTGCTATACGATCCCGATCCGTGCTCTATGCGTCTCTCGCCTGTAGTGTTCTATGTCCTGTGACCAGTGAGCCAGTACCGTCTGACTGGGCAGCTATATCCATTTCACTTAATTAGTTTGACTGCATCAAAATGATAATAAACATTCAGCTATATTTCTAACACACCCATAAGAAGTTTATTGACTTGAACATGAGTTGAGGAACACTGTTTCATGGTACGTTGAACAATGTTGGCATGTTCCCATTATCACCTATTAGGGAATATAGAGTAAGTGTGTTGAGGAAGATATATAATGAACAAAAATATAAACGCAACATGTAAAGTGTTGGTTCCATGTTTCATGAGCTGAAATACATTTTGTCCATATGCACAAAAAGCTTATTTCTCTAAATCTGTGCACAGCTTATTTCTCTAAATCCCTGTTATTGAGCATTTCTCCATTGCCAAGATAATCCATCCACTTGACGTGTGGCATATCAAGAAGCTGATTAAACAGCATGATAATTACACAGGTGCACCTTGTGCTGGGAACAATGAAAGGCCACTCAAAAATATTTACATCAGCAGATGTCACAAAGTGCTATACAGAAACCCAGCCTAAAACCCCAAACAGCAAGCAATGCAGATGTTGAAGCACGGTGGCTAGGAAAAACTCCCTAGAAAGGCAGAAACTTAGGAAGAAACCTAGAGTGGAACCAGGCTCTGAGGGGTGGCCAGTCCCCTTCTGGCTGTGCCGGGTGAAGATTATAACAGTACATGGCCATTAAGGCCAGATTTGTCTCCAAGATGTTCAAACGTTCATAGATGACCAGCAGGGTCAAATAATAATCACAGTGGTTGTAGAGGTTGTAACAGGTCAGTGCATCAGTAGTAAATGTCACTTGGCTTTTCATAGCCAGGCATTTAGAGGTTGAAATAGCAGGTGCGGTAGAGAGAGAGTTGAAAACAGCAGGTCTGGGACAAGTTAGCATGTCCGGTGAACAGGTCAGGGTTCCATAGCCGCAGACAGGAGAGTTGAAACTGGGGCAGCAGCACAACCAGGTGGACTGGGGACAGAAAGGAGTCATTAGGCCAGGTAGTCCTGAAGCATGGTCCTAGGGCTCAGGTCCACCGGGAGGAGAGGGAGATAACTGGAGGGAGCATACTTAAATTCACACCGGATAAGTCAGGAGAATAACACCAGATATAACATACTGACCCTAGCTCCCCGACGCATAGACTATTGCAGCATAGATACTGGAGGCTGAGACAGGGGGGGTCGGGAGACACTGTGGCCCCTTCCGACGATACCCCCGTACAGGGCCAACCAGGCAGGATATAACCCCACCCACTTTGCCAAAGCACAGCCCCCACACCACCAGAGGGATATCAACAGTCCACCAACCTACCACCCTGAGACAAGGCTGAGTATAGCCCACGAAGATCTCCTCCACTGCACGTGCCCGAGGGGGCAACAAACCGGACAGGAAGATCACGTCAGTGACTCAACCCACTCAAGTGACGCACCCCTCCTAGGGACAGCATGGAAAGCACCAGTAAGCCAGTAAGCCCCCGTAATAGGGTCAGAGGCAGAGAATCCCAATGGAGAGACGGGAACCTGCTAGGCAGAGACAGCAAGGGCGGTGTGTCGCTCCAGTGCCTTTCCATTCACATTTGCACCCCTGGGCCAGACTACACTCAATCATAGGACCTACTGAAGAGATGAGTCTTCAGTAAAGACTTAAAGGTCGAGACCGAGTCTGCGTCTCTCACATGGATAGGCAGACCATTTCATAAAAATTGAGCTCTATAGGAGAAAGCCCTGCCTCCAGCTCTTTGCTTAGAAATTCTAGTGACAATAAGGAGCCCTGCGTCTTATGACCGTAGCGTACGTGTAGGTATGTACGGCAGGACCAAATCGGAGAGATAGGTAGGAGCAAGCCCATGTAATGCTTTGTAGGATAGTAGTAAAACCTTGAAATCAGCCCTTGCCTTAACAAAAAGCCTAGAGGCTAGCACTGGAGTAATATGATCACATTTTTTGGTTCTAGTCAAGATTCTAGCAGCTGTGTTTTTAGCACTAACTTACATTTGTTTAGTGCTTTATCCGGGAAGCCGGAGAGTAGAGCATTGCAGTAGTCTAATCTAGAAGTGACAAAAGCATGGATTAGCTTTTCTCCATCATCTTTGGAAAAAAAGTTTCAGATTTTTGCAATGTTATGAAGATGGAAAAAGCTGTCCTTGAAATATTCTTGATATGTTCGTCAAAAGAGAGATCAGGGTCCAGAGTAATGCAGAGGTCCTTCAGTTTTTTTTTAGACGACTGTACAACCATCGAGATTGTCAGATCCAACAGAAGATCTCTTTGTTTCTTGGGACCTAGAACTAGCATCTCTGTTTTGTCCGAGTTTAAAAGTAAAAAATTGGCTGCCATCCACTTCCATATGTCTGAAACACAGGCTTCCAGGGTAGGCAATTTTGGGGCTGCACCATGTTTCATCAAAATGTACAGCTGTGTGTCGTCTGCATAGTAATGAAAGTGAACATTGTGTTTCCGAATGACATCACCAAGAGGTAAAATATATAGTAAGGACAGATGCAGAGCCTTGGTCTGACGCCATTAAAATGTCATTTACCACCTTCACGAGTGCAGTCACTATGATGGGGTCTAAAACCAGACAGAAGTGTTTCATATAGATTGTCTTCAGGAAGGCAGTGAGTTGCTGCACAACAGCTTTTTCATTTTTTTTTTAGAGGAATGGGAGATTCGATATAGGCCGAAAGTTTTTAACATTTTCTGGGTCAAGGTTTGCCTTTTTCAAGAGAGGCTTTATTACTGCCACATTTAGTGAGTTTCTATCCACACATCCAGTGGATAGAATTGAATGTTAATTTCTTTACCATAAGCCACCGCCAATGTCCGGCCTCACAACCGCAGACCACGTGTAACTACGCCAGCCCAGGACCTCCACATCCAGCTTCTTCACCTGCGGGATGGTCTGAGACAAGCCACCCGGACAGCTGATGAAACTGTGGGTTTGCACAAACGAATAATTTTGCCACAAACTGTCAAAAACCGTCTCAGGGAAGCTCATCTGCGTGCTCGTCATCCTCACCAGGGTCTTGACCTGACTGCAGTTCGGCTTGGTAACCGACTTCAGTGGGCAAATGCTCACTTTAGATGGCCATTGGCACGCTGGAGAATGTGCTCTTCACAGATGAATCCCGGTTTCAACTGTACCGGACAGATGGCAGACAGCATGTATGGCGTCGAGTGAGTGAGTGAGTGAGCGGTTTGCTGATGTCAACGTTGTGAACATGGTGGAGGTGGGGTTATGGTATGGGCAGGCATAAACTACGGACAACGAACACGACTGCATTTTATCGATACCAATTTGAATGACGACATCCTGAGGCCCATTGTCGTGCCATTCATCCGCCGCCATTACCTCATGTTTCAACATGATAATGCACGGCCCCATGTCGCAAGGATCTGTACACAATTCCTGGAAATTGAAAATGTTCCAGTTCTTCCATGGCCTGCATACTCACCAGACATGTCACCCATTGAGCATGTTTGGGATGCTTTGGATCGACTAGTACGACCGCGTGTTCCAGTTCCCGCCAATATCCAGCAACTTCGCACAGCCATTGAAGATGAGTGGGACAACATTCCACAGGCCACAATCAACAGCCTGATCAACTCTATGGGAAGGAGATGTGTCGTAAGGCAAATGGTGGTCACACCAGATACTGACTGGTTTTCTGATCCACGCCCCTACCTTTTTTTTAAGGCACAGTATCTGTGACCAACAGATGCATATCTGTATTCCCAGTCATGTGAAATCCATAGATTAGGGCCTGATGAATGTATTTCAATTGACTGATTTCCTTATGTATTGTAACTCAGTCAAATCTTTGCAATTGTTTCTGATCCCAGACCTGCTGTTTTCAACTCTCTCTCTACCGCACCTGCTATTTCAACCTCTAAATACCCGGCTATGAAAAGCCAAGTGACATTTACTCCTGATGTACTGACCTGTTGCAACCTCTACAACCACTGTGATTATTATTTGACCCTGCTGGTCATCTATGAACGTTTGAACATCTTGGAGACAAATCTGGCCTTAATGGCCATGTACTGTTATAATCTCCACCCGGCACAGCCAGAAGGGGACTGGCCACCCCTCAGAGCCTGGTTCCTCTCTAGGTTTCTTCCTAGGTTTCCTCCTTTCTAGGGATATTTTCCTAGCCACTGTGCTTCTACATCTGCATTGCTTGCTGTTTGGGGTTTCAGGCTGGGTTTCTGTATAGCACTTTGTATAGCACACTGTATAGCACTTTGTGACATCTGCTGATGTAAATGGGCTTTATAAATATAATTTCATTGATTGGTTGCATGTTGCATTTATATTTTGGTCCAGTGTTGGCTGTTATTTCAACACCTGTGGTCCAGCTCCCAATTCATCAACACAGTAACAGCAGAAGCATAATGTAATGCTACCATTTAAAATAATATTTTACCCCCTATTATACAGATGTAATAGTTGTTCATATTGTGATTATACAGCTGTTAAAACACAGTGACGTGTGTGTATTGACAGCCATGACTATTTCCCTGTTCAATCTGTTTATCAGGTCAAGTAAGAGCGCTCTGGTGATATCATCAGCACTGGTGTTTCGACAGTCCATCCTCAGCAGTGACGGTTCTCTTTCCCCCCCTGCAACCACCTCCCTCCCTCCCTCCCTCCCTCTGTGTAAATCTGGGCCTCTATGCCCGGCCTGAGCCGCCTGTTTAACTAGCATTCTCTTTGTGTCCCAAGGCTAGAAAAATAAACACTTTAGACTGTTCTCTCTTACACACCAATTATGCATGATGGTGTATTTGAGTCTGCGTCAGGAAGATAGTGTGTGTGTGTGTGTGCACGTGGGGGGAAGCAAGCGGACTAACAGGTTTGTTCAATTTCCAGCCCTACTTTCTATTTATTTTGTCAAATGATCATGGTTCTCTAGCACTGATAGGGTCAAAATAAATACATACAGGATCTACCTGATGACTTACTACCCATCGCCATCCCAAATGGCACCCTATTCCCTACATAGTGCCCTATGGGCCATAATCAAAAGTAGTGCTCTCTTTAGGGAATATGGTGCCATTTGGGAAGCATCCCAATGTTTGCTGTTTGTTTGATATCTTGTAATAGGGACCCTCTGGACACACACACACACACACACACACACACAGAGAGTGCAGTTGAAGGTAATTGAGGGCCGTTTGGTGATGACGTAATCTCTAGTTATCGTCACTTAGTCTATTGTTTTGTTTTGTTTCAACCATATGTACACTAGGCACCCAATTCCCTTTATAGTGCACTACTTTTGACCAGGGCCCATAGGGACGCACCCTAGGTCACCTATTCTCTTGAATGACTTTTCCTTAGTATTTTATTGCTTAGTACAATTTCAAAAGTTTAGATGTATAAATTTTTGATGCCTCTTGGCTTGTTCCATATGGCCTGTGTTGTAAATCAGGGTTTCCCAAAGTCGGTCCTGGGTCCCCCCTTGGGTGCACATTGTGGTTTTTACCCAAGCACTACACAGCTGATTCAAATAATCAACTCATCATCAAGCTTTGATTATTTGAATCAGCTGTGTAGTGCTAGGGCAAAAACCAAAATGTGCACCCAGGGGGGAGGGGACCAGGACCGACTTTGGGAAACCTTGTTATAGATATTATATCAAGGAAAGGTATAGGCAAAGTTTCAAATTGATATTTTTTGTTATTTGATCAAAGTCCAGTCTGTGTAAAAAAAGCTCCAAAGATGTGCCACTGTTCTGTTCCACTTAATACAGCCGGGTCGTTCCATTTGAATTCAATCACTTTTTGACTGCACCCATTTTGATTTGAATGAAACTTTCTATACAAGCCCATGGTAGAAGTAGTCAGAAAGGGACTTTTTGGACCTGCTTGCCAAAACATTTAGGAGATAGAGGTGCTCAAAGTTGACCCATTTTGCATACCCCACCCTACCATGAGACATCCATGTCAACATCACTCAAAAAGTTATATAGTTGAGTTTGATATAATTTTAAAGTTGTCAAACCAGGCCTCCCGAATGGCGCAGCGGTCTAAGGCACTGCATCGCAGTGCTAGAGGCGTCACTACAGTCCTGGGTTCGATCCCGGGCTGTATCACAACTGGCCGTGATCGGGAGTCCCATTGGGCGGCGCAAAATTGTCCCAGCGGGTTTGGCCGGGGGGGCTTTACTTGGCTCATCGCGCTCTAGCGACTCCTTGTGGCAGGCCGGGCGCTAGCAGGCTGACCTCGGTCGTCAGTTGAACAGTGTTTCTTCTGACACATTGGTGCGGCTGGCTGGGTTAAGCGGGCGGGTGTTAAGAAGCGCAGTTTGGCGGGTCATGTTTCGGAGGACGCATGACTCGACCTTTGCCTCCCGAGCGTGTTGGGAAGTTGCAGCGATGAGACAAGATTGAAATTGGTGAGAAAAAAGGGGTAAAATACAAAAAAATTAAATGTCAAACCAGGTTGTAGAACTATTTCATAATTTCTTGAAAATTATTGTATTCAAGAGTATGTTCGGTCTCAACCAATGCCGGGTACAACACAAACACCTTGGATGATGTGAAATGGGTTCTAAGGAACAACGCATGCGAATCTGGGGAAAAAAGTCTGTCAACACGTTTAACAAAATAATAAAATAGATTTACAACCTTGTTTGTAAGCTATTAAATGATATCAAACTCAACGTTTACCTTTTCCAGTGAAGAAGACATGGATGTCTCATGGTAGGGTATGCAAAATGGGTCAACTTTGAGCACCTCTATCTCCTGGCATTCAGGTGCACAAAGTTTCTGACCACTTCTACAAATGTGTTTGAAAAGTTTTGTTCAAATCAAAGGGGTGCTGTCAAACAGTGATCTGAAATCAAATGGAATGACCCTGCCTGAAGAGGGACAGTATGGGGACATCGCCTCTTGTTATCCTCACTTTTACAATGTCCGTTGTGTTTGGTGTTGGCCAGTTGTGAATGGGAACGGACTGTGTGTGTTGTGATCCCATGTGTAGACCATCCTACAGAGGTCACCTATCCTGCCAACTGAGCTTTTCTTTCTTCTTTACAGCATAATAAAAACAATATTACCTTTTGGAAAAATGAGCCCTGACCTTTTTTGTTGCCTCTTGGCTTGTTTCTGTGAATTCTTTGTTGAACTATTGATGATCTGATATGACAGCAATTGTTGGTGTTTGAAGTCATCGTTATTGGATGATCAAAGTTCGTTATTTGATCAAAAGCTTATACTGTAAATCTTCCAAAGATGTTCCATTCAATACTTTCCCAAGATGGATTCCAAAGGTTTATAGCATTGTGATGGGGGAATGTTAAGTAAGCTTGTATGTGCGTGTGTGTAAGCGATCGTGTGTGTGTTGTGGCTGACACCCCCATCTGCTTCAGAGAGGAGATGGAATGTTCATCTATCTTTGAACATAAGGCATATTTATACACAATGTCAAGTACATATGGAACGCGAGCACACACACACACACACACACACACACACACACACACACACACACACACACACACACACACACACACACACACTCTCATACAAAATGTACATCAGAGGAGAAGCCAGCATCACACTATATAGAAATGTCCTCCAAGTCTCTGGCTCTCTTTAAAGAGGCAATCTGGGATTTGTAACAAACACTGTATCGCTTCAAAGCAGGGTTAATCCTATCATTTTGATCTCATGGATGGTCAGTCATTGCATCCATAGCTCCATCTATGAATTTCAGAGGGGTTACATTTCTTCAGCCCCGTCCCTTAGCTTTTTACCAAAACATTGCCTGGGTGGGCACTTTGTTTGAATCCCAGATTGCCCCGTTAACGTCTTACTTGACTAGCTCTCTTTTCTTATTCATATTCTCTATTGGTAATGGTAGATTGGGCCTATACTTGGACACTAGTCTAAAGAAAACAGTTCACTGAGCTAAGTGACCAAAATTATATGTTTATCTTTGAGGCAGCCTCCCATAGCCAGACATTGTATTCTCATATTCACTCTGCAATGACATTGGCAAGACAAGGCTACCTTAGGGGTAATTGATGATAATTATTGTGAGAAAATGGGATTTGCCAAGAATCTGGTTTAGGTAAGCACATTTATTTGTGAATCCAACACATTTTTGATTTTAAAAAACATTTTGGTCCTTTAACAGACACTCTATCCAGAGCAACTTACAGTTAGTGCAACATAGACACACGGTTGCATTAACTTACTGTAAGTTAGCCAGACCAGTTTGTCTTCAGCCGTTGACGATCTGTGTGTGTGTGTGCATGTGCTTGCGTGCGTGCGTGCGTCTGGTTGACGAACAAGCTGTTTCTTCCAGATGTTCCTCTCAGAACTTATTAAACAGGGAGCATTTTGTCAAAGATGCCATAAATTCTCCTTCTGACGGTGGAGGAGAGATGGGGGAGGGAGAGAAAGGGAGTGAGAGAGACAGAGAGAGGGGTGAATGATATTTTCAGATGTCCTAGCTGGCCAGTGGTGTCTTGCATTTACACCTGACTGTAAAGCAGCCGTCTGATCCCTGGCCCATCACTTAGTTCTCCTCTAGTGGTCTCGTTTCATAACGCTAAGAACAGGTGGTTTCCATTGATGTCCGTCTTTAAGCATCGCTTCCTATTCTGAGTCCTAAATGTCACTATAGGCCCTGGTCAAAAGTAGTGCACTATAAAGGGAATAGGGTGCCATTGGGGACGCAGACATCCTACTTTCCTACTGACTTGAAACCAAACATAGCCGTGAAACTACCGAACTCAAATCAAACCAGATATTTCAGCAAAACCACTTCAATTCTATGCATCAAGAAGACCAACAACAGCTGTTGAACCTAGTGATAAGTCTTATTGCCATATATTGATTCTCCGGAGTTGCCTCCCAAATGATACCCTATTTCCAATATAGTGGATTACTTTTGACGGGTCCTGGTCAAAAGTAGTGCATAGGGTATATTATATAGAGAATATAGTGCCATTTGGGAAGCAGCTTTGATCTCTGGAAGTGTCTCCCCACCTGAGAGGATGAATGTGCCAAAAATGGTCTCTCTCCCCTGGGATTAGTACCAACCCTTGCCCCCTCTTTTAAAGGCTTGGCGGGAGAGCCTAAGTAAAAGTGTTGGGAGCCGTTTGGAAGCGGGAATAAAGAGAAGAGAACAAGGCATCAGCATGTAGCCACTCGTAAAGCAGCATGGTGCCAGCCACTCAGATACACAGGCCGGGGTTGTGTCCAAAATGGCACTCTATTCCCTATATAGTGCACTACTTTTGACCAGAGCCCTATGGGCCCTGCTCAAAAGTAGTGTACTATATAGGGAATAGGGTGCCATTTGGGACGGAGACCAGTATGGACACTGGAACAGTAGAGGTTTACTAGCCAGCCAACAGGACTCAAACGCTGTATCAGGTTGGATTGTTTACAAAGGAATTGAAGGACATTGGGTGTGTCTGAAATGGTCCCGTTTTCCATTTGTAGTGCACTACTTATCTGCAGGGCCCATAGAACTCTGGTCAAAAGTGCACTTTGACAGCCATTGACATGAAATATTTTTCACTGTCATGACAGTCATTTAGTAAATGAAGTATTTGAAAACTGCTCAGTAGACAGATATAGCCAGTCCACTATCATTAGAGTTAGGAGTTACACAGCACATGTTTCGGTATGGATTTTCTTGTGAATAGGAGTACTATTTCTGGATGAATTCCACCTTCGAATCCTGCAATTCTGTAAAATTGTCCGTTGGCAAAGGGGGTCTATAACTCTTAGTTGGCATTGAAAAACAGTGATGGACAATTAATGACTAACAACCTGATAGTAAATCATGTAGAGACGTTTTTGTGTTTCTGAACAATGCTAGCTTTCTTTAGCCTCCATCACTCACACACTCAGACACATCCAAACATGGATGGTTTCTGCGAAGGATCGGATGAAGGGAGGGAGTGAGAGAAGGAGGGTAGAGGGAGCGAGGGATGGAAGGTAGAGGGAGAGATGGATGGAGTGAGTGAGTGAGGGAGGGTAGAGGGAGAGCAGTGTTTTTGACATTAAGACTCTCTGGTCTGGTGAGGCCCATGGCTTTCCTCTGGCTGAAGCAGGACTGTGGTTCCTCCTAGCCGTCCAAGTGTCATAAATCACTAGACGACCTGATAGCCCAATCCAGGATAGAGCAGCACAGATAGTACAGGAGAGATCTGTTCAAAGCCAGACAAAAGGCTGAACAGTTAAACCTGACCAGCCAACTAAGCATCTAGGAGCTCAGCCTAGCACAGACTTGCAAACTTTTCAAAAATTTCCAGAAATCCTTGTTGGAAGATTCCGGATTTCCTGCTTATTCCCTCCCGTTCCCAGGAATCTTCCAACCAGTATTTCTGGAAACCTTGGAATTTGAGCAAAGTTACAAAAATGTTGCAACCCTAGCTAGGCCTTTTACAAAACAGTTTCAGTACAATATAAGAGTTGACCAAAGAACCAAGTAAAGCATGTAGACCAGCTTGTCCTAACACATCCCAGCCCTGACCAGACCAAACTGGAACTGAAGAACGTATTACAACTGAACAGCACCCTGAGTACAAACAATGTGAAACAAAACCCATGGGAACTCCACAAACTCCAAATCATACCATGTTTCAGCACACTACAACTTCCCTGTCTGAAATGTCCATTTAACCCTCAGATGGCTTCGACGACTAAAGCTTATGTTTCGGTTGCTTGGGTGGCCAAGCCTAATTTGTTCTGAAGGCCAATGTTCAAAGTGGCAGATGGACTGTGTGTGCGTCCCAAATGGCACCCTATTCCCTATATAGTGCACTACTTTTGGGATAGGGTACATTGGGCTCCGGTCAAAAGTAGTGCACTATTTGAGATGCAGCCTCTGTGTTATATGTAACCGATGTTGTTGACACTCCAGTCTTTTGTGCATCAATATGAGCCAGATCATATTTTGGTGTGGTGTAAGTACGCTGGTGGTCCGAATGGGACTCCCCACTCTAAAACCAGATCCAGATTTACTTTTAAACCTTGGAATATGGAGTACATTTTCTGTGTATTTGAGCAATTACATGCCCTGGTAATAAAACTTCCATATTCATGAATTTATTTGTCGTTGAACATGAATCTCTTTGACAGAGAGAAGGAACTTGTCATGCTGGGATGTTTTCCTTCTTGTGAATCAAAAACAACTAGATTTACCATTACAGAAACATCCACCCCCTCCTAATTTTCTGTTTCATGCTTTGCTGCGAGGGTGTCAAAATATATGCTTTATCAATGGCAAGTTTATTGCAAGAAACATTTATTTGTCACAGAGCCCCATCCACAAGAGTGAGTCCCAAATTGCACCCTATTCCCTATATACAGGTAACTGCCAAAATAAAGGAAACACCAACATATACTCAGTTTATTTGGTACACCCATCTAGTACTGGGTCGGACACCCCTTTGCCTCCAAAACACTCTGAATTCTTTGGGGCATGGAAACACTGCTCAATTGGTATCAAGGGACCTAACGTGTGGCAGGAAAACATTACCCACCCCATTACGCCACCAGCCTGTACCGTTGACACCAGGCATGACGGGGCCATTGACTCATGCTGCTTACACCAAATCCTGACTCTGCCATCAGCATGACTCAACAGGAACTGGGATTCGTCAGACCAGGCAATGTTTTTCCAGTCCTCAATTGTCCAGTGTTGGTGATCGTGCCCAATGGTGCAGCATCTTGTTTTTAGCTGATAGGAGTGGAACTCAGTGTGGTAATTTGCTGCAATAGCCCATCCATGACAAGAACCGACAACTTGTGCGTTCGGAGATGCCGTTATGCACACCACTGTTGTACTGTGCTGTTATTTGCCTGTTTGTGGCCCACCTGTTAGCTTGCACGATTCTTGCCATTCTCCTTCGACCTGTCATTAACAAGCTGTTTTCGCCCACAGGACTGCCGCTGACTGGATGTTTTTTTGTTTGTCACACCATTCTCAGTAAACCCTAAACACTGTCGTGCTTGAAAAGCCCAGGAGGGCGGACGTTTCTGAGATACTGGAACTGGTGCGCCTGGCACCAACGATCATACCACGCTCAAAGGCGCTTAGGTCACTTGTTTTGCCCATTGTAACATTCAATCGAACAGTAACTGAATGCCTTGATGCCTGTCTGCCTGCTTTATATTGCAAGCTACGGCCACGTGGCTCACTGTCTGTAGGAGTGAACCATTTTCCTGAACGGGGTGGTGTACCTAATAAACAGTGTAAAGTGTCTTAAGTAGGCGTTGGGCCACAGCGAGCGGCCAGAACAGCTTCAATGCGCAATAGCATATATTCTATGTGCCTGGAACTTAGTGTCTGGAACTCTATTGGAGGGATGGGACACCATTCTGCCACCAGAAATTCCATCATTTGGTGTTTTGGTGATGGTGGAATAAAATACTGTCTCAGGCGCCGCTCCAGAATCTCCCATAAATGTTCAATTGGGTTGAGATCTGGTGACTGAAATGGCCATGGCACATGGTTTACATCGTTTTCATACTCATCAAACCATTCAGTGACCACTCGTGCCCTGTGGATGGGGCATTTGTCAGCATATATATTATTCGCCATAGGTTGAAGGTGATCAATCAGAATGGCTTTGTATTTATTTGCATTTACCTTGCCCTTTAAGGGGTTGGGTGGACCTATACCATGCCAGGAAAAGGCACTCCACACCATAAGAGCTGCCAGAACCCTCATTTACTCAAGTGTTTACTTTATTTTGGCAGTTACCTGTAGTACATTACTTTTGACCAGATAATTAGTGCATTATAAAGGGAATAGGGTGCCATTTGGGACGCATTCCAAGTCTCAGAGCCGAGGATTCTGGTTAGTAGGTTGGTTCTGGGTTAGGTTGGCATGGCATGTGGTGGGCAGGAGTGACGGCCGGGTGGGCACAGCTTTGGGGAAATGGTCTTATGGTGTTATCTTAGTTCAAGTCTGTACCTAACCAGGCTCCCACACTCAGACATGTTGTGGTCCAAGTGTGTTTGATACTTGGATTAGTGGAGTAGTTTTGAAATAATTTGCTTGGCTAGTTCATGTAGGGCAAAGATTCTGGGAATTGGTGTTTTGGTGTTCTCTAGTATGGACCAGTGAAGATGGCTTATTTCTGGCGCCCACTGTGTTAGTTCCAGTTACTACCTAACCAAGATCCCACACTCAGAGGTTGTGGTCCAAGCCTGTTTGATTCCTGGGGTAGTCGAGTAGTTTTGAAATAATTTTGCCAGTTCGCGTCACACTGTTTATATTTGTTTATGTTGGCTAAGCATCCAATTCCCAATGTCATGTTTATTTTCTTGGCCTTGTATTGTCACCAGAGCTGCTTACCCATGCTGCATCAAAATCCATCTCAGAAAAATTCCATTCAGCCTTCCTGAAGTACTGTATGTATTGTCTAGGGATGATGAGTGAACATAAGCTCAATAACATTTCCCTGCTAATCTTTACAAATGATTTCTGAATCGGCTAGTGAATTCCTATATTCCCATGATGGTATTCCAAGGCTGCATCCCAAATGCATCCTATTCTCTATATAGTGCACTACTTTTGACCAAAGCCCATAGAGCTCTGGTCAAAAGTAGTGGACCATGTAAGGAATAGGGTGTCATATACTATATTTTGACCAGGGCCCATACTCTGGTCAAAAGTAGTACACAATGCAGGAAATAGCGTGCCGTTTGGGACACAGGCCAAATGAGTTCTCACAGCGTAGAGTTAGCTGTAGGCTATAATTGCGAACACACGATGATGTCATGGTGTGTAAAACAATGTGGCTCTCTGTCTGCTCTATTGATGCGGTCTGGGATGGTAATATCTGCTACAGCATCTCCTTGACGATAGAGGCCTTGATTGATGACCTGGAGGACACACCAGAGGCAGATGGTGATGGTATGCTGATGCTCTTGCTCTCTATTCAAAGGGCTTTTTTGGCATGGGAAACATGTTTACATTGCCAAAGCAAGTGAAATAGATCATAAACAAAAGTGAAATAAACAATACAAAATGTACAGTAAACATTACACTAACAAAAGTTCCAAAGGAATAAAGACATTTCAAATGTCATATTATGGCTATATACAGTGTTGTAACAATGTGCAAATAGTTAAAGTACAAAAGGGAAAATAAATGAACATAAATATGGGTTGTATTTACAATGGGGTTTGTTCTTCACTGGTTGACTTTTTCTTGTGGCAACAGGTCACAAATCTTGCTGCTGTGATGGCACACTGGTATTTCACCCAATAGATATGGGAGTTTATCAAAATTGGATTTGTTTTTGAATTCTTTGTGGGTCTGTGTAATCTAAGGGAAATATGTGTCTCTAATATGGTCATACATTTGGCAGGAGGTTAGGAAGTGCAGCTCAGTTTCCACCTCATTTTGTGGGCAGTGTGCACATAGTCTGTCTTCTCTTGAGAACAAGGTCTGCCTACGGCGGCGCCTCTCAATAGCAATGCTTACTGAGTCTGTACATTTCCTTAATTCTGGGTCAGTCACAGTGGTCAGGTATTCTGCCACTGTGTACTCTCTGTTTAGGACCAAATAGCATTCTAGTTTGCTGTGTTTTTTTTGTTAATTACTTGACACATTGGAAATAATTATTTTTGCTTTCTCATGATTTGGTTGGGTCTAATTGTGTTGCTGTCCTGGGGTCTGTTTGTGTTTGTGAACAGAGCCCCAGCACCAACTTGCTTAGTGGACTTTTCTCCAGGTTAATCTCTCTGTATGTGATGGCTTTGTTATGGAAGGTTTGGGAATCCCTTCCTTTTAGGTGGTTGTAGAATTTAACGGCTCTTTTCTGGATTTTGATAATTAGCTGGTGTCTGCCGAATTCTGCCCTGCATGCATTATTTGGTGTTTTACGTTGTACACAGAGGATATTTTCGCAGAATTCTGCCTCAATTTGGTGTTTGTGCATTTGGTTAATTATTGGTGAGCTCTCTCTCTCTCTCGCGCTCTCTCGCTCGCTCTCTCGCGCTCTCTCGCGCTCTCTCGCTCTCTCGCTCTGTCTCTCGCTCTGTCTCTCTCTCTCTCTCTCTCTCTCTCTCTCTCTCTCTCTCTCTCTCTGTCTCTGTCTCTCTCGCTCTGTCTCTCTCTCTCTCTGTCTCTCTCTCTCTCTCTCTGCTAATAATTGTTTGGGGTCAGCATAGTTTTGAGAGCGTGGAATAGTGAGCTGAGTGGAAAGCGACTGAGTGCTCCGTCTAAGTACAGTTACACCACAGGAGGCTGGTGAGGGGAAGACTGCTCATAGCAATGTCTGGAATGAAACGATATCAAACACATGGTTTCCATATGTTTGATTACATTCATTCCATTCCAGTCTTTACAATTAGCCTGTCCTCCGATTTAAAGTGCCACCACTGCTGTACGCAGAGCCTGAGAGATGATTAAAACACACTCTTCTGCATCCTAAATGCTCCCTATTCCCTATACAATGCACATATTATGACCAGGGCCCGTAGGGTTGCAGCCTGACTGTCTGGAGACGAATGGTGTATAAATCCATTACTGTGAAGGACCATTTGTCTGCCTTATGGGCTCTGTGTGGATGGGTGGCCAGAGCTCTGACACACACAGCTAGTGAGGCCCCCCTGATTCCATACATGACAACTACAGAACCAGGGGAGAGGGAAGGAGTACAGGGAGACTCTTTCTCTCTTGCACGCTCTCTCTCTCTCTCGCGGGATGATGGGAGGCAAATTTAACCAATGGAGAAGAGAAATGACGAAGTGGTCTTTGACAGATGCTATGTGATTATATAAACGGGAAAGGATGGTTGTGCTTTTAAAGTCAGCTCTGATAATGCGTTCAGTGTGGTTAAAAGGCCTGTTGTGTCCGCTCAATGTAATTGTTCCTATGCTTTCGATGTCAGAGGTATTCTTCTCATATTTTTTTCTATATGATCATTCGCCGATCACTTATTGGCCTTGACGTGTACTCACTGTACTTTTTATTTTTTCGAGCAATATACAAAGCTCTAACTTTAAACTGACAAGCATTACTTCAGATTGATCTATCAGTATATGTAATCTGTGATCTGAGGAGATACAGAAAGAGGAGGATCTCTCTGTATCCCAAATGGCACCATGTTCCCGACATAGTTTAGTACTTTTGATCAGGGCCCATGGAACTTAGCCTCTGAGAGATGGCATGGGGACCGGGAGATATTGTTGTTTTGTCAGAGATGGAAACCAGGCCTCGGATCTCTCTGGGTTCTAGAAGTCCCTCTGGCTCTGGTTCTCTAACGTTCCGAGCGGCGGAACAACACGCTGATTAGGACTGCCACCACAAGAGCTCCTGAGGATCCTTTGAGAATTAAGATGTATGGAACGTTCAGAAGTTCCTTCGCCACATTCTGGGATTGGGACTGGAACCTCCAGGCTTCTGAAGAGCTTTACGAGAGAAGAGAGTCATAGTGTTTGTCCCAACTTGCACGCTATTCCCTTTGTAGTGCACTACTTTTGACCAGGGCCGATAGGGCTCTGGCCAAAAGTAGTGCACTATATAGGGAATAGGATGCCATTTAAGACACAGCCATAGTAACGCCCCATAGAACCCACAGAGAGCGGTAGAGCTGAGAGAGCTGTAAGGAGGTTGTGAGTGTTAACGTGAACTTGTAACAGTTCAACAAAATATAGATCATCAACTGTCTAAATATTCTATGTTAAATAATCCAAGCTAGTCAGGGGTTTGATTCCCCTCGGCTGTTTAAGGGTACATAGAGTATGCTTGTGTCCCAAATGGCACCCTATTCCTGATATAGTGCACTACTTTTGAACAGAGCCCTATGCACCCTGGTCAAAAGTAGTGCACTAAATAGGGAAAGTGTGACATTTGGGGCGTAGTCAGTGTGTGTCCCAGCGAAATCTCAAGCAGATGCAGGCCATCTTATTGATCAAAGCGTCAGGAAATGGGCACAGTGAAATCAGGCCTACTGTACTCTCTTACATCTGGAGCCGGAGCTGTCAATCACACAGGCCCAGGCTGTGTCCCAAATGGTACCCTATATAGTGCACTACTTTTTACCAGGCCCCATTGGGTTCTGGTCAAAGTAGTGCACTATGTAGGGCAGGGGTGACAAACTCATTCCATGGAGGACCTAGTGTCTGCTGGTTTTTGGTTTATCCTTTCAATTAAGACCTAGACGACCAGGTGAGGGGAGTTCTTTACTAATTAGTGAAGGGTGGAGCGAAAACCCGCAGACACTTGGCCCTCCGTGGAATGAGTTTGACACGCGATGTAAGGAATAGGATGCCATTTGGGACGTATTCCCAGTGTTCAGTAGTTCATGCCTCTCAGGCTCTCTCTTTATTACAGACATGTTCTGCTCTGAAGCTGATTCCATTTCAAATGGGGATCAGTATACAAATCTTTGAAAACGTTAAACATTGGCCTGGCTGCGTCACAAATGGCACCCTATTCCCCATCTAGTGCACTACTTTTGAGCACTGTTTAAAAGTAGTGCAAAAATACGGTGCCATTTGGGACGCAGACATTTTCCTGCACTTGTAGTGACCCCTTTCGTCCGGACTGTAGCTAACATCTGTAACGTGGACGGATGAGGTGGTGCCTCTCCTCTTCTGGGATTTTAAACACGGAGGGCTAGAGTTACCTTATTTATTGTACGATTTATAATCTACAACTTTCTGTTTCAGCTTCCTCCTGTATGAATTATGATTTGGGAAACTGTACAGGAAACGAGTCAGTGAAGTATGGAGAAGTAAATCCTATCATTGCAGTAAAAAAATGAAAAATGTATATAATGCTATTTTTCAACATAGTCTGATATGTTTAGGTACTTGCTCCAAATGCTTGATTTGCTGTCACCTATTAATTTGTCTTTGATTATTATCTTGAGTAGTTGTATTATTTATGAGAAGTTCTATAGTATGGTTGGAGGCCTCTGAATCTAGAAATATAATATATATCCATTCCAGAATACACTGTGTAGACCTGTGGAAAGAACTGTGGAGAAGTTTAGAACAGGTTCTACTTTTAACCATAAAGAAGCACTTGTATCAACTTCTACTGTCTTCCGAGAGGTGCTGAATTTAGTCTTCACTTCAGTTTCTCCTCAATTCATGTATCTTGGTTGGAGAGCAGCAGTGTTCCCTTCCCTTAGGACTGTGGAAAAGCATGGAAATGCCTGTTTGTAGGCAGGCATTTCTTTGCATCTCTTTATCTCTTTGTAGTAATCTGTGACAAGGACTGCGTTGGCACCCTATTCCCTATGTGGGGCACTACTTTTAACTAGAGGCCAATGGATCCTGCTCAAAGTAGTGCACAATGTAGGGAATAGGGTGCCATTTAGGATGAAGACAAGGAAACACACCATAGCTGCGGCTAACAGGTAATGCAGTGGTTACCTACTATCATTTGTTAAAGGACCCACTTCTCTGTGACATTTTTTTAGTGGTTCAGTGTGTGTGTGTGTCCTGTCTCAGCCCCTGCTGCTCCTCTTCCAACATGTCCTCAGGTTGCAGCTCCCAGATGGTTCGGTCATCTACAGGTCACAGTCAGTAGAGTCAGGTAACACACACACAGTGGCTTGTGAAAGTATTCACCCACCTTGGCATTTTTGGGGGTTTGTATCATTTGATTTACACAACATGCCTACCACTTTGAAGATGCAAAAAAAACAGAACTTGAGCATGCATAACTATTCACCCCCCCCCAAAGTCAATACTTTGTAGAGCCACCTTTTGCAGCAATTACAGCTGCATGTCTCTTGGGGTATGTCTCTATAAGCTTGGCACATCTAGCCACTGGGATTTTTGCCCATTCTTCAAGACAAAACTGCTCCAGCTCCTTCAAGTTGGATGGGTTCCGCTGGTGTACAGCAATCTTTATGTCATACCACAGATTCTCAATTGGATTGAGGTCTGGGCTATGACTAGACCATTCCAAGACATTTAAATGTTACCCCTTAAACCACTCATGTGTTGCTTTAGCAGTATGCTTAGGGTCATTGTCCTGCTGGAAGGTGAACCTCCGTCCCAGTCTCAAATCTCTGGAAGACTGAAACAGGTTTCCCTCAAGAATTTCCCTGTATTTAGCGCCAGCCATCATTCCTTCAATTCTGACCAGTTTCCCAGTCCCTGCCGATGGAAAAACATCCCCACAGCATGATGCTGCCACCACCATGCTTCACTGTGGGGATGGTGTTCTCGGGTGATGAGAGGTGTTGGGTTTGCGCCAGACATAGCATTTTCCTTGATAGCCAAAAAGCTCAATTTTAGTTTCATCTGACCAGAGTACCTTCTTCCATATGTTTGGGGAGTCTCCCACATGGCCTTTGGCGAACACCAAAGGTGTTTGCTTATTTTTTTCTTTAAGCAATGTCTTTTTTCTGGCCACTCTTCCGTAAAGCCCAGCTCTGTGGAGTGTACGGCTTAAAGTGGTCCTATGGACAGATACTCCAATCTCCGCTGTGGAGCTTTGCAGCTCCTTCAGGGTTATCTTTGGTCTCTTTGTTGCCTCTCTGATTAATGCCATCCTTGCCTGGTCCATGAGTTTTGGTGGGCGGCCCTCTCTTGGCAGGTTAGTTGTGGTGCCATATTCTTTCCATTTTTTAATAATGGACTTAATGGTGCTCCGTGGGATGTTAAAAGTTTTGGATATTTTTTTTATAACCCAACCCTGATCTGTACTTCTCCGCAACTTTGTCCCTGACCTATTTGGAGAGCTCCTTGGTCTTCATGGTGCCGCTTGCTTGGTGGTGCCCCTTGCTTAATAATAATAATAATAATAATAATAATAATAATAATATGCCATTTAGCAGACGCTTTTATCCAAAGCGACTTACAGTCATGCGTGCATACATTTTTGTGTATGGGTGGTCCCGGGGATTGAACCCACTACCTTTGCGTTACAAGCGCCGTGCTCTACCAGCTTAGTGGTGTTGCAGACTCTGGGAACTTTCAGAACAGGTGTTTATATACTGAGATCATGTGACAGATCATGTGACACTTAGATTGCACACAGGTGGACTTTATTTAACTAATTATGTGACTTCTGAAGGTAATTGGTTGCACCAGATCTTATTTAGGGGCTTCATAGCAAAGGGGGTGAATACATATGCACGCACCACTTTTCCGTTATTTATTTTGTATAATTTTTTGGAGCAAGTTATTTTTTTCATTTCACTTCACCAATTTGGACTATTTTGTGAATGTCCATTACATAAAAATCCATTGAAATTACAGGTTGTAATGCAACAAAATAGGAAAAACGGCAAAGAGGATGAATACTTTTGCAAGGCACTGTACACACCTACACTTGCGTGCACACACACCTGAAAGATACATTCAGAGATGGCCAGATAAATAGCTCTAATGTAAATGTCTCCTTCATACAATACAACTTTATTTTCCATAGTCACAATGAACAACGGAAATGTGTCTTCTGCTCACTTCATTTCTCTACCCGCCCACATACCATACAGACACACTGTTGAGCGGAGCACAGGGTCAAGCTGCAGTGCAGCGCCCCGGAATGGAGAGCATGTTGTGGGGTTAATGGCTTTGCTCAAGGGTGCAACGGTAGGGGATTGTTGTTAGGATATGAACCCAGCAGCCCTCCAGTTGCCAGATCAAGTTCCCCCCTTTTTTCCAGCCCAGGATTCGAACAGGCGGCCTTACGGCTACAGGTCCAACTCCTTAGCCGCTGCGCTATCTACCGCCCATACTCACACAAGTTTACCATAAAGTTCGGTGAGTACGTCCAATACATTTGGAGATGTTCAGATAGATGGGTTCAATGTAAATGTCTGCTGTAGATAATGTAGTGAGTAATACTCGAAGAGAGTTTGTCTTGAAGTTCATTCGATAATGAAAATGGCCAAACCAGACGTCAGCTTCCTCTATATGAATTATGATTCGGGAAACTGTGTACAGGAAACGAGTCGGTGAAGATCCAAAATGGAGAAGTAAATCCTATCATTGCAGTAAAAAATGAACAATATATAATGCTATTTTTTAACATAGTCTGATATATTTAGATACTTGCTCCAAATGCTTGATTTGCAGTCACCTATTCATTTGTCTTTGATTATTATCTTGAGTAGTTGTATTATTGTTGGAGGCGTCTGAATCTAGTAATATAATATATATCCCTATTGCTTTTTGAGCCATCCATTCCAGAATACACGGTGTCGACCTGTGGAAAGAAATGTGGAGAAGTTTAGAACAGGTTCTACTTTTAACCATAAAGAAGCACTTGTATTAACTTCTACTGTCTTCCCAGAGGTGCTGAATTTTGTCTTCACTTCAGTTTGCGCCTCTATTCATGCACCTTGGTTGGACACAGGCCGCAGGGCCAGATGGATTTCCAGGATGCGTACTCAGAGCATGCACTGACCAGCTGGCATGTGTCTTCACTGACATTTTCAACCTTTCTCTGACCCAGTCTGTATACCTACATGTTTAAAGTAGACCACCATAGTTCCTGTGCCCAAAAACGCCAAGGTAACCGTTCTAAATTACTATTGCCCCGTAGAACTCACATATGTAGCCATGAAATGCTTTGAAAGGCTGGTCATGGCTCACATCCACACCATCCTCCCAGACACCCTGGACCCACTCCAATTCACATACTGCCCCGACAGATCCACATATGACGCAATCTCTATTGCACTCCACACTGCCCTTTCCCACCTGGACAAAAGGAACACCTATGTGAGAATGCTGTTCATTGACTACAGCTCAGCGTTCAACACCATAGTGCCCTCCAAGCCCCTCAACAAAGGGGCCCCTCAGGGGTGAGTGCTTAGTCCCCTCCTGTACTTCCTGTTCACCCACGACTGCGTGGCCAAGCACGACTCCAACACCATCATTAAGTTTGCCGACGACACAACGGTGGTAGGCCTGATCACTGACGACTATGAGACAGCCTATAGGGAGGAGGTCAGAGACCTGGTAGTGTGATGCCAGAACAACGACCTCTCCCTAAATGTCAGCAAGACAAAGGATCATGGACTACAGGAAACGGAGGGCCGAGCACGCCACCATTCACATTGACAGGGCTGTAGTGGAGCGGGTCGAGAGCTTCAAGTTCCTTGGTGTCCACATCACTAAGGACCTATCATGGTCCACACTCACCAACACAGTCGTGAAGAGGGCACGACAATGCCTCTTCCCCCTCAGGAGGCTGAAAAGCATTGGCATGGGCCCTCAGATCCTAAAAAAGTGATACAGCTGCACCAACGAGAGCATCTTTACTGGCTGCATCACCACTGGGTATGGCAACTGCTTTGCATCCGACAACCAGGTGCTACAGAGGGAAGTGGGTACAGCGCAGTACATCACTGGGGTCAAGCTCCCTGCCATCCAGGACCTCTGTACCAGGCGGTGTCAGAGGAAGGCCCTAGAAATTGTCAGACTCGAGCCACCCAAGTCGTAGACTGTTCTCTCTGCTACCTCACGTCAAGCGGTACCAATGCACCAAGTCTGGAACCAACAGGACCCTGAACAGCTTCTACCCCCAAGCCATAAGACCACTAAATAGTTAGTCCGGGTAGCTGTTTGGTTAACTATTTAACTATCTGTATTGACCCTTTTTCACTCACTTTTGTCTCATCATGTAAGCTGCTGCTACTGTTTATTATGTCACTTTAATCCTAGTAATATGTACATATCTACCTCAATTACCTTGTACCCCTGCAGATCGACTATTTATTATTACTTTTATTATTACGTGTTTTACTTTTCTATTTTCTTTCTTTCTGTATTATTGGGAAGGGCCCGTAAGTAAGCATTTCACTGTTAGTCTACACCTGTTGTTTACGAAGCATGCGACAAATAAAATTTGATAGAGCGAGGTAGCAGCAGTGTTCCCTTCCCTTAGAACTATGGAAAAGCATGGAAATGGGTTTGTAGACGGGCATCTGGTTTGTAGACGGGCATTCTAACCTCCTGGGGATATCTCTTTGTAGTATTCTGTGACAAGGTCTACGTCCCAAAATGGCACTCTATTCCCATGTAGTGTACTACTTTGACTAGAGCCCTATGGGCCCTGGTCAAAGTAGTGCACTATATAGGGAATATGGTGCCATTAAGGACACAGACATGGAAACACACTGCAGCTGGTGGCTTTCACTAGATTACACACTGGCTGGCTGCTGTGGCTAACAGGTAATGCAGTGGTTACCTAATATCATTCGTTAAAGGACCCACTTCTCGGTAATTTTTTTAGTGGTCCATCTAGAGATGGCCAGATATATAGCTTTAATGTAAATGTCTCCTTCACACTCACAGAAAGTTTATCATAAAGTTAGCTGAGTACATCCAATACATTTGGAGATGTTCAAATAGATGGCTTCAATGTAAACGTCTGCTGTAGATAATGTATACTGAACAAAAATATAAACGCAACATGCAACAATTTCAACGATTTTACTGAGTTCATATAAGGAAATCAGTCAAATGAAATAAATAAATTAGGCCCTAATCTATGGATTTCACATGACTGGGCAGGTGTTACAGGAGTGGGTCACAGTTCCGGAGCGACCCACTATGTGTCATCCTCCGACAACCTTAGGCACCTCCTTACTCACAGTCGGCACTAATTATCTGCCTATTGGTGTCACCTGTGGCTATCTGATTCAGCTGTGTATTTATGCCCTCACTTCCCTGTGTTCCCTTGCTCAGTTTTCTCTGCTAGTTCCTTGATGTTAAGCAGTACGTACCAGACCACCTACCAGTCCTCACCTCTACCCCAGGATTATTGGGATCTGGGGGAGGGGTTTAGTAAGAGGCGTGCCAAGGGCCTACCTCCTCACAGGCCTTATGACTGCACTATCAATCTCCTGCCGGGTGCCATGTCTGGAGACGCTGGCCATGAGGGATGACCCCATTGTCCCCAACATCAGGGTACTGCCCCAGTTTTGTGGGGAATTGATAGGCTGGTCAGAGCAGCGCTACGGAGGGAGGTCCATCGGGTAGGATGTACGGTAGGTCCTGGATGGCAGGAAACTTTTTGAGGATCTGGGGACCCGTGCCAAATTTTTTCAGTCTCCTGAGGGGGAAAAGGTGTTGTCGTGTCCTCTTCACGACTGTCTTGGTGTGTTTGGACCATGATAGTTCATTGGTAATGTGGACATCAAGGAACTTGAAACTCTCGACCCGCTCCACTACTGCCACGCCTGTTCGGCCCTCCTTTTCCTGTAGTCTACGATCATCTCCTTTGTCTTGCTCACATTGAGGGAGAGGTTGTCCTGGAACCATACTGCCAGGTCTCTGACCTCCTCCCTATAGGATGTCTCATCGTTGTTGGTGATCAGGCCTACCACTGTTGTGTCGTCAGCAAACTTAATGATGGTGTTGGAGTCGTGCTTGGCCACGCAGTCGTGGGTGAACAGGGAGTACAGGAGGGGACTAAGCACGCACCCCTGAGGGGCCCCAGTGTTGAGGATCAGCTTGGCAGATGTGTTGTTGTCTACCCTTACCACCTGGGGGCGGCCCATCAGGAAGTCCAGGATCCAGTTGCAGAGGGAGGTGTTTAGTCCAAGGGACCTATAGGGAATAAGGTGCCATTTGGGACATTAGTCTCAGTCATTCTTCAATATGCTGCTGTAGTGAACTTTCACCCTTATCCCATAGATGATTTTGCCTCGTTTCTCTTTTTCTCTTTGATGTCCCAACTGGCACCCTAATCGCTATATAGTGCACTATTTTGGACCAGGGCCCATAGGGTTCCTATGTTCAGGTTACCCAAGGATTTCTACCTATGTGAAGTAAACACCCTATTACTCTCCCCTCCAACCCAACCACCAGCCACCACACTCACAGCTTTCCCTTCCCAACGGAACTAGTGGCGAGCATTCATTCCACCAAGTTTAGGAGTTACATGACTTTCCAGAGTCAGGTCTGTCCACACCAAACAGACGGCCGTGTAAGTTGTCAAAGCTGGGGGAAGAAACTAACACACACACACACACACACACACACACACACACACACACACACACACACACACACACACACACACACACACACACACACACACTCACACTCTTGTCAGAGCTGGGGGAAGAAATTACAGCATGCTCCTGAAGGTTTGATCCCCAGCCAGATAAGGAGCTGTTTGGTTGGATAGGGTTACACCGAACTCCTCCACCCACCCCTAGAAGAGTGGTTAGAAACAGGGAGGAGGAGAGCATATGTTTGCTCTCGCCAATATAGCTGATACTCTGTTCAAGCTCTCTCCACTCCTCTTTAATTCTATATCTCTCTCTCTCCCTCCCTCCCTCCCTATCGCCCTCCCTCCCTCCCCCCTCTTTCTCTCCCATCTCTGACTTACACTGTAAAACGGCTAGTAATTTCCATGTTCCCATATCGGTTGACTTCTCAACAACGGTGTGTTATTGTAGTCGGTGTTACAGCTGGTGTCTGGGTTTGTTGTTGTAGTCGGTGTTACAGCTGGAAAGCTTTTCCAGACCAGACCAGAAGTGTGAATGGGGCAGACCTGGGTTCAAAGACTATTCGTAACTTTTCCAATACTTTTGCTGTTTGCTTTAGCCTTCCTGGAGTGGCGGGGAGACCAGGAGAGGGGCCGTCCCCTGCACCAACTGTGGCCGCAGAGGACACACTTGATAAAGCTCTATCAAGCCCAGCTAAAGTATTTGAAAGGATTTCAAATAGTTTTTGAACCCAGGTCTGGAATGGGGTGGCTGACCCACAATTTCACATTCCAGCTTTAAGGCTTTTTTAAAATTAGCCTTTTGATCTGCTACTTTCCTACTGCTAAAATGCTGAACTATGCCCTATTTCTCTTCACCTATCTCCCTCTTTCTTTTTCTCTCTTTCTATCTCTTTCAGTTTCTCTTTCTCATTTAATCTCTCTCTCTCTCTCTCTCTCTCTCTCTCTCTCTCTCTCTCTCTCTCTCTCTCTCTCTCTCTCTCTCTCTCTCTCTCTCTCTCTCTCTCTCTCTCTCTCTCTCTCTCTCTCTCTCTCTCTCTCTCTCTCTCTCTCTCTCTCTCTCTCTCTCTCTCTCTCTCTCTCTCTCTCTCTCTCTCTCTCTCTCTCTCTCAATACATTTATTTGATAATAATAGCATTCATGATGAAGCAGTTGGATTTGAGATGGATGAAAGGATGGCCAAGGTAAATGAATGGGACATGATGATGAATGGTTGTGTATTTCAACTTCAGCAGGATAACTTTTTTATCACTTTCTCTCCTCTCCTCTCTAAGTGGTTACACCTGCAGGACATGTAAAACTCAAGTTCCTCTCTCCCTTTTGCTTCCTCCTGAATGATTCTAACACCAGACACTATAAAACACAGGAAGAACACACACACACAAGCTACTGATGGGAAAGACGGAGACCTGTTGTTGAATCATCTATTCATTGAAGTATTCACAGTTGTCCACAAAGTTCCTTATTGATGTCTCAAATAGACCCTTATGGAAGATGTCCAACGTAGGAAAATAGTATTGTGCGAAATGGTTGTCTCAAATGAAGCCCTATTCCCTACATAGTGCACTATTTTTGACCAGAGCTACATGGCCCCTGGCCAAAAGTAGGGCACTATATAGGGAATAGGGTGCCATATGGGACACAGCCCATGTTTATAAGAAGGTGTAGATGTGTAATGCTTGTCAGCATGTTGTTTTATACCAACCCCCATCCTCAAAGGATTTCAATCATTTTAATTAAACCAATTTTCATATTAAAGTATTTTACTCTCCTGGCCCTGGGATGGGAACTGAAGGCAGATAAAGGTAGAGAGAGGTATTCTGGCCCCCTGTGTGTGTGAAGAAACCTGGCCCCTGTGTGTATCCTTGTGTCCTCCTGTGTGTGTTCGTAATATATGTGTGTGTGTGTATGTGTGTGTGTGTGTGTACCTGGCTGTTTGTGTGTGAATGTGTGCCTGGCTCTTTGAAGTCTATCCTGGTAATGTTTCAGGTTGACAGATCAGAGCGACAGGGCTGGACTCAGAAGGAAGCTGCCCCGCTCAGCCAATGCCCAGGGTAAATGGTAATTACAGCAGCGGTGGCTGGAACGCTTGACAAGGAAACACGACTTTTGGAGAGAATGTTTCATGCTTTTGTTTGTCCTTTATGGCCTTAAAACATGTGACCGTATGGACTTTCGTTCAGAGTCTCTTTTTGTTTAAAGTTAATTGTGTCAATCGAATGTTGGTGCTCTGTTTTTTGTCTCCTTGTCAAATACAGCAACAACAGTTGTACAGAAGTCTTGATCATTTTACTTGACATACAGTGAATACAGAAATCATCCCATCTGTTTAGTGGCTGGGGGCTGCTGCTTTGTCAAATACTATATCAGAACATCCTTTTGTGTTCTAAGCCTCTTGATCCATGAAAGTTAACTTTTCCATGCGAGAAAGTTAAAGGCAGACATTAAACCTACAGTCTATACCAGGGGTGTCCAAAAAAATTGCCCCAGGGGCTGCATTCGGTCTTCAACGAGGTCCGAAGGGCTGCACTGAAAATGTGTTATATTTCCTCACCATCAACATGTACAAAAAAATGCATAGTTAGGGGAATTTTCTATCCTTCCTGACTGTTTAGCTTTAATATAGGTGATTATTAGCGAGATGGACGCAGTCAAACTGTATGAAAGTAGGTCCATTATCATTTCTACATAGTTTCGATTTGGTTTTAGTCATTTTAAAGTATATTGAGTTCGTCCCCCACAGAAAAATATATTAAAAAATTATAAAAATCAATACAATTCTACCACCTGCGGGCCGCATGTTTGACATCCCTGGTCTATACGCTAAGCTGTTAAAAACCAAGGGAGGGAAGAGATATCCAATTGTGCTAGAGCACTCACCTCTCCACTCCTCCTGAAGGAATGCAGCATGTGGAAAAAGCCAAGGGATGTGTCCCAAATGGCGCCCTATTCCTTAAGGGCGCTGGTCAAAAGTAGTGCACTATATAGGGATTAGGGTGCCATTTGGGACGTACAGGAGGAGATTCCTGAGCCTCTGAGGTTCCTCTCTAGGCACACAAATTGGTTCCATTTGTTCCCCTGAGAACTATGGCTATTGAGGGATGAGCCATGGTCAATTTAGCTAAGTGAACCCAACCCTCCATCAAGGAACATCTATTTCTCTTCTCTTCTCATCCCTCTCCCCAGTTTCTTTATACCGTCAAGCTCATCACATCTCAGACATCCCTGTCTTCTCTCTGTCTCTCTCACACTTTCTCTCTCTTGCTTGCTCGCTCACTCTCTCATCAAACACACATTGCCCTACCACACCACCAAGGTAGCAGGAATGGCGATGCCCCCTCCAGGAGGTTTCAACAACAAGCTGAGAGCCGTTCCATCACAACTGATGTTTCTGATGCTCCTCCAGGTCTGGTTCTCGTTGGGAGGAGAGCCTAGGGTTAGAGGGCTTACAGCGAGGGGAGGTGATAAACTATCAATACCACATTACCCTCTGCTCCCCCCACCCTGAGAACTCTGACACAGAAGGCACACAGGCAGGGACGCAGACACACACACACACACCCTGTAACCCCTTGAGAACACTAAACAGGACACAGATCCCACCACAGTTTAACCTTCCTCTGAAGACAGAACAAAGATGCTTCTTTCTCAAATTCTAAATAATTTAAGTGAAGAATATTGGGGCAGTGTCCCAAATGGCACCCTATTCCCTATATAGTACACTACATTTCAACAGAGTCCTTTGTCCGGATCCCTGGTCAAAAGTTGTACACTATATAGGGAATAGTGTGCCATTTTGGGACTCAACCTGGTATTTTGTTTTTGAGCCAGGTCGCTCAAGATCCACTTCAAATCTGATGTCTGTCCAGGTACCCTGGATGTCGGGAGATGCCTTCAAAACCGGCCACTAGGGGCAACGGTGAGCGCTATTACCATCAGGTATGCTTGGGTTTTGTTAGGGCGTTGTGAACAGGGGTGGCGGATGGGGCGCAAGCCGCGAGCTCTGGCTCCGTGGGTTGCGTGTTCAATCTCAGTGATGGGCACTCTATTTTTATTGTTTTGTTTTAACCCTATCCCAAACCTTGTTCCCGTGTGGCTCAGTTGGTAGCGCATGGCGCTTAAGTCGCTCTGGATAAGAGCGTCTGCTAAATGACTAAAATGTAAATGTAGGTTAACCATTCGGAATGAATACCTAAACTTAACCAGCCGCGAGGCACCTGCGACATCAGCTGTGCAACCCAGGATGTCCAAAACACCCAGACATTTGTTTGGAGCAACTTAGAAATTTGAAACATCCGAATCGGAAGTTTAAATTGGTCAAACCTTCTTTGAGGAAAACAACATCGACCTTTCGACGCGGGCCCCCTCCACTCACGAGGACTGGGTGCTCTCGTTCTCCATGGCCGACGTGAGTAAGACATTTAAGCGTGTTAACCCTTACAAGGCTGCCGGCCCAGACGTGTGTGCAGACCAGCTGGCTGGAGTGTTTACGGACATATTCAATCTCTCCCTATCCCAGTCTGTTGTCCCCACTTGCTTCAAGATGTCCACCATTGTTCCTGTACCCAAGAAAGTGAAGCTAACTGAACTAAATTACTTGCCATGTAGCACTCACTTCTGTCATCATGAAGTGCTTTGAGAGGCTAGTTAAGGATCATATCACCTCCACCTTACCTAACACCCTAGACCCACTACAATTCGCATACCGCCCCAACAGATCCACGGACGACCCAATTGCCATTCCACTGCACACTGCCCTATCCCACCTGGGCAAGAGAAATTCCTATGTACGAATGCTGTTTATGGACTACAGCTCAGCCTTCAACACCATAGTGCCCTCCAAGCTCATCACTAAGCTCAGGGCCCTGGGTCTGAACCCCTCCCTGTGCAACCTCCCTGTGCAACTGGGTCCTTGATTTCCTGACGTGCCGACCCCAAGTGTTGAAGGTAGTTAACAACCCCTCTGGCACGCTGATCCTCAACACAGGGGCCTCACGGGGTGCGTACTCAGCCCCTACTTTACTTCCTGTTCACCCATGACTGCGTGGCCACGCACGTCTACAACTCAATCATCAAGGTTTCTGACGACACAACAGTGGTAGGCCTGATTACCAACAACGACGAGACAGCCTACAGGGAGGAGGTGAGAGCCCTGGTGAAGTGGTGCCAAGAAAATAACCTCTCCCTCAAAACAAAAGTGCTGATGGTGGACTACAGGAGACAGCAGAGAGAGCACGCCCCCATACACATCAACGGGGCCACAGTGGAGAGGGTGAAAAGCATCAAGTTCCTCGCCGTGCATATCACTGACGACCTGTAATGGTCCTTTGACACACAGTGTGAGGAAGAAGGTGCGCCTCTTCAACCTCCGGAATCTGAAGAAATTTCTCTTGGCCCCTTACGAACATCTATAGATGCACCATTGAGAGCATCCTGTCGGGCTGTATCACCGCATGGTGCGGCAATTGCACCGTCCGCAACCGCAGGGCTCTCCAGAGGGTGGTGCGGTCAGACAGTACAGGTGCATCAAAGCTGGGACCGAGAGACTGATAAACAGCTTCTATGTCCAGGCCATCAGACTGTTAAATAGTCACTGTTCTAGCCGGCTACCACCCGGTACTCTTCCCTGCACCTTAGAGACTGCTGCCCTATGTACAGTACATAGTCATTGAACACTGGTCACTTTAATAATGTTTACATACTGTTTTACCCACTTTATATGTATATACTGTATTCTAGTCATGGGTGATCCTATATAACTACTGCTGTACACACCTTTTCTATTCATATACTGTCTATACACACCATTATTTATATTTATTTATTTATATATGTGTATATATTCTGGACTCTGACGTTGCTCATTCTGATATTTCACAATTTCTTTCTTTTTACTTTTTGGATTATGTTTGTATTGTTTTGTATTGCTAGCTGTAACAGCCCTGTTGGAGCTAGAAACAGAAGCATTTCGCTACACTTTCGATAACATCTGCAAATCTGTTTACGCGACCAATAAACTTCGATTTTTGATTTGATCCTCATCATTTTGTGTCCCCCGTAATTGTGTGTGTGTATCTGTCTGTCTCTACATGTCTCTGGGGAGTGTAGTGTACTGGGGACCAGACCAGACCACTGTGGCCCACAAACACATTCTCTCTTTCATTCACTAAAGGAGCACAACAAGGTCTGCAATACCATTTTGTCACTTATCGCCTCAGATTGAATGTTTATTGTTCAATATTTAAAGTTTAATGTTCAGATTGAGCATAAATGTTGGTTCCTTTGTCAAGATTTGTAATACTATAGCTCTTGAGAAGTAATTAGCTTTTACAGATAAATCGTAAAGAATTAGTTGGTGCCTGTCTTGATGAAGGTGATTTGAAGGGACGTAAATTGAGGTAATTGTCTTTCTGATGATTTCTGTGTCTTGTGGTATCAGGTGGCTGATAGTCCTTCTCTTTAAAGCTGTGTGTGTGTGTGCTTTTGTGCGTGGTTTGTTTTGAATGGGTAGTTGGGCCTATCTCCTGGATCATCAGTGAGCCCCAGTGAAAACAAAGACCCTGTCATCAGCTACTTTACAACAGTGTGGAATGGCGGGACTACACACACACACACACACAGGCGGGAATCCCCCGGGGGTGTGGGGCCAAGAGTGTGTCCATAGCCCAGACACCATGCATCTTTATCTGACAATCCCTCCCCTCCAAACCACAGCGGAAAAGTGGGGTGGGGGTGGGGAGGAGGTCTGAGGAGATGGCAGGTTTATCACTGTCTCACTCTAAATACATCACTCACGTGTTTTGCTAAGAGGCGGACATATACATCACATATATACATATATACAGTATTCACCCCCTGTAGGACCATGTGTGTAAGATGGTAAGTACCCTGGCTGTAGGGTGTGAGGTCAATTGAAGTGTTCCCTGTAGCATTATAAACACTACAGGGGGATGCTTGCCTTGTATCCTATATGCTGTAAATCTCCGTCAGAATAACAGGTCAAGACTAAACCAAATCGTAACTCTGTAAAACTACTGTAAATCCTGAGTGGTTGCAACAAATCATCCTTGAATAGTTAGCAGTATTTACTTTTAGTTGTCGTGTCTCTTTATAAAACCTTGTTAACTGGAAACCGCGTCAATTAGTTGAACAAGATGACATGGATATTGGTGGGAAGTAGTTTTGAAAGTTTGCTGTACAGTACAGTATGTTTAACCTGACTGTCATTGTCTAGTGTGTGCTGTAGTTCTTGTGAGTGAGTATTGTGTGAAGTGAATGTCCATGTCTAGACTGTGAGAGGTAGTGGAGGTAGTTTATCTAGCTTTTAGTTGTCTGGTAATCAAGCAGCCTGGTGTGGCCAGGATAACCCTAACCCTGGGATAGAGAGGCTGGGAGAGAGAGGGGGAAACTGAGAAAGGGTGAGAGAGAATGTGTGAGAGAGGGGGAAACTGAGAACGGGTGAGCCAAAGTGTGAGAGAGAGGGCGAGAATGAGATGAACTGAAGGGAGAGCGAGAGAGAAAGAGCATGTGAGTGAGAGAGGGAGAGCGAGAGAGCGATAGGGGGAGCAAGAGGGAGAGAGAAGAAGAGAAACATGGGAGAGCGAGGCCGAGGGGGAGAGAGGTGATTTATCACCAGGTTCTCTGGGAGAATGGGTTCCTCCCCAGTGTTCTTAACCTGAGCTCTCATCTCCTCCCTCTCCCTTGGACCTCTGACTGCCAGGGACACAGCCGGGCCTGGAGATTGATGTGGGAAAATAGACCCAGAGAGAGGAGGGGGATGGGGTTAGTCTGTTTGCTCTACCTGACACCATGCAGCCCTATAGCCCTGGAGGAACTGACACACACACAGGTCTCACAGCCAACTTCATGGTATGCATTTTCAAACTAACGTTAGTAGATGTACTATGACATTTTATACCTGTTTAAAGAGCGACTGCCCCTAACAAGTAAATGAAGGTTGGGTTTGGATTACAATTATGTCAACAATTCATGCCCCCTTTTGTCAAACGCCACGTGCAAATCACCCCTCCGCCCACTTCGCTTTCCTTCATTGAGTAGGGCTCCGTTGTTTCATCGCCCCCAACGCGTTCAAAGGATTATGGCCGTTTGAGACTGAAAACCCCTATATGGATTGACCATGCCTCAGGCTCCGGTTCAACAATGCATGCTTCCAGCAGGATGCACAGCCAACTATGGGTTGCATGCCCTGCCGAAAGACCCTAGTACCCTACCAATCGTAAAAAGTGGTTGGAGTTCGTTGGTCCCCAGTGGTAGTGAGTATACAGGTAGCTAGAACATAGACTGCTGACTATGTATCTGGTTATGTATATTTTGATAATTATCACTGTCATTGCTAGCATAGCTGACGTTAGCTAGCTAGCTACTTATTTAGCTAGCTAGAGAATGACAGTGAAAGGTGCACATTGTTAAATTTGCAGAACACTGCTCCTATGGTATTATGTAAAGGGTTGTTTATTATACACGGACCTGTTACTACATTTGAAAGTTATGAAAATACGTAGTTTAGAAGATCGACATAAATTAAGCAGTTGCATTCTTCTCACATTGCTCTGTAGGCTGCTGAGCTAGTCAAAGCTTCCTCTGGCATCTCACCATACATCTGCCTGTAGTTATTGAACTCAACCTGCAGGAGGTTTGTTTGTTGTGATTGAGTGGGGGAAACGGCTGTGGGCAGATTGGCAAGGACACACCCAAGAAACACCCACATCAAACCACACCCCCAAGCCAACGCACGCTTGGGCTTCTGTCATGGACGCCAGTATTTCTTGAGGAGCAAACCAAAAAATAAGGCCAAATCAGCGGGTGCAGTTCCCCTTTAAGAAAAAGCTTTAAAGAACTGACTCGGCACATAGATACAGTCTGCATACCAGCTTATTGGAGCTGAGGGATTTGTGAAAATCCTTTTCCATTGCATCATACTTTAGATTATGATGCTATACTATTACAGGAATCTAGCCCTGTCAGAGCCGTTGCCCAAAGCCAAGTATCAGCTTTTGACACTTGTTAGAGTACCAGCCATATCCCTATTGGTTACGACCATTTATTCCCAAGAACAAGACACTTGTCTTGTAGTTAGATCTCTCTCCCAGGGGGTTATTATTTTCACACAGTGTGCATGTCTGACGGATTCAGGCACAGATCTGATAACCTCCTCCCAGCCAACGAGTGGCCAGAACAAACTTGCCAATAATGATCAGTATGTGTTGAGTTCTGTGCGTGCCGGCGTGCGTGTGTTCTTCAGTGTAGACTAGATCAGAACTGATGAGGTCCAAAAGACACTGCAGAGAAGTTTGCAGAGAGTTTTGTGTTTAAGATTAATCAAATCAAGTCATGTTATTAAAAACTCACCACCCTTTTGTTCCTTTGACGATATCCGTTAAGAACGTGGGAGACTGTTTTGTTCTCCATTGGCGGAAAAATAGCAGCATTTATTAGTACGGCCCTCAGTTTTGTTTCTGACCACATGAGGACCTAACCAGAAAAAACTCTGGGCCCAAGTTGAGTTTTCCCCGGCTCAGGTCACATGGTCAGGAAGTCCTATCACTACTTATGAGGTTTTAGAGTAAAGTCCGATTCTGTTTTGTAGTATCCTTCTAGCTGGAATTCCTCTGTTGGATCAAAGTGTCAGAGCTCTTGAATATTTCGATCTCTATAAGAGTTAAGCATAGGATGCGTTCCAAATGGCACCCTATTCCCTATATGTCATTTGAGACGCAGGCATATTTGCAGATGTATTTAACCTCTCCTTTAGTCTTAGACCTACCATCTCGGCCTGTCAGACTGAAAGCTTCCGACTGAGAGACAGAAAGGGAGGGAGGGGAAGAGGATAGGGAGAGAGAAAGGGGGAGAGGGAGGATGAGCGAGGGCTAGCCCATTCTTTGATGCTTGAAAAGTGTCTTTGTCCTGCATTTGTTCTGGTTTTTGCGTTAAGAGATGCTCCCCCATATAGGAGGAGAGAAGGAGAGGGAGGGAGGCCACAAGGTAAGGCGGAGGGAGAGAGAGAGGTATCCTCACTGCCCTCCCAACAGAATGAATGGAAAAATAGCCTTCCTTGGTATTCTGCCAGAGGTGACCCTCGCCAGAATTGGCCAGGAGTTGACTTTTCTATGTCTGCGTCCAAAATGTAAACTTTTGCCCTGTATAGTGCACTAGTTTTGATTAGAACTTATGGGCCGTGGTCAAAAGTAGTGCACTACAAAGGTAATATGAATATATAGGGAAAAGGGTGCCATATGGGAGGGGCGCTATAAGTTGCTGTGCTGATGGTACTGACTGGGTAATATCCACTGTGTAACAGCACACTATCTCTAAACACAGCCAGTACCATTATTTAGCTTTCCCACTGATAAACAATGACGGGTACTCTGAGGAGGTCGACCCTCCACACTATGTGTGTGTGTGTGTGACTGGTCTGTGTAAACCCAGGCTGTCTCTATTTGAACTGGGCTGGATAAAGACTCATCCATTTTAATATATTGCCCCCACGGCGGTCAGGCTAGAGGGAACAAACACAAAACCAACGGGGGAGAGCTATTTAGTTAAGAGAATGAGCTCCAGAGCTCCCAGTGAAAGGAAGAGGACCACGGTCTTGTGTTTGTGAATTCAGAGCTGTGGAACCATGTTTGTGGTGTTCTGTTGCCAGATTCAATTTGTGGAGTGAGGTTGCCAGGTTCAGGAGTTAGTCAGATCCATAGAGATCCTATAATTCACAGAACCCCAATCTCATCTTTTTGGTTTTCGCTTCATTGCCTCTCAGCCCCTGTGGAGATGACATCAGAGTTCAGAGGGATTCTCTCTGTGTCGAGTGCTGAGCTTGTAGACATGACTGCCAAGAATATGACAAGCTTAGTGTGTGTGTGAGTATGTTACTCATGTTACATCCTCTTTATTCTTATTCAGAAACAGCAGATGATCAATGTCTCTCTGCTCATCAACTGTGGCATGATATTGTTAGAGGTGATTGAAATAAATACAATGTGCAGGTAATAATATACAGTACATGCATTTATTACACAGCAACTGAGATGGGTACGTAAATCAGTATTTCTCCAAGCTGTGATGGACTAAACTGTTAGGGTTTGTGGTTGAGTAACAAATGGCACCCCTATTCCCTATATAGTGCACAACTTTTGACTAGGGCCCAAAGTTGTGCACTTTGTAGGGAATAGGGTGCCATTTGGAATACCACCTTGGTGTTTGCCTGGACTCCAGAGTGCATGGCTAAATTGTAGTACCACTCTCTCTAATCCCTGGGCCCTCAAAGCCAGGGTCAAATGTTAGAGGTTAGGGCCACTTCCCACAGCTCTGGCCGTGTGCGATGTCGCCACGGTCAAAGTGTCATGACGGACAACGGCGTGACGCTTTGGCGGACGTTCTGCTCAAGAAATAGGGGTGTGTACGGAGTAATACTTTGTAGCAGGGGTAGAATTGACTAACCACTTGACCAGAAAAAACTCTGGGGTCCTAGCTTTGAACTAGAATTGAGTTGAAGGATTAACAACCGCAAAAAACTGTAAAATAATATTTTGAGCTCTGATAACTGTCATTTACATGCTTTCCAAAATGTTCCTTTTGCTAGATTTTGCATGCCCCTGACAATTGACTCCACAAGTTTGGCTTGTACACAGCTCTCTGGCACCACACACGTGTACACACACGTGTACACACACACACGCACACGCAGACACACACTCACTTGTGGAGCCTGCGATTGATTTAGAGTGACAATGCAAAGCGAAACCCTCATCGAGGTTGTGTGTGATGTGTGCGAGACCCTCAGTGTTTCATGATCTGGCATACATTTCCATAGGATTAAGATGGTGGCCAGAAACTGAAGCTGAAGCCTTGTCTCTGGATGAACTACAAGTAACATAACGACCATTGATCAGAGACGGTCTGCGTCCCAAATGGCACCCGATTCTCTATGGTCCCTGGTCAAAAGTAGTTCACTACAAAGGTAATATGATGCCATTTGGGACACAGTCACTGTGTGAGATAATATAGAGCAGACCATGGACATATAATTCTAATTCTATGGTACAGACAGGCTTGTTTAAGTTGGTTGTGATCTCCGTGTGGCTGATAAAACTAGAGGACAGACTGCATTAAACATGGGACTCAGTCCTGTGAAGAGACCACCAGCTAGGTCTGATGTTAGAGCACAAGACAGAGAGGGTGTGTCCGAAATGCCACCCTATTCCCTTTAGAGTGCACTAGTTTTGACCAGGGCTCATAGGGAGTAGGGTGCCATTTGAGACTCAGTGTTGGCATCCTCTGAGTCTACACTAAGGAGTTAGGGAACACCATACTAACTCTTGGGTGGTCTGACACGCACTTTGAGACAGGATAGGGTTAAAGCTTTTTTACCCTTTCAGGACACCGTATCATCCCAGCTTACCTACCCTGCCTAGCTTAGCCTTAACTATAGGCTACCTCAAGTGTGTGATGCTCGACGCACTGAAATTCCTATTCCCATTTTCATGAGCTGTTTGTTGGGTTGCATGCCAAATGGCACCTAATTTCTTACTTAGTGCACTACTTTTGACCAAAGCCCTATGGGCCCCGGTTAAAGAATAGTGCACTTTACTGGTAATGAGGTGCCACATGGGATCATTTGGGATGCAGCTCTGTAGTGATCCCATGGATTGGGAGTCAGTTAGTCAACTGGCTAGGACTCACCCGTGTGTGTGCTTGGCAGAACGGATTACATGTACGCTTTGGAAAACTAGAGGGAAAATACTACAGGGCATTACATATTTAGTTTTGTTTTTAACAATTATTATTATTATCATTATTATTTTTATTTATTTTTTATTGGGGGGTTACAGGTATAATATACACTGAGTATACCAAACATTATGAACACCTTCCTAATATTGAGTCGAACCCCCCCCCCCACATTTGGGATGCAATGCTTTCATTAACAGCTCGTACAGTAACAGTGTTGCTGCCTACAGTTAAGTGGCAATGTTGTCCATAAAGCAGTCAACATATTGTATGTCTGAGTGCTGGGTTTCAGGCCCGCGTCTACCAAGCAAAACACATAAGTCACTGCGTAAGTACATATAATGCATGCGTCCCAAATGGCACCCTATTCTCTACGTAGTCCCTATGGGCCCTTGTCAAAAGTAGTGAACTATGTAGGGAATAGTGTGCCATTTGGGAAGCTGACAATGTTATATTCCTTTTTTATTTTTTTCAGGAATCCAAAATGAAACTTCACACAAAGTTCAGCCATGGGAGTTTATCCCATCAAAGCATAAAACAGGAAAAGTTAATTAATGCAGTAATCATTTAAACAATTCATTGTGGTTCTAAATTAGCCTTGTTTGATTCATTATCATTCTAGCCTAGCCAGATACATATTGGTGACAAATGGTACCCTATTTCCTACATGGACCACTACTTTTGACCACGGCCTATGGGAATAGGCTGGCCATTTGGGATACACACATCACATCAAATACTTTAGCAAATAACTATTTAAACACCATTACAAATATGTACAGTATTTTTTAAATATAGGGTTGCGTTCCAAATGGCACCCTATGTAGTGCATAGGGCTCTGGTCAACAGTAGTGCCGTATATAGGGAATAAGGTGCCATTTGACTTTCCCATTGACCACTCCTGCTGTAGGCAAACTGCTATGTCTGGTTGAGCACCAGATAAATATCTTGCCCAGGAGACTTTACATTCTAGCTCCATCCCAAATGGTACCTTTTTCCATTTATGGTGCACAGCTTTTGACCACTACTCACTAAAGTAGTGTACTATATAGGGAATAAGGTGGCATTCTGAACGAAGACTTTGGCTTATCTTGGCATGTAGAAGATAAATGATTCATTAGAATAGCACAATATGGGTGTGGGCATATACTGTACTGGATGTTAGATACGTCAGGAAAGTCTCGCGCTCTCTCTCTCTCTCTCTGAAATGAAAGTCTTCAGTCGAGCCGTCACGGATGTAGAGAGGATTGTTCGGCCATCTGTACACACACACACACACATCTGGGTCCATATAGGACCAGGAAATGAAGAACAAGGAAGTATCAGGCACTTTATTTTAGGATATGAAAGGACTGGAAAATGAAATAAAAGATTACACTGTTTTCCCAGTGTAAACCTGGGCTCTGGTTGCATAAGTAGGGGGGGATAGAGGGATAGAGAGAGGGATAGCGAGAGGAGGGATAGCGTGAGGGGGGATGGAGAGTGAGGGGGGATGGAGAGTGAGGGGGGATGGAGAGTGAGGGGGGATGGAGAGTGAGGGGGGATGGAGAGTGAGGGGGGATGGAGAGTGAGGGGGGATGGAGAGTGAGGGGGGAGGGAGAGTGAGGGGGGAGGGAGAGTGAGGGGGGAGGGAGAGTGAGGGGGGAGGGATAGAGGGATAGAGAGAGGAGGGATAGCGAGGAGGGATAGAGGGATGGCGAGGGAGGGATAGAGGGATGGCGAGGGAGGGATAGAGGGATGGCGAGGGAGGGATAGAGGGATGGCGAGGGAGGGATAGAGGGATGGCGAGGGAGGGATAGAGGGATGGCGAGGGAGGGATAGAGGGATGGCGAGGGAGGGATAGAGGGATGGCGAGGGAGGGATAGAGGGATAGCGAGGGAGGGAGAGAGGGAGGGGGGATAGAGAGAGAGAGGGGGAGAGAGGAGGGATAGATAGAGGATGGATAGAGAGAGGGGATAGGGGGATGGAGAGAGGGGGGATAGAGGAATGGAGAGAGGGGGGATAGAGGGGGGATGGAGAGAGGGGGGGATGGAGAGGGGGGGATAAAGGGATAGCGCTGGTGTGGCGTTGGTCTGAATTCCTGAATTATTTGTAGGAATGCACTATCCCTTCCTCCTCCCCTGCATTCCTTTAGTTTTCCATCCCTCCTTCCTTCCGTTATCATTCTCTTACCTTCTGTTCTTATCTGCTGACTTACATTACTCTATCCTGCTCTTACCTGTGGTCTTTTCAGATCAGTGTAGATGAAGCATAGGAGACCAGGATAGGAAGCCATTCTTGCTTATTGAGATCCACCCTGAGGTGCTGGCATGATTAACGGAAAATGCTATTGTTTCCATAGACCATTTAAACGGGATGTGCCCTCTTGGAGTCATTGAACTATGTTTCCAGATGATGATGCCCCCCCCCCCCCCCCCCTCCCTTACCACTCCTCATACCTCGTCAGTGTGCTGGAGATTCCATGCCTCAGGAAGGTAGATAAGCAGTCACTGTGTGGATGTTCGGAATTCTTTTGTTTTTATTTTTTTCACTTCCCCCTCTTTCTCTCTCTCTCTCTGTTCACTTCAGCCCAAATGAATGTGAAGCCTACGTAATGATAAAACCACACTTATCTGTAGTTGGTTGGTTGTGGCAGAAGGCATTTCATGTTTTACAAACCAACTGAACTGTAGTTTCTCACCTGTCTTGAGACACATTACACTTAGGGAGAGGTAGGGGGAGAAAGAGAGAGAAAGAGAGAATAAGCGAGAAGGAGAGAGAACACCATCTCTCTCTCTCTCTCATTCTCTCTTTCTTTCCCTCTCTCTGTTTCTCTGTTCCAACATGTATGATCAGAATCTCTGGCCCACATTGGCCACCAGATATCACCTGGAGAGAGAGAGAGTTTCTGCAGACTGATACGAGGATGGGGGATAGGAAGTGAAAGAAGAGAATCCCTGTCAGTGTGTTATGAAAGAAACGGGCATCAAGACATCTCAGAAGAATTTACAGAACTGTCCTTTATTCATCTCTTCCCTCTCTCCTCTCTCTCTCTCACTCTGTGTGCAGCAATTCCAAGTGTGTGTGTGTGGATGGCAGGTTAGGGGTAGTGAGGGGCTGGTAAACTCTCTTGCTCTCTCTCGCTCTCTATTTTTTCCTGTCCTTCTACCTCTCTCTCTCTTTTTGTCATCCCTGGGGCACTCTTCTTTTCTGACAGTTCTTCTGACAGGAGGGGAGAGGAGAGGCATGGTTTGTCTCCCCTCCCTTAAAGCCCATCCTGAGAAAATAAAAGCAGTTTGGCTGGTTGTCAGGGGACCTCTACTAAAGATCCCTGCCAGACAAGACAAGGGAGCTACATCCCAAATGGCACCCTATTCCCTTTAGTGCACTACTTTTGACCTGGTCAGAAGTTGTGCACTAAATACGACAGAGTGCCATTTGGGACACAACCAAGGGAGCTTCCCCCCAGCCAACCAGGACAGAGGACAGTTAGAGAGTGGAACAGAGCTAGAGGCCCCGGCATGTTTACTAAGATCTAAAACCTTCCCGCTAAAGCTCTCTTTGCATTTTATTCACTGCACCAGCTGAAAGGTACACAGAAAAGTCTCTCTCTCTCTCTTGCTCGCTCTCTCTTTTCTCTCTTTGACTCGGTTCCATTGGGACATTTAGTTGACAATGTGTACTGAAGGGAATTATATACCTAATTGGATTATTAGGCAGTTTTGTTTGAATGCGGGTGTACACACACACAGTTTTCTTTCCAGGGCTTAGAGCTCAGTTGAGGTGTCCTTAGGATGGGCCATTTGACGCTGTGTGACACTCTCACATCGGACCTTCTGGAAACGTTCAACATTGTTCCCATGCAGTTATATTGCTGCAGCTCCAGAATCTGCTAGAGGTTCTATATGCTGTTGAATTTATTATGGAATATGAAGCCTTATGTGTTCTAGAAGTTCAATTTCTATGATGTCGTTTTAGATTCTCCTCCTCTGTCTAATTGACAGCACAGTGTTGTTTGGTTTTTAAAGGCACACTTCATTCACACAGAGGTTACAATGCTTCTCAGGGATGCACATTGTTTACTGTCTCACTCACACACTCAGAACATCAGAACTGGGTGACTGTCCTAAATGGCACCCTATTTCCTATATAGTGCATAAGGCTTTGGTCAAAAGTTCTGCACTATATAGGGAATAGGGTGCCATTTGGGAAGCAACCAGTGACTTGTCTATCCAGAATGTAATTTGACAGATGACTGATGATGCTGTCGAACTTACAAGCGGTTGGGGTTAGTGTGTGTGTGTGTAACACACATTTAGAGCATGAAAAGGTACAGTAGTGTGTGTAGCTGGCAGAGATCAGGGCTGGCCATCACCTTCAGCATGCCGCTTGGCCCAAGTTGACAGCGAGACAATACTGGCCAAACACACAGGCATCGCTGGAATGCTGAGAGAGAGAGAGACTCCCAACCTCTTCACATATTCACCTGGGTCATGTGTAATATGAGAGCAAGTGATAATAAACGTAATCTACTCATTGCTGTTCTGTCACAGGAAAACAGAATACATCTGAGAATACTGTTTAATTGTTTGATTTAACTCTCATAATTACTATTGTCTTCGTATTACTGGGATGGGAGTGTGTGTATGCTTTGTGGGTTTGTGTTTCTTCAGTGTTTGTGTGTAGTACTACCTCTGATGTTGCTGCAACTTGTCGTTGTGAGTATCAGTGTGTCTCTTGAGTTCAGATGTCCCCCAGTGTAACTGATATATTGGGGGGCACAGCCTTCATAACACACTGACTACCTTTGTCTTCACGAAGTCTAATTATAACCACTCCGTAACCTATAGGCCCCGTTACTCTACATTTTACGTTTGAGTCATTTAGCAGACACTCTTATCCAGAGTGACTTACAGTTAGTGCATTCATTTTAAGGTAGCTAGGTAAGACAACCACATATCACAGTCATAGTGTCCGAATACCCAGACTTGCGTCCTAAATGGTAGGCTGTTTGAGTATGCAAAAAAGAAAGTTTAATAGTATGCGACAAGCTTCTGCGGTGGTGTTCAAATGTAGGCTAAGTAGTTTTTATTTTCCTTAAAATGATCATGAGTATTGCATCATAGGCTACATATTTGAAAATAAGTATTTTTGTTTGGGATTTCTGTTTTCTCACTGAAAGTGTTTCTTGTTCTCTTGGCCTTCGTCAGCGCTTTTAAACTAAATATTAAACCATCTTTGGATTTCTGAATGTGTCGGCACCAGGGACTCAGGATGTGGCTGCGTTATTCAGGCCTTTTGATTTGAACATATGGATTGTTTTAGTTTTGTAGGCTACTTATTTAATTTATGGATCAAGCCTTAGCCGTCATTCTGATCTCGTTCCCAATGATCAGTGCTTTAGTTTATAATGTTGCTATCCAGCAGTTATGAATTTGCGACGCAACCGACCGTCCACGTTTTTCTGTGCATTTGAAATGTTTTTGTGTGTACTAGGCTATTTTATTTAATTTATATATGTTACAGCACTTTGATTTCACTAATAAATATGTTGAAATGGAAGCAAGAATTCAAATTAAAGACCCATGACTCAAATTAAAAGCCCTTCCTTTCTCTCTCCTCTCTTCTTCCCTCCCCACCCGCGGGCAAATCACAAATCACCCAGAGTCTCTCGGCTTCGTCTGTCCCAGGAACCCAACAAACACCCACTTTAAAAAACCACAGCCACAATCAGGGGTTTCATCTACCAGGACCAAGAGAGGAGGGCTTTTTATATGGTTTAATTAAACTTGTGTGTGTCAGATCCATGTTGAAGTAAATGCAGTGGAGGAAGAACTTTCTTTTAGCTAGTCATTTGGGCCTGGAGTATTTGACCGAAATTGGGCAGATATGCGTGCATGTGGGTGTACAGTATGTGCCTCAAATCAAAGTTTATTGGTCGCGTACACAGTTTTGCAGATATTATCGCAGGTGTAGTGAAATGCTTATGTTTCTAGCTCCAACAATCCAGCAATATCTAGCAATACAATAACAATACACACATAATCCAAAAGTTACAAAAATAACAAGAATTTGAGACGTATCAGAATGAGCAACGTCAGAGTCCGGAATATAAATAAATATGAATGTGAATGGTGTGTGTATAGAAAGTATGGACAGTATATGAATAGAAAAGGTGTGTACAGCAGTAGTTATATAGGATGAGCCATGACTGGTATACAGTATATACATATTAAGTGGGTAAAACAGTATGTAAACATTATTAAAGTGACAATTGTTCAATGTCTCTAAGGTTATGGGTAGAGAACCGGGTGCTAGCCGGCTAGTGATGACTGTTTAACAGTCTGATGGCCTGGAGATGGATGCTGTTTATCAGTCTCTTGGTCCCAGCTTTGATGCACCTGTACTGTCTCCGCCTTCTAGGGCAGGCAGTGTGCCCCCGATGATGCGTTGGGCTGACCGCACCACCCTCTGGAGAGCCGTGCAGTTAAGGGCAGTGCCGTTGCCGTACCAGGTGGTGATACAGCCCGACTGAATGCTCTCGATGGTGCATCTGTAGAAGTTTGTGGGGCCAAGACTAATTTCTTCAGCCTCCTGTTGAAGACCACGCTGTCGGTGTGTAGGGACCATTTCAGGTCCTCAGTGATGTGCACGCAGAGGAACTTTAAGCTTTTGATACTCTCCACTGTGGCCCTCTGGATGGGGATGGGGGCGTGCTGTCTCCTGTAGTCCACGATCAGCTCATTAGATTAGTTATTTTCCTGGCACCACTCCCCCAGGGCTTTCACCTCCTCCCTGTAGGCTGTCTCGTCATTGTTGGTAATCAGGCACTGTTGTGTCGTCAGCAAACTTGATGATTAAGTTGGATACATCCATAGCCACGCAGTCATGGGTGAACAGGGAGTGCAGGAGGGGCACGCTGAGCATGCACCCCTGTGAGGTTCCTGTTTTGAGGATCAGTGTGGCCGAGGTGTTGTTGCCTGCGCGCGTGTGTCCTGTGTGATCTCATTTTCTATCTGCCCCACACACAAATCCTTATTCTATCTCTCACCATGCTGCTGACAGCATGCTTTACAGGATTATGACTGTGTCCCAAAAGGTACCCTGTTCCCTATATAGTGCTATATAGAGCTCTGGTCAAAAGTAGTGTACTATATAGGGAATAGGGTGCCATTTTGGACCCACACCATACTCAGCCAGGCATATCGGATGTTGTAGAGGAGATAGGCCTTCCCTTCCTCTCTTCTCATCCGTCCTCCTTCCTTCCCTCCTCTCTCCTTGCCTGCTTCCAAAATGGCACCCTGTTGCCTATATAGTGCACTACTTTTGACCAGGGCCCTGTAGTGCACTATATAGGATCTAGGGTCCCATTTGGGACACATCCCTCCTCCTTCCTCCTCCCTTTCTCCTTGTTTCTGCTTTTTACCTCTCAGCCTGAGGGGATTAAAACCTGCTTTCGGACACGGAGCGTCGCTCAACGAAGACGAGACCTCCCAAAAGCCCCTTGGAGACGGGGTCTGCGTCCCAAATGCTCCCTACATAGTGCACTATATAAGAAATAGGGTACCATTTGGGATGCAGATGGGGGAACGGCAACAAAGGCGCTTACTCTCTCTCTCTCTCTCTCTCTCTCTCTCTGGGTTTCTAAGGTTCAAGACATTTGGACGTCGAAGGAGACTTGTCCTAATTTCCTCCCAGTTTAAAGGGCTGTAAACTTATTGACCCAGTTTGTTTGTGTACTCGAGCCTTGTGAGTGGAGAATAGATGAGAAGAGAATAGATTAGAAGAGAATAGATGAGAAGAGAATAGATGTCACGGATTCAGCCGAGGCTGCTCCTCCTCCTTGCTCGGGCAGGCTTCGGCGTTCGTCGTCACCGGAGTACTAGCTGCTACCGATCCATGTTTCTGTGTTAGACTTGTTATGTCTTGATTATGTACACCTGTTTCCCATTATGTTGTATTGTCTTCCCTATTTAACCCTCTGTCGTACACTGTGTGTTGTGTGTGATTGTATTCGTGATCGGCTGTCGTTAGTGTGCGGGTTATTTCCTCCCTGTGTGGAGATTGTATATGCTCAGTTTACTTTCCAGTAAAGTACGTTTCGGATAAGCTCTGTGTCCTGCGTTTGACTTCGCCCACCGCAATTCACTGACGCCTTTGACAGAATCACACACCACCCATGGAGTCAGCAGGAGCAGCGGTGCCAGCCGGATCAATGGAAGAACGCGTACAACAACAAGCGGCCATGATCCAGGCTCTCGGCACCGCCATGGAACGTGTGGTGAACACAATGGAGCGATGGGAGAGAGGAGGTCTGCCTACACCTCCTCCGATTACACCACCACCATCATCAATACCCATCGCTTCACCTCCGGGGTCCAGTGGGATTCGGCTCTCGCTCCCGAGGGCTTATGACGGCACAAATGCCGGGTGTCAGGATTTTCTGCTCCAGGTAGAACTCTACCTGGCAACCATCCACCCGGCCCCCTCGGGATACGAGAGCGTGTCCGCCCTCATCTCCTGTCTGTCCGGTAAAGTGCTGGAGTGGGCCAACGCAGAGTGGGGGGGGATAGACCCCGCTACTGTCAGCTATGCAGAGTTCACCCGCCGCTTTAGGGCGGTATTCGATCATCCACCAGAGGGAAAAGCGGCGGGTGAGCGTCTATTCCACCTCAGACAGGGGAAGAGGAGCGCGCAGGAATTCGCACTGGACTTTCGGACTCTGGCTGCCAACGCGGGGTGGAATGAGAGGGCCCTCATCGACCACTACCGATGTAGCTTGAGGGAGGACGTGCGTCGGGAATTGGCCTGCAGGGACACCAACCTAAGCCTGGACCAACTGGTGGACATGTCGATTCGACTGGATACCCTGTTGGCTACCCGCGGACGTCCGGATCCGGGGCCGTCCATTCCATCCCCCAGCACTTCTGAGCCTACCCCTATGGAGCTCGGAGGTGCTGCTATGAGGGAGACCAGGAGAGGGGTCGTCCCCTGCACCAACTGTGGCTGCAGAGGACTCACTGCTGGTCGGTGCTGGGGAGGGCCTCCTAGGAGTCGAGGCAGTAGGCAGCGCACTGATGAGCCATTCCAGGTGAGTAGACACCCAGCTCACCCAGAACTCCCTGTTGCGCATATGTGTATGAATGTTGTGTTTCCCGAGTTTTCTACTCAGTCCCAGCATAAGGCGCTAGTAGATTCAGGCGCAGCTGGGAACTTTATCGATCGTCAGTTTACCCTTAAGTTAGGGATTCCTATTGTTCCAGTCGATGTGCCCTTCCCTATCCATGCCCTAGATAGCCGCCCTTTAGGGTCAGGGTTGATTAAGGAGGTCACAGCACCTCTCAGGATGAAAACGCAGGAGGGGCATGAGGAGATGATTAGTTTGTATCTGATTGATTCTCCTGCGTTTCCCGTGGTGTTGGGGCTTCCCTGGTTAGCTTCTCATGACCCCACTATTTCATGGCAACAGAGGGCTCTCAAGGGATGGTCTAATCAGTGCTTGGGGAGGTGTGTAGGTGTTTCCGTAGGGGCAACGACGGTGGAAAGTCCGAACCAAGTTCCCACCATGCACATTCCGCCTGAATATGCCGATTTGGCTCTCGCCTTCTGTAAAAAGGCGACTCAATTACCACCCCATCGACAGGGGGATTGTGCGATACACCTCCAGGTAGGCGCTGCGCTTCCCCGGAGTCACGTGTATCCTCTGTCTCAGGAGGAGACGGCGGCTATGGAGACATATGTCACCGAATCTCTGAGACAGGGATACATACGGCCGTCCACTTCCCCTGCGTCATCGAGTTTCTTTTTTGTGAAGAAGAAGGATGGTGGTTTACGCCCGTGCATTGACTAACGTGGTCTAAATCAGATCAAAATAAAATACAGCTATCCACTACCTCTGATTATTAGTATGACGGAGTCACTGCACGGGGTGCGCTTCTTCACAAAATTGGATCTCAGGAGCGTGTACAACCTGGTGCGTATTCGGGAGGGAGATGAGTGGAAGACACTATGAGTACCTCGTCATGCCATACGGTCTGATGAATGCTCCTTCAGTCTTCCAATCGTTTGTGGATGAGATTTTCCGGGACCTGCATGGACAGGGTGTAGTGGTGTATATCGATGACATTCTAATATACTCCGCTACATGAGCCGAGCATGTGTCCCTGGTTCGTCGGGTGCTTGGTAGACTGTTGGAGCATGACCTGTATGTGAAGGCAGAGAAATGTCTGTTGTTCCAAGAATCCATCTCCTTCCTGGGACACCGCTTGTCCGCGTCAGGTGTGGAGATGGAGATTGACCGCGTTTCGGCCGTGCGTAATTGGCAGACTCCAACCACGGTGAAGGAGGTGCAACGGTTCTTGGGTTTTGCCAATTACTACCAGAGGTTTATCCGGGGCTTTGGGCAGGTAGCGGCTCCCATTACCTCCTTGCTAAAGGGAGGGCCGGTGCGTCTGCAGTGGTCGGCTGAGGCGGACAGGGCTTTTAGGCATCTGAAGGACCTGTTTACTTCGGCTCCGGTGCTGGCTCATCCGGATCCCTCCTTGGCATTCCAAGTTGAGATGGATGCATCCGAGGCTGGGATCGGTGCTGTACTGTCTCAGCGCTCGGGTACGCCACCAAAACTCCGCCCCAGTGCTTTCTTTTCTAAGAAGCTCAGTCCGGTGGAGCGCAATTATGATGTGGGGGACAGGGAGCTGTTAGCTGTGGTTCAAGCCCTGAAGGTGTGGAGGCATTGGCTTGAGGGGGCTAAACACTCTTTTCTCATTTTGACTGACCATCGTAACCTGGAGTACATCTGGGCGGCGAGGAGGTTGAACCCTCGTCAGGCAAGGTAGGCTATGTTTTTCACTCGATTTGTGTTTACGCTCACATACAGACCAGGTTCCCAGAACGCTAAGGCAGATGCCCTGTCCCGACTATATGACACAGAGGAGAGGTCCATTGAGCCCACTCCCATACTCCCGGCGTCGTGTCTGGTGGCACCGGTGGTGTGGGAGGTTGATGCGGACATCGAGCGGGCGTTACGTACCGAGCCTACTCCCCCCCCCCCCCCCCCCCAGTGTCCGGAGGATCATATGTACGTGCCGCACGAGGTTCGTGATCGATTGATTTATTGGGCTCACACGTCACCCTCCTCTGGTCATCCTGGTATCGGTCGGACAGTGCACTGTCTTAGTGGGAAGTACTGGTGGCCCACTTTAGCCAAGGACGTGAGGGTTTATGTTTTCTCCTGCTCGGTGTGCGCCCAGTGTAAGGCACCTAGACACCTGCCCAGAGGGAAATTACAACCCCTACCCGTTCCACAACGGCCGTGTTCTCATCTATCGGTGGACTTTGTCACAGACCTTCCACCCTCACAGGGGGAACACTACGATCTTGGTCGTTGTGGATCGGTTTTCGAAGGCCTGCCGTCTCATTCCTATGCCAAGTCTCCCTACAGCCCTACAAACTGCTGACACCCTGTTTACACACGTTTTCCGGCACTACGGGGTACCTGAGGATATAGTGTCAGATCGAGGTCCCCAGTTCACCTCTAGAGTCTGGAGGGCGTTCATGGAACGTCTGGGGGTCTCGATTAGCCTTAACTCGGGTTTTCACCCCGAGAGTAATGGGCAGGTGGAGAGAGTGAACCAGGATGTGGGTAGGTTTCTGAGGTCCTATTGCCAGGACCAGCAGGGGGAGTGGTCGGGATATATCCCCTGGGCAGAGAGAGCCCAAAACTCACTTTGCCACTCCTCAACTAACCTTACGCCTTTCCAGTGTGTGTTAGGTTATCAGCCGGTCCTGGCACCTTGGCATCAGAGCCAGAACGATGCCCCTGCGGTGGACGAGTGGTTTTGGCGCTCGGAAGAGACCTGGAACGCTGCGCATGTACACCTGCAGTGGGCTATCAGGCGACAAAAGGCGAGCGCCGATCGCCACCGCAGTGAGGCTCCGGTGTATGCACCGGGAGATCGGGTCTGGCTCTCGACCCGAAACCTGCCCCTTCGCCTGCCCTGCCGGAAGCTGGGTCGGCGGTTTATGGGGCCATTTAAAGTCCTGAGGAGATTGAATGAGGTTTGTTATAGGTTACAACTTCCTAGGGGGCTCCGGCGACCCCCCGACTTCGAGGGGGCTCCGGCGTACTCAGTCCGTTCCATCTTGGATTCGAGGCGTCGGGTGGGAGGCCTGCAGTATCTCGTGGAGTGGGAGGGGTACGGTCCGGAGGAACGGTGCTGGGTCCCTAGGAGGGACATCCTAGATCCCTCCATGTTGAGAGATTTCCATCAGAGTCATCCGACTCGCCCTGCTCCGCGTCCTCCTGGCCGTCCCTGAGGCCGGGGTCGGCGCACGGCTGGGGCCGCGCGTCAAGGGGGGGGGGGGGGGGGGTACTGTCACGGATTCAGCCGAGGCTGCTCCTCCTCCTTGCTCGGGCAGGCTTCGGCGTTCGTCGTCACCGGAGTACTAGCTGCTACCGATCCATGTTTCTGTGTTAGACTTGTTATGTCTTGATTATGTACACCTGTTTCCCATTATGTTGTATTGTCTTCCCTATTTAACCCTCTGTCGTACACTGTGTGTTGTGTGTGATTGATCGGCTGTCGTAGGTGTGCGGGTTATTTCCTCCCTGTGTGGAGATTGTATATGCTCAGTTTACTTTCAAGTAAAGTACGTTTCGGATAAACTCTGTGTCCTGCGTTTGACTTCGCCCACCGCAATTCACTGACGCCTTTGACAATAGATGAGAATAGAATAGATGAGAATAGAATAGATGAGAAGAGAATAGATGAGAAGAGAATAGATGAGAAGAGAATAGATGAGAAGAGAATAGGTGAGAAGAGAATAGGTGAGAAGAGAAGAGAAGAGAATAGATGAGAAGAGAATAAATAGAATAGAAGAGGAGAGGAGAGGAGAGGAGAGGAGAGAATGGATGAAAAGAGAAGAGGAGAGGAGAGGAAACACATCCCATAGTTTTCACATCCTCTACTTTAAGATCCAAAGCCAGGCAGACAGTGGTGCTAGTTTGGCATGGCTGAACCCCTATTGTCCCAGACAGTCAGTTTGTTTCATAGACACAGAGTGCAACAGCAACCCTACACCAGCTAGACAGACATGGACTGACCCTTATCTCTGGCCCTTTCTGGGTTAGTCTACGTCTCAAATGGCGCCCTATTCCCTATACTGTATAGTGCACTACTTTTGACCAGGGCCCATAGTGCCCTATTTCTGGAATAGGGTGCTATTTGGGAGGTGTTCCTCCCAGACAAACGCAGATTTATGTAATGACAGCCCCCTATCCCTCCTTTCCTCACCACCCCTATTTAGACAAGACAAGATGAGTTTTTTACACTTTCTACACTGAGTGAGGTAAATTGTGTGTGTGTGCACCAATACACGGTGTGTAGCTAGACTAGGGTCTCTGAGTTTAGTATTTTTATGGTTCCATTTCAGTTGTAGGAGGTTCGAAGGCATGTCTGAGGCTTTGTGTAATTATAGGAAGAGAGGAAATGTCCTGGATGACAGGTACTGTAGCTCGGCCCAGTACATGACTGGTGCTGAGCTCCCTGCCATCCAGGACCTCTATACCAGGCGGTGTCAGAGGAAGGCCCCAAAGAAATTCTAAGACTCCAGCCACCCAAGACATAGACCGTTATCTCTGCTACCGCACGGCAAGCAGTACCAGTGCACCAAGTCTGGAACCAACAGGACCCTGAACAGCTTCTACCCCCAAGCCATAAGACTTCTAAACAAGACTGCTAAATAGCTAATCAAATGGCTACCCAGACTACCTGCATTGACCCTTTTTGCACTAACTCTCTTACACTGACTCTATGCACACACTGGACTCTACCCACACACTCAAACATACTTGCACTGACACCCCAACCAACATACACACATGCACACACTACATACGTTCACACACACAACATGCGCATACATGCATACTGACGCCACAGACACACACACAAACTCACCACATACACTGCTGCTACAGCTCAGTCTATTATCTATCCTGCTGCCTAGTCACTTTCCCCTTCCTATACATATCTACTTGTACATACTGTAGCTACCTCAATTACCTCGTACCTCTGGACATGAACTCGGTACTGGTACTCCCTGTATATATTCATGTTATTTCTACTCCTTATTGTTACACATTATTCACTGTGTAATTATTCCTTGTCATTTATTTTAATCTTTATCTTTAACTCTGCATTGTTGGAAAAGGACCCGTAAGTAAGCATTTTACTGTTAGTCTGCACCTGTTGTTTACGAAGCATGTGACAAATAAAATGTGATTTGATTTGAGAGAGGGGAGTAGACCCATTACAAAGCCAGGGGGAACGTGGGGCCACCAGGCCTAGCTGAGTCCATTAGTAGCATAGCATGTAGAGTTGACAGCCCACCCCTCTGTCACTCTCTTTCTCTCTTCCACCATCTCTCTCCCTCCTTTCTCTCTCTCGCTTATTCTCTCCCTCTTCCTTCTCTTCGCTCTCTTCTCCCTCTCTCCTCTCTCTCCCCCCTCTCGCTTCTCTTCTCTCTTCCCCCACTCTCTATGATAGTGACATGTAGAGTTGACCCTCCCCAATAACACACAAGGTCAGACAAAGACCCCCAGACAGGCAGAGGAAGTGGGCTGCGTCACATACCCTGTTTTTCTTTTTCTCCTTTCATTCTTGCACCATTGCTCCTTGTCTCGCTCTTTCCCCGTCTTACATACAGTCCACCGACACTCCCTCCCTCTTTCAGTCTCTCACTCGTGTCCACCACACACGCACCCACCCTCATGCTCTTTGTCTATGTGTAGTATGTAGTCATGAGTTTCTCTCAGTCCTAATTGACATGAAGAGAGGATCCAGAGGCTGAGACTTTGAAACGTGCCCCTTTGCATTAGACTTCAATTTTACATCCCAAATGGCACCCTCATGTCCTATATAGTGCACTACTTTTGACCAGGGCCCATAGGAAACCCATATTTTTATGGTGTAAAGTAGTACACTATATAGGGAATTGGGTGTAATTTGGGACGGAGACTGCATGCTATGTTTCTCTACACTGACTGGTTGCAGTGAGTGGTTAGAGTTCATTCATATCACGTAACTCTGCAACAGTTCTGTTTAGTAGATTGCATTCAGCAAGATTTCAATTGTCTTTTTTCAAGCATTATTTCCATGCATGGTTTTTTGAGCTGGATATTCAAAGAAAATGAGAAATCAAAATTGTCAATAGTTAAAAGTTTACTTATACCAATGTGTCCTGAATGGTAGGTTGCGGATGAGTTTTTCAGGGCTGTGGCAAGACAGTAAATGAGCTGGTGTAATCTAACACAACATCATGAGGCTACTAAGTGTTCCTACATGAGAGTAGTGGAATACACTAACACACATTGCGCAGGCTAATGCGTTTATCAAAAACGAAATATGAAAATTATGTTGGATATGTTGATTGGATTGAAGCGATTGCAAAGGTGAGATATAATGAAATACCTCAACTAATATGGTGTCACATTTAAAGGTAGTTAATCATTCATTTAATGTATCTATGTGAGGAGATGGTGTCCCATTAACTGTATCTGATCCACACTACATAGGAAGTGATTCTCTTTGAGAAAACTATTTGATAAAATCTAAGTAATTTCATTACAGGTAATTGAACCAAAAACATAATGTTTAACAACAATCAAAATTAAATTAGGGCTGATTTGCATATCTGGTTGGATCTCTCCTGAGTACAGAGTAGCACATCAAACTTCATTACACACTAACTGCTTCCACATGCGGCAATGAGACAAGTGGCCAAAGAGCTTATTTAAATAGACAAGATGATAAAAAACAATGTTTATTTTTCTTGGAACAACATGACATTCCTTTGCACATACTGTATGCAGATGACGGACACACTTCTAGAACAATCTCCATTTCACAAGGAACTCTGTGTGTATGTGTCCCAAATGGCACCCTATTCCCTACTTTTGACCAGAGCCCTATGGGAGTAATAAGAAATTATGTAATACTCTACTCCCCTTGTAGTACACTAATTTGACTCGATTCCCTTTGTAGTACACCACTACTACCAATGATTTCTAAATACAGTGCATTCGGAAAGTATTCAGACCCCTTGACTTTTTCCACATTTTGCTATGTTACAACCTTATTCTAAAATTGATTAAATCTTTTTTTCCTCTCATCAATCTACACACAATACCTCATAACGACAAAGCAAAAACAGGTTTTTAGACATTTTTGCAAATGTATTACAAATAAAAAACGGAAATTACATTTACATATGTTTTCAGATCCTTTACTCAGTACTTTGTTGAAGCACCTTTGGCAGCAATTACAGCCTTGAGTCTTCTTGGGTATGACGTTTCAAGCTTCGTACACCTGTATTTGGGGAGTTTCTCCCATTCTTCTCTGCAGCTTGGATGGGGAGCGTCGCTGCACAGATATTTTCAGGTCTTTCCAGAGATGTTAAATCGGGTTCATGTCCAGGCTCTAGCTGGGTCACTCAAGGACATTCAGAGACTTGTCCTGAAGCCACTCCTGTGTTGTCTTGGCTATGTGCTTAGGGTCGTTATCCTGTTGGAAGGTGAACCTTCGCCACAGTCTGAGGTCCTGAGCGCTCTGGAGCAGGTTTTCATCAAGGATCTATCTGTACTTTGCTCCCAGTCTCCCAGTCCCTGCTGCTGGAAAACATCCCCACAGCATGATGCTGCCACCACCATTCTTGACGGCAAGGATGGTGCCAGGTTTCCTCCAGATGTGCGCTTGGCATTCAGGCCAAAGAGTTCAATCTTGGTTTCATCAGACCAGAGAATCTTGTTTAGGTGCCTTTTGGCAAACTCCAAGCGGGCTGTCGGGCCTTTTACTGAGGAGTGGCTTCCGTCTGGCCACTCTACCATAAAGGCCTGATTGGTGGAGTGCTGCAGAGATGGTTGTCCTTCTGGAAGGTTCTCCCATCTCCACAGAGGAACTCTGGAGCTCTGTCAGAGTGACCGTCGGGTTCTTGGTCACCTCCCTGACCAAGGCCCTTCTCCCTTGATTGCTCAGTTTGGCCGGGCGGCCAGCTCTAGGAAGAGTCTTGGTGGTTCCAAACTTCTTCCATTTAAGGATGATGAAGGTCACTGTGTTCTTGGGGACCTTCAATGTTGCAGAAATGTTTTGGTACCCTTCCCCATATCTGTGCCTCGACACAATCCTGACACAATACTGTCCCCACTACAATAAAAAAATACTTAAATACATGTAATTTTGTCCTTGAAACATGTAATTGAAATATTGTAGAATTCCATTCATTCCTATGAAGAACTGCTCCTACTGGGGAGTGCCAATATGGCTTCAAATCCTCTCATTGGCCAATGCATAGCATCATCAATACAGGGTTTATATACATCATTGACTACTACACTATTACTAAACTACTATTTTTCCTCTTGCAGTACACCACAAAGCCCCTTAGCCAACTGTTATCAAATAATGGGCCTGAACCAGTTGTTGGGTTGTGACTTTAGAGATTGAGTTATATTAGCTTCATTAGATTTAGTTATATTAGCTACAAATGTAATGTTGCTTATCTGGTGGGTTCCGTGGCAGTTAGGACCAGGTAGAGATGGAGAGATCAGGAGATAGTGTTCGTGAAGATAGCTTCTCTGTGGGTAGAGGTAAGCAGATCAAAGACATTCTAACCCACCAGATGAGTGACAGCCATGTAATGACCAGGGCCCATAGGGCATACCCAGGGCACTCTGGGATACAAGAACCACAGTCTGGGGATGCATCACAAATGGCACACTATTCCCTATTGTGCAGTACTTTTGACCAGAGCCCTATGGGAATAGGGTGTCATTTGGGACACAGACAGGCTGGATCAGTGGTTCCCTAACTGTGTTTTTGATTTGGTCTTTTAAGGCCAGGCAGCACACCCTAATAGGGATTCCCCCCCCCCCCCCCCGCCCCCTTATTCACATCACAATCAACTTTTACCAGTTGAATATAGACAAATATATTTAAAAATAAGTATATCAACATTTTTCAAGTGCAAGGTGAGTGAAAGACCAGCAGCAATGTTTGCTGATCTTGGTATATGAGAACAGTCCTGATATTGATCTTGGTACATGAGAACAGTCCTGATATTGATCTTTGTACATGAGAACAGTCCTGATATTGATCTTGGTACATGAGAACAGTCCTCATATTGATCTTGGTACATGAGAACAGTCCTCATATTGATCTTGGTACATGAGAACAGTCCTCATATTGATCTTGGTACATGAGAACAGTCCTCATATTGATCTTGGTACATGAGAACAGTCCTGATATTGATCTTGGTACATGAGAACAGTCCTCATATTGATCTTGGTACATGAGAACAGTCCTCATATTGATCTTGGTACATGAGAACAGTCCTCATATTGATATTGGTACATGAGAACAGTCCTGATATTGATATTGGTATATGAGAACAGTCCTCATATTGTATAAAGATTTAGCCTATATACAGTAGTTGTGGTTTTTGTCTTCACATATAAGAAACCGAGGCCTGTACACTGACAAGAAGCTTTGGTCCCTGTAACAGATGCTGCCGCACATACACATGCGTGTGTTGTCATGCGTGTAAAGTTGGTCTGTGTCCGTGTTGGTGGGGAACATGCGTGTAGCAGCAGGCGGGTGGAGTGAGCAGGGCTCTCTCTACATGCGTGTGCTGAGTGTTCAGCTGTTGCCCTGGACCCGGGGGCACGTTAGGAATTCACTACGGTAGCTCCGTCCCTCCCTCTCACCCTTCCTCCGGAGTGACCGGAGGAAGGGTGTTTGTGTGTGACCCCACAGGGGCTTCGGGGTCCTGGGAACCAGCGAGGGGACCAGGGACACTGATGATAAATATAGACTTAGAAGGGTATTACTAGGTATTACCCTACACACACAAACTCTACAGCAATGTCACCTTGGCTTATCCTACTACATCCGTCACTGACCAACTTGGCTTGCCCCCATCATCCTCTGGGTGTCAGCGAGTGTTACACCGTGTTACAACCTGACAGACACTCCCAGCATGCACCGTTCAGCTATCACTTTGATCCTCGTGCCTCCCAAATGGCACTCTATTCCCTATATAGTGCTATACTTTTGACCAGGCCAGGGAATAGGGTGCCATTTGGGATGCAGATCCTGTCCTGTTCTCGACACCTGACACCAAGCAGAGCCCACCATACCACCGTCACCCTGCCGTCCAGTCCTAGAGCAGGGCGTTAGTGTGGCGTTAGCATTCAGTACTCCATGTGTAGGACACTACAGGCTAATGTCACTCAGGTCTGCACATTCAAGTCTGCATTCCAAACCCCTCCCCCTTCTCTGTTTATCTCCCTCCGTCCCTCTCTCTCCCTCTCCTGTCTTAGCTTCTCCTCATTGACGTAGAGCTAGGACCAGGACTATGACACCATGTGTGTCTCATTCAGGAGGTAATGAATGGGGCTAGTGAACCGAGTAGCCCCCCAACATTGCCTGCACCTGCAACAAGCCCCAAAGAGGGGTGAGGAGGGAAGGGGATGAGGCTAGTTGGAACAGATAACCAGGGGCTGGGGTGTTTTGGAGTTGGGGGTCTGAGTTAGTGGGGTGCGGGGGTGTTTTTGGGGCTTGGGGTGTGTGGAGGAAGAGTGGGGGCTGGGGGTTGAGCTGGATTTCGGGGTGGGGTTGAAGCTGGAGGGATTCCCCCAGAGGTAGTTGGGAAGGGGAGAGAATACCAGGGAAAGTTGTGGTGATATGAGGCTGGATCTGTGTCCCAAATGGCACCCTATTCCCTACATAGTGCAGTACTTTTGACCAGAATTTGGGATGCAGCCTGATTGTGTGCTGAATGTCCACAATGGTAGGCCTCATACGTTTGTAGGGGGAGGGACAGGAGTGAGATGGGAGAGGGTAAAGAGGTGGGGTAACCATAGAATCACTGACCCCCTCCAGGCTATTCACTCATTCATATGATGATGTAATTTCATAGACCTCCCTTTTTCCCTCACTTTTGTTTGCTGTTTAATCTGTCCATCAGCTAGGTTTGATTTCTCAAGTATTGGAATTCCTGTTCGGGAATGTCAGTCAGTGCAGTAGGATATGTACAGTGAGGGAAAAAAGTATTTGATCCCCTGCTGATTTTGTACGTTTGCCCACTGACAAATAAATGATCAGTCTATAATTTTAATGCTAGGTTTATTTGAACAGTGAGAGACAGAATAACAACAACAAAAATCCAGAAAAATGCATGTCAAAAATGTTATAAATTGATTTGCATTTTAATGAGGGAAATAAGTATTTGACCCCCTCTCAATCAGAAAGATTTCTGGCTCCCAGGTGTCTTTTATACAGGTAACGAGCTGAGATTAGGAGCACACTCTTAAAGGAAGTGCTCCTAATCTCAGCTTGTTACCTGTATAAAAGACACCTGTCCACAGAAGCAATCAATCAATCAGATTCCAAACTCTCCACCATGGCCAAGACCAAAGAGCTCTCCAAGGATGTCAGGGACAAGATTGTAGACCTACACAAGGCTGGAATGGGCTACAAGACCATCGCCAAGCAGCTTGGTGAGAAGGTGACAACAGATGGTGCGATTATTCGCAAATGGAAGAAACACAAAATAACTGTCAATCTCCCTCGGCCTGGGGCTCCATGCAAGATCTCACCTCGTGGAGTTGCAATGATCATGAGAATGGTGAGGAATCAGCCCAGAACTACACGGGAGGATCTTGTCAATGATCTCAAGGCAGCTGGGACCATAGTCACCAAGAAAACAATTGGTAACACACTACGCCGTGAAGGACTGAAATCCTGCAGCGCCCGCAAGGTCCCCCTGCTCAAGAAAGCACATATACAGGCCCGTCTGAAGTTTGCCAATGAACATCTGAATGATTCAGAGGAGAACTGGGTGAAAGTGTTGTGGTCAGATGAGACCAAAATCAAGCTCTTTGGCATCAACTCAACTCGCCGTGTTTGGAGGAGGAGGATTGCTGCCTATGACCCCAAGAACACTATCCTCACCGTCAAACATGGAGGTGGAAATATTATGCTTTGGGGGTGTTTTTCTGCTAAGGGGACAGGACAACTTCACCGCATCAAAGGGACGATGGACGGCGCCATGTACTGTCAAATCTTGGGTGAGAACCTCCTTCCCTCAGCCAGGGCATTGAAAATGGGTCGTGGATGGGTATTCCAGCATGACAATGACCCAAAACACACGGCCAAGGCAACAAAGGAGTGGCTCAAGAAGAAGCACATTAAGGTCCTGGAGTGGCCTAGCCAGTCTCCAGACCTTGATCCCATAGAAAATCTGTGGAGGGAGCTGAAGGTTCGAGTTGCCAAACGTTAGCCTCGAAACCTTAATGACTTGGAGAAGATCTGCAAAGAAGAGTGAGACAAAATCCCTCCTGAGATGTGTGCAAACCTGGTGGCCAACTACAAGAAACGTCTGACCTCTGTGATTGCCAACAAGGGTTTTGCCACCAATTACTAAGTCATGTTTTGCAGAAGGGTCAAATACTTATTTCCCTCATTAAAATGCAAATCAATTCATAACATTTTTGACATGCGTTTTTCTGGATTTTTTTGTTGTTATTCTGTCTCTCACTGTTCAAATAAACCTACCATTAAAATTATAGACTGATCATGTCTTTGTCAGTGGGAAAACGTATCAAATACTTTTTTCCCTCACTGTACGGATATATAGACAGTGCATTCGGAAAGTATTCAGACCCCTTTTTCCACATTTTGTTACATTACAGCTTTATTCTGAAATTGATGTAAAAAATAATAATCCTCATCAATCTACACACAATACCCCACAATGACAAAGTGAAAACAGGTTTGTAGAAATTATTGCAAAAGTCTAAAAAAAATTAAAAACAGATAGTTATTTACATAAGTATTCAGACCCTTTGCTATGACACTCGAAATTGAGCTCAGGTGCATCCTGTTTCCATTTATCATCCTTGAGTTGTTTCTGCAACTTAATTGGAGTCCACCTGTGGTAAATTCAATTGATTGGACATTATTTAGAAAGGCACACACCTGTCTATATAAGGTCCCACAGTTGACAGTGGAATTGGAATTGTCCGTAGAGCTCCGAGACAAGATTGTGTCGAGGCACAGATATGGGGAAGGGTACCAAAACATTTCTGCAGCATTGAAGGTCCCCAAGAACACAGTGGCCTCCATCATCCTTAAATGGAAGAAGTTTTGAACCACCAAGACTCTTCCTAGAGCTGGCCGCCCAGCCAAACTGAGCAATCAAGGGAGAAGGGCCTTGGTCAGGGAGGTGACCAAGAACCCGATGGTGACTATCGCAGAGCTCCTGAGATCCTCTGTGGAGATGGGAGAACCTTCCAGAAGGACAATCATCTCTGCAGCACTCCACCAATCAGGCCTTTATGGTAGAGTGGCCAGACGGAAGGCACTCCTCAGTAAAAGGCACTTGACAGCCTGCTTGGTGTTTGCCAAAAGGCACCCAAATACTCTCAGACCATGAGAAACAAGATTCTCTGGTCTGATGAAACCAAGATTGAACACTTTGGCCTGAATGCCAAGCGTCACGTCTGGAGGAAACCTGGCACCATCCCTACGGTGAAAAATGGTGGTGGCAGCATCATGCTGTGGGGATGTTTTTCAGCGGCAGGGACTGGGAGACTAGTCAGGATCGAGGGAAAGATGGACGGAGCAAAGTACAGAGAGATCCTTGATGAAAACCTGCTCCAGAGCGCTCAGGACCTCAGACTGGGGCAATGGTTCACCTTCCAACAGGACAACGACCCTAAGCACACAGCCAAGACAACGAACGAGCCACTTCGGGATAAGTCTCTGAATGTCCTTGAGTGGTCCAGCCAGAGCCCGGACTTGAACCCGATCAAACATCTCTGGAGAGACCTGAAAATAGCTGTGCAGTGACGCTCCCCATCCTACCTGACAGAGCTTGAGAGGATTTGCAGAGAAGAATGGGAGAAACTCCCCAAATACAGGTGTGCCAAGCTTGTAGCGTCATACCCAATGTCACGATCGTCGGGAACAGAGGAGGACCAAGGTGCAGCGTTGAAGGCGAACATACTCTTTTATTAGTGATTACACGAACAAAACAAAACGATAACGTGACGTCCACGGACTAACACAAACCACACTGGAACAAGATCCCACAAACCACTGTGGCAAACAGACTGAATAAATATGGTTCCCAATCAGAGACAACCAGCAACAGCTGACACTAGTTGCCTCTGATTGAGAACCACTCTGGTCAACATAGAAATACACCAAATAGAAACAAGGAAACTCACACCCTGGCTCAACATACAAGTGTCCCCAGAGCCAGGGCGTGACAGTACCCCCCCCTAAAGGCGCGGACTCCGACCGCGCCAACTAAATACCACAGGGGAGGGACCGGGTGGGCACTCCGCCTTGGCGGCGGATCCGGCTCCGGGCCTGATCCCCACTCCCTCTCTAACCCCCCAAAGTACCCCTGGTCCGGTCCGACCCTGCTGATCGGAGCTGAACTGCACACTGGTGGAGCGGATTGCTCTAGCTCCGGCGTGAAGCAGCTGACCGGTGCCGGACCAGGCACCGGTGGAACAGGCACGGGCTGTGCCGGACTGACGACGCACACTACTGGCTTGGTATGGGGAGCAGGAACGGACCGGACCGGGCTGGCGACGCTCACCATAGGCTTGGTGCGGGGAGCAGGAACAGGCCGGGCCGGGCTGGCGACGCGCACCATTGGCTTGGTGCGGGGAGCAGGAACAGGCCGGGCTGGGCCGGCGACGCGCACCATAGGCTTGGTGCGGGGAGCAGGAACAGGCCGGGCCGGGCTGGCGACGCTCACCATTGGCTTGGTGCGGGGAGCAGGAACAGGCCGGGCCGGGCTGGCGACGCGCATCATTGGCTTGGTGCGGGGAGCAGGAGCGTGCCGGACCGTGCTGGCGACGCGCACCATTGGCCTGGTACGGGGAGCAGGAACAGGCCGGGCCGGGCTGGCGACGCGCACCCTTGGCTTGGTGCGGGGAGCAGGAGCGGGCCGGGCCGGACCGGGCTGGCGACGCGCACCATTGGCTTGGTGCGGGGAGCAGGAGCGGGCCGGACCGGGCTGGCGACGCGCACCATTGACCTGGTACGGGGAGCAGGAACAGGCCGGGCCGGGCTGGCGACGCGCACCATTGGCTTGGTGCGGGGAGCAGGAACAGGCCAGGCCGGGCTGGCGACGCGCACCATAGGCTTGGTGCGGGGAGCAGGAACAGGCCGGGCCGGGCTGGCGACGCGCACCATTGGCTTGGTGCGGGGAGCAGGAACAGGCCGGGCCGGGCTGACGAAGCGCACCACTGACTTGGTGCGGAGAGCAGGAATGGACCGGACTGGCCTGGCGACGCGCACCACAGGCTCGGTGCAAGGGACAGGAACAGACCGGACCGTACTGGGGACACACACCACTGGCCCTACGCAGGGATCAGGAACGGGCGGAACCGGACTGGTAACACACCCCAGTACCTCTCGCCGTGCCTCTACACCTTCCTTCCCCTCTTTGACCAGTGGCCCCCGTAACCTGGCGGCCTCCTCTGCCAACCCGCTGGGCCGCTCTACCGCGGTCTCCTGCTGCCCCGTCGTCCACGGCGTGAGCCCCCCCCTAAAAAATGTCTGGGCTTCTCTCCTACCCGTGGACCAGGTCTCCATATTTTTCGCCAGCCTTTCGCCCTTCTGCTTCCACGTCAAGCCCCTCTCTTCCTCACACGGCTTGACCCAGTCGAGGAGGCGAAGGAGATCCGCTAGAGATCTCCCTGGCGATGGCTCCTGGACACGCTGCTTGGTCCAGTCTTGGTGGGATCTTCTGTCACGATCGTCGGGAACAGAGGAGGACCAAGGCGCAGCGTTGAAGGCGAACATACTCTTTTATTAGTGATTACACGAACAAAACGATAACGTGACGTCCACGGACTAACACAAACCACACTGGAACAAGATCCCACAAACCACTGTGGCAAACAGACTGAATAAATATGGTTCCCAATCAGAGACAACCAGCAACAGCTGACACTAGTTGCCTCTGATTGAGAACCACTCTGGTCAACATAGAAATACACCAACTAGAAACAAGGAAACTCACACCCTGGCTCAACATACAAGTGTCCCCAGAGCCAGGGCGTGACACCCAAGAACATTCGAGGCTGTAATCGCTGCCAAACGTGCTTCAACAAAGTACTGAGTAAAGGGTCTGAATACTTATGTAAATGTGATATTTCAGTATTGTTTTTTTTTATAAATTTGCAGACATTTCTAAAAACCTGTTTTTGCTTTGTCATTATGGGGTATTTTGTGTAGATTGATGAGGGAAATAAACTATTTAATCAATTTTAGAATAAGGCTGTAACGTGACAAAATGTGGAAAAGTCAAAGGGTCTGAATACTTTCCGAATGCACTGTATATCCCAAATGGCACCCCATTCCCTATACAGTGCACTACTTTTGATCAGAGCCCTATGGGCCCTTGGACAGATGTTTACAGATGTGCTCAATTCCTGAGAGAGAAAAACCAACCAGCTCCCTCACATTGGCGCCCATGAGGGCGGGGTTGGGGGTGGGTGTAGGCAGCCATGGAGGACGGGTTGGGGGTGAGGTTGGGGTGGGTGTAGGCAGCCATGGAGGGAGGTAGGAAGAAGGGGTAAAGTTTGAATTTAGTTAATCTAATTTGTGCTCTTTACCCTTCATCCTCTTTCTCTCTTTCAAACCCCTGTTAGCCCCTGATCTAGACCTTAGTACACTTGGACCGGGAGAAAGTTAGAAAGGTTCACATGTCTGGTGAACATAATGCTTTGTGTTCTTCAATCCAATAATCCTCCTCTTTTTACATTAGGGCTGCATTTCAAATGGCACCCTATTCCCTATATAGTGCACTACTTTTGACCAGAGCCCTATGATGTGCATGTGTGGTGCGCTTGAATATGCCCAACGGAAAGGAAAGTTGATACTCCTAGGCAGATTGGAGGAACAGACTGGAACAGATTGAATATAGCTATGTGTGTTTGGAGATTTACAGAAAGTTTGCGCTCTTCTGCTGCTGTAGAAATCAAGTCGGGATAAGACTATTTTTTATTTGATTACTTTCTCAGGACCAAAACAAGCTCTATCTCATCTAAATAGAAATCTGGGGTGGCGTCTGGCCTAATCGACTTTATCAAGTGTTATTAGCATTGGAGAATAAGTTGCCAGATTGAGAGAAGCCATATTCATCTGTTGGACAGGTTTCATCTGTCTGTCCCCTCAGAGAAGTAATGTTGGGTGGGAGGGAGGTAGCGAAGGAGGGAGGTGGGGAAGTAGTGTTGGGTGGGAGGGAGGTAGCGAAGGAGGGAGGTGGGGAAGTAGTGTTGGGTGGGAGGGAGGTAGCGAAGGAGGGAGGTGGGGAAGTAGTGTTGGGTGGGAGGGAGGTGGGGAAGGAGGGAGGTGGGGAAGTAGTGTTGGGTGGGAGGGAGGTAGCGAAGGAGGGAGGTGGGGAAGTAGTGTTGGGTGGGAGGGAGGTAGCGAAGGAGGGAGGTGGGGAAGTAGTGTTGGGTGGGAGGGAGGTAGCGAAGGAGGGAGGTGGGGAAGTAGTGTTGGGTGGGAGGGAGGTGGCGAAGGAGGGAGGTGGGGAAGTAGTGTTGGGTGGGAGGGAGGTAGCGAAGGAGGGAGGTGGGGAAGTAGTGTTGGGTGGGAGGGAGGGAGTTGGAGAAGTAGTGTTGAGTGGGAGGGACGGAGGGAGTGAAGGAAGGAGGGAAGTGGATAAGAAGTGTTGGGTAGGAGGGAGGTGGGGAAGTAGTGTTGGTTGGGAGGGAGGTGGGGAAGTAGTGTTGGTTGGGAGGGAGGGAGGGAGGGAGGGAGGGAAGGAAGGAAGGAAGGAGGGAGGTAGAGAAGTAGTATTGGGTGCCGTTGGTCTGATTTAGCCATCTGTTTGGCTATATCACTGTTTCCTCTCTCTTCCTCCATCTCTCTATTCAATTCAATTCAAAGGGCTTTATTGGCCAAAGCAAGTGAAATAGATCATAAACAAAAGTGAATTAAACAATCAAAAATTAACAGTAAACATTACACTCACAAAAGTTCCAAAGAATGGAGACATTTCAAACGTCATAATATGGGTATATGCAGTGTTGTAACGATGTGCAAAAAGTTAAAGTACAAAAGGGAAAATAAATAAACATATATATGGGTTGTATTTACAATGAGGTTTGTTCTTCACTGGTTGCCCTTTTCTTGTGGCAACAGGTCACAAATCTTGCTGCTGTGATGTCACACTGTGGTATTTCACACAATAGATATGGGAGTTGTGTAGATGCTGTTCACCAAGTCCTTTAGCATAGGGTGAGAGACAGCGAGAGAGAAAGAGAGTATTTATATTCTCGACAGGTCATTCTAAAATTTCTACTACTCTACATTATGTTTTAGTTACACTGTTTATACACTCTGCATATTTATTTATATACTGGATTAATGACATAGCTCACTCTAATATATCTACTGTTATATATATCATTCTTAGTATATCTTGTGTAAATTCTCCGGCTATACATACGTATAGATTGCATTTTGATTACTGCTACAGTGCTATTTGGGTTGTTAATTGGATTCGTTCCAATATTTCTTAATTTCTTCCTTTTGACTTTTTGGATAATGTGTGTATTGTTTTGTTTTGCTAGCTGTTACTGCCCTATTGGAGCTAGAAACACAAGCATTTCGCAACACCTTCGATAACATTTGCAAATCTGTGTATGCGACCAATACATTTTGATTTGATTTAAGAGGGAACAACAGGTGTGAATGGAACGCTGCTAGGGAATACAAATATCTCCACTTAGAAACCTTTATTACATGTTTTACACCACTGATGAACTAACTCAATGTGTTCCTCTATAGTCACTTTGTGTTAGTACTGTGTTAGATGTGTATTAACCCAGCGGTGGTAACCCTTTGATACCCTGCTGAAAGATGATCAAGATCCTCACTGAGTTAACCCTTAATGGATCAATGAGAAAAACAATGGGGGTGTGAGAGCCCCATTGACACCTACTGTATTGCAAGGAAGTGTGAGTAGGTTGCTTAGAAAGACATTCATCTTAATCTAAAATACACTGAATACATTCAGTACATTAAAGACATATCTTAAAGACATTAATCTAGGTCTGTTTATTTGATTGTGTAGGAAATCTAGCTGTAATGGGAGTTAAATGGAAGTCTTTACTAAAGGCAGATAGGTGTGTAGAGGTGATCACAGCCCACTACTGCCTGCTACTTGCACTCAATGGAACCCTTCATTATCAGGGATTGTTCACTGATAGCTGTCTCTTTCTCCCTCTCTCTTTCAATTCAATTACATTTAAGGGCTTTATTGGCATGGGAAACGTATGTTAACATTGCCAAAGCAAGTGAAGTAGACAGTAAACAAAAGTGAAATAAACAATAAATATTAACAGTAAACATTACACTCAGAAGTTCCAAAATAATAAAGACATTTCAAATGTCATATTATGTATAAATACAGTGTTGTAACAACATGCCTCTTTTCTTCCTTCATTCCATCTCTCTCTTGCTCTCTCTGTCTAGCTCTCCTCCCCTCTCTCCCTCCCTTTCTCCCTCACCACCACCTCTCTCTCCTTTTCTCTCTCACCCTCTCCCCTGCCCTCTTTAACTTAAGGTGATAGCTGTGTGTGTGTGATGAGAATTTATCACACTAAGGTGTGAGGCCTGATCTGCACTCTGCCCCTGTGTGTGTGTGTCTGTCTGCAGATGTAGCTAGCTAGTGCTTTAGTGCTAACTGCTGTCTCACCATGGAGCCAACTGAACCTAAAGCTTTATGGCTTTATTAGTTTGATTCTCTAGAACACAAACTCTGAGTGGGACAGGGGGGAGGGGTAGAGAACGGAACATGGGGAAGGAGAGAGGTGGGTAGGGCTGTTAGGGGTGGGGAGGAGAGGGGGAAGGGGGAGAGGGTGGTGGCTCGACAGGGTCAGGGGTTTAGGGGGAATTTGGGGCTGCCACCGTATGTGAGTGTGTGTGTATCCAGGTATCTTTTGTAATTCCAGGGTGTTGGGTGAAGAAAAACTGTTTAGTTGACAGTACTTTTTTTGTCAACTGTCGCAATCATTTTTCATTCTTTCTCTCTCTGCCTCTCTGCCCTGTCTCTCTCTCACTCTCTGTCCCCCCCTCTCAATCTACTCTCCCTCTGTCCCCTCCCTCTCTCTCCAACACACACACACACACACACACACACACACTCTCTTGCGCTCTCTTTCCCTCTCAGGTTACTGTGGCTGGGGGTTTTCTCTACTTGTGTCTCTCCCATACTGTGTGTGTGTCCCCCCTCTACTCTCAGCTCTACTCTCCCTCCTCTGTCCTTGTCCCTGCCTCCTGGCTGCAAGGAGCCACCCAGTAGCTAGCCTACAGAGAGCTGTGATTGGTTAGGGTAGAGTGGGACTGGACTAGAGGAGGCGGTGGGTCTACTCTGCCTCTCTGCTCAGGGACGTGTCTCAACAGATGGTTGGGGTTAAAGAGTGTTATCACATCGTAGAGAGGATTAGAGCTGAGAGGTTGTCCTCCTCTTCTCCTTCTCCAACTTCCAGAGGAGCTGAGCTGTGTGGTCCACCTCTCCTCTCCACTACTCTACCACCAAGACCAGAACTCTGCATGAGAACAAGAGAAGAAGAGACGGGGTGAAACATAGAGATCCTTATCCTTCTTTCTCACACTCTCACTCCGGCACTCTGCTCTCTTGCCTTCCAGGTACTGTGAAACTTTTTCTTTTTCACTTTCTATCTCTTTCTATTTCTATTTTTCAGTCTTTTTATGCTTCCAGGTTTCTTTCTGCTGCTAGAGCTCAAGTTTTCCCAGTAGACTTTAGTAGAGAGTTTAGAGGTGAGAGAGTCAAACACCTCTCTCTGTCTCGGTCTGTTGGCAGTGATTTATGGCAGCATGCAGAGATGTGCTACTGTTCACTGAGATACAGAGTTGTTTCACAGGCGCTCTACTCAGCACAGAGCTGTGTGTGTGTCAGAACTTCAGAGTTTTCTCTGTGAATGACAGGAATTCCCTCTGTCGCAATATTCCACAGTCCCCAAGGATTAGAATTTTAGAATGTTGGCGCAACATTCCATGAATAGAATATTGTTGTTTCATAAATACTGCATGGCTTCCTTCACGTTTAATATGGAGTTTCTGAAAAGAAAAAAGTAGATAGGATTGACTTGCACTCTGAGACCTGTGCACATGAGTGCAGTGTAGTATGTTGTCAGAGGTGGTTGCTTGTCCATTTGTGACGAGTACGTTTTTTAAATAACGCAAAATGTTCAAGTTTGAGTTATTTTGTATTGTGAATTTGATATAAATCTCGTCTCCTCCACACATGTTGTGTTTGATTCCGTAGATTCTTAACCCATGCTAGTGAACATTTTATTTTGGAGTTAGATTTTGTGGACTTGCTGAACAAACTAAACTCAGCTTGGTTACCACAACTCACCCACACAATCAGCAACACAGAGTACTTTGATAAATCTAACTAAGTGTGTTAGTTTGGTTATTTGGCTCACAGTGACAGTAGTGCCTGACTGACTAAATGAATGTTGCTGTTTGGAGTGTCTTCCTGTCTGACTACCAAATGGCACCCTATTTCCCTATATAGTGCACTACTTTCAACCTATGGACCCTTGTCAAAAGTATTGCATAATATAGGGAATTGGGTGCCATCCGGGACTGTTGGAGAGAGCGAGAGAAGAGAGAGCTGCAGTTGAATGTATGCCTCACTTCAGCCATTTAACTCCATTCAAGTGAGAAGGGAGTCATTGCCAATGAAGTGGGAATGTGATGTATAGTATTTATACCTCGCTCGGGCGCTGTGTGTGTGTTTGACCTGAGATTGTGCAGCTGTTTGATGAAAGAGTAGCAGAGTTTAGTGAGAGAGAGCTTTTGTGTGAATTTGTGTTTACCTTTCTAAGTCAGCCGTTGCTCCACTTCCTGGTTATCATCAAAGAGTGGTCTAACACAACCACCATTGCATATAGATGATCCTGTGTGGATATTCACACCAAGTCTGTTGTATTGATGAGAGGGGTGATGATAATATAATGTAGAGGGGTTTTGGCTGTAAAAGGTTGCTAGATAAGCACGTCTGCTAAATGACTAAAATGTAAATGTGAAATGGTTTGGCTGTATGAGTAGCAGTGAAATTTGATCCACTTTTCTTACTGACCTCGTGATGTAATATTTATTAAAAAATCTGCCATAAATCCTCCCACAGTAACTCACAGTAAGCCTTTTGGTAGAATAAGTTAAAGAAAAGTTTCCATACAGCATCTCTTTCAGTCGTATTGGTGGAAGAGAAACTTCACCAGCGACTCTAGCTTTAACACGACCGATGTATAACCTACCAGTTCTATGTGTGTATGTAGTTATCGGTACATACAAGGGTTCTGTGTAGAATCTCTGTACATACTAGGGTTGTGTGTAAGATCTCTGTATGTACATAGTTACTGGTATATAAAAAGGAGATTCTCTCTCATCTGCCCTTGATTAAGTAAATGGCAAGTTTATGCAGTGAGGCCGTTCAAAGCCTCTGCCAATTGGTTGCACCAGGCACAATTAGCGTAAAATGTACACGACTGGTTCTGATTTCCATGCATGTCCGTCCGTTCCTGCCATGTGCTATAGTGTAGGAAGAGAAGGCTAGAGGAGAGCTATTGAGAAGACGTTACAGTCGATTTTAGGAAGAGAAGGCTACGGTGGGATTGAGAAGGACGCTACAGTAGACAGTAGATTGTACTTTATCCACTCACTAAGTCCTCCAAAGTGCTCATTTTGACTGGCATCTAATGGTACAAAACAATTTAGATGTACACTATTTCAATTGTTCTATTTACCAAATGCAGTGTAACAGTCGTTGTTGTGATTTTATTTGCCATAGTTTGTGGTGAAGATTATACTTAGTCTAGATTATACTTAAAGTCTAGATTCTAATTAATGTCTAATGGTTGGCAGTGCCAGCTCTTATAGACGTTGTTAGTTGTAGTGAAGTAGTAGTTGTTATGCTGTCACTTGCCATAGCTAAATCATATTCAACACTATTCCCATGAAAGTTTTCTTTGAGTTTGTGGTGCATATTACTCTAAAAGTACTGGTGGAAGGGATTGCCAGCCCTAAGAGCTGTGGGAGGGGAGACCCTTAAAACAGCTTAGTGTTACTGTGTTAGCAACAACAAAAGCAGCTGTTAGGTATAACGTCAGTGGGGTTCCGGGGGGCAGCGCCAAGACAAACATTGTCCCAGTAGCTATCTGCCTCGCTCGCTGTCATTTCATTCTGACTCGGGACTCTCTGTTTGTGTTTACGTACTCGGCTTGAGTAGAGAGGGAGAGAGAGAGAAGGAGAGAGAGAAAGGAAAGTGAGGGAGGGAAAGGGATAGCGAACGAGAGTGAGAGCGAGTGAATGAGCGAGCGAGATAGGCCCTGACTGAGTCTTATAATAACACAGAGAAAATCTTAGTCATGCGAGAGAAACAGTGTGTGTGGTATGCCAGCATAAAGCCTGCATGACTGTATGTGTTGACTGACTGGTGGAAAAAATATCTATCATGTACTGTAGTGTGCCTGTGTGTTTACGACCAGACTTTGGAACATGTGTAAAGTATCTTACCTTCCCAAGTCTCTAATTTATGAAGTCCAATCCAAAACATAGGAGTATAGCGTTTTTTTCCCCTTATTTTTTTTGACGGAAAGAGAGATTTTGTGTTTATAGAATGCCCCTTTAGCCTCAAACCAGCACCACATTTTCACGGCTATTATGTCAAACAAATGGCTGTTACTATAGTGGACGACATTTCATAGATTTCTGACTGGCTAGATACTATTGTACTTTATAAGACAGGGTAGAGCCAGTTGTCAGACTCTCAGCTGTCTTACGGCTGCTAGTGTAACAAACTGCTTGGTGTAACCCTGGACTGTAACCGTTATGGTCAAAACATATTGATGCAACGGTAGCTAAGCTGCGGAGAGGTCTGTCCGTAATAAAGCTCTGCTCTGCTTTCTTGACATTGCTATCAACAAAACAAGTCCTACAGGCCCTAGTTTTGTCACACTTGGACTACTGCCCAGTCATATGGTCAAGTGCCACAAAGAGGGACATTTTACAAATTACAGTTGGCCCAGAACAGAGCAGCACATCTGGCCCTTAAACGTACACGGAGAGCTAACATCAATGACATGCATGTCAATCTCTCCTGTCTCAAAGTAGTGGAGAGATTGACTGCATCACTGCATGTCTTTGTGAGAGGTATTGACATGTTGAAATCACAGAGCTGTCTGTTTAAGCAACTAGCACACAGCTCGGACACCCATGCATACCCCACAAGACATGCCACCAGGGGTCTCTTCACAGTCCCCAAGTCCAGAACTTTATTCCACATCAAGTAACTCATTCAAGCAGTAAAATCAGATTTATAAAACGGATAAAACTACACCTTATGGAACAATGCGTACTGTGAGGACACACACAGGCATACGCACACACACACTAGAACACTCACTCTACACACACGTATGTATGATGGTATTATAAATGTTGTATTTTAGATATGTAGTGATGTAATAATGTTATGTGTACTGTTTTATTAAATGTTTTGCCTTAATTTGTTTGGACCCCAGGAAGAGTAGCTGCTGCCTCGACCGCTAATGGAGATCCTTAATAAATACAAATACAAACACGATGTCTCTCTGAGAACCAATGGGGAAGGAGAGATGGAGGGATGGAATGAGAACAAGGAGAGATGAGGACAGAGACTAAAGAGAGAGGGAAAGGGGATGGGTTACATGCAGAGATTGGTAAAGAGGGAGAAATTGGGATGGAAAGAGAGGAGAGATGGAAGAGATAAAGAGAGTGTAAACGAGTGAGCCAGTGAGTGACAAAATAACGGTCTCTTCTCAGCAGGCAGAGTGTGTTTTAGGAAGGAACCCCCCCCCCCCCCCCCCCCCCCCCCCTTCTGTCCTCCCTCTCTCCTCTTCTCCTGGTTTATCTCTCTATCCAGTCTTAATGACAGTACGGCTCCTCTCTGCAGGCTGATTGCATGGTAGAGACCGGAGAGATTGTCTATCCTCCTCTATCATCCTCTATCAAACTAAATGACTAGTATTTACCAAGCAGCAGGCAGTGAGCTCATCTTTACCAGGTTGAGTCCCAAATGGCACCCTATTCCCTAAATAGTGCACTACTATTGACCATGGCCTATAGGGCTCGGGTAAAAAGTAGTGCCCTATATAAAGAATAGTGTGCCATTTGGACCGAACAGCCTCATATTATTTGTGTGATCACTGTCTTTAGATCAGTTTCAGAGAGCCACTTTCTCTGTCGGTTGCCTTGTAGTTGGTAGTGTTCTAGCAGAGATAGAGAGTGTGTGTGTGTGTGTGTGTAGTTGGTAGTGTTCTAGCAGAGATAGAGAGTGTGTGTGTGTAGTTGGTAGTGTTCTAGCAGAGATAGAGAGTGTGTGTGTGTAGTTGGTAGTGTTCTAGCAGAGATAGAGAGTGTGTGTGTGTGTAGTTGGTAGTGTTCTAGCAGAGATAGAGTGTGTGTGTGTAGTTGGTAGTGTTCTAGCAGAGATAGAGAGTGTGTGTGTGTAGTTGGTAGTGTTCTAGCAGAGATAGAGAGTGTGTGTGTGTGTGTGTGTGTGTGTGTGTGTGTGTAGTTGGTAGTGTTCTAGCAGAGAGAGTGTGTGTGTGTGTGTGTGTGTGTAGTTGGTAGTGTTCTAGCAGAGATAGAGAGAGTGTGTGTGTGTGTAGTTGGTAGTGTTCTAGCAGAGATAGAGTGTGTGTGTGTAGTTGGTAGTGTTCTAGCAGAGATAGAGAGTGTGTGTGTGTGTGTGTGTGTGTGTAGTTGGTAGTGTTCTAGCAGAGATAGAGTGTGTGTGTGTAGTTGGTAGTGTTCTAGCAGAGAGAGTGTGTGTGTGTGTGTGTAGTTGGTAGTGTTCTAGCAGAGATAGAGAGAGTGTGTGTGTGTGTAGTTGGTAGTGTTCTAGCAGAGATAGAGTGTGTGTGTGTGTGTGTGTGTAGTTGGTAGTGTTCTAGCAGAGATAGAGAGTGTGTGTGTGTGTGTGTGTGTGTAGTTGGTAGTGTTCTAGCAGAGAGAGTGTGTGTGTGTGTGTGTAGTTGGTAGTGTTCTAGCAGAGATAGAGAGTGTGTGTGTGTAGTTGGTAGTGTTCTAGCAGAGAGAGAGTGTGTGTGTGTGTGTAGTTGGTAGTGTTCTAGCAGAGATAGTGTGTGTGTGTGTGTGTGTAGTTGGTAGTGTTCTAGCAGAGATAGAGTGTGTGTGTGTGTGTGTGTAGTTGGTAGTGTTCTAGCAGAGAGAGAGTGTGTGTGTGTGTAGTTGGTAGTGTTCTAGCAGAGATAGAGAGTGTGTGTGTGTGTGTGTGTAGTTGGTAGTGTTCTAGCAGAGATAGAGAGTGTGTGTGTGTGTAGTTGGTAGTGTTCTAGCAGAGATAGAGTGTGTGTGTGTGTGTGTGTGTGTAGTTGGTAGTGTTCTAGCAGAGATAGAGAGTGTGTGTGTGTGTGTAGTTGGTAGTGTTCTAGCAGAGATAGTGTGTGTGTGTAGTTGGTAGTGTTCTAGCAGAGATAGTGTGTGTGTGTGTGTGTAGTTGGTAGTGTTCTAGCAGAGATAGAGAGTGTGTGTGTGTGTGTAGTTGGTAGTGTTCTAGCAGAGATAGTGTGTGTGTGTGTAGTTGGTAGTGTTCTAGCAGAGATAGAGAGTGTGTGTGTGTGTGTGTGTTGTTGGTAGTGTTCTAGTATGAAGCTACAGAGCTAAACAGTCGCCGTAAAGTTTCCTTGGGTTTTTAAGAGCAAGAAATGCATGCACTCACACGCACGCACACTCTGCAGTGGTCTGTTCCGGGGTGCTCACAATAACACCCCCAAGTGTTTACGCAGTCTTCCTCTCTGGAGCTAGAGGTGTCATGGAAGGTAAATGAGAAGGTGAACAAGACAATACATCGAATACGTTTGTGTTTTGTTTTAAGTAGTGTCAGTCTTCACCTCTCTTTTCTCAATCTTGATGAGCAGTTGTGAAGTTCCGTGTCCTGGACTGTAACCTCACAAGTTAGGGTGCTGTGCATTCAGCCAGAACAAAGTTAAGATGTAGTTACATAGTGAGTGAGTTGATGGACACATGGGCCCTGTGGTTTGTTGCAGTGTGTGAGAGTGAATGGGAGTGGGAGCGGAGAAGTCCTTTGCTGTGTTACTGCACGTGGATGCAGCAGGGGCTTATAGCAAGCACAAGAGAGAGGGGAGGGAGGGAGGAGGAGAAAAGGGGGAAGTTGAGAGGAAAGAAGAGAGGCGGAAAGAAGAAAGGGGAGGTGTGAACATGGGAGGAGAAGAGGAGGGGGATGAAGAGAGGAGAGAGAGGCCTCATTAGGAGTGCAGGGTCAGGGCTGAGTATGTTGTGATCAGAGGATAGGCCTCGCTATTATTATACTGTTATTTAGGCTTACACACACACACACACACACACACAGAGCGAGAGATTTGAAATGTCTACTTCTCAGATAGAGTTCAATGTGTCAAATCGGAGGGCCTGTTGTCTGGACCTCTGGCAGTCTCTATGGGGGTGCCACAGGGTTCAATTCTCGGGCCGGCTCTATTCTCTGTGTATATCAATGATGTTGCTCTTGCTACTGGTGACGCTCGGATCCACCTCTATGCAGACGACACCATTTTGTATAAATCTGGCCCTTCATTGGACACTGTGTTAACAAACCTCCAAACAAGCTTCAACGCCATACAACACTCCTTCCGTAGCCTCCAACTGCTCTTAAACACTAGTAAAACTAAATGCATGCTCTTCAACCGAACGCTGCTTGCACCCGCCCACCCGACTAGAATCACTACTCTCGGCGGGTCTGACCTAGAGTATGTGGACAACTACAAATACCTAGGTGTCTGGTTAGACTGTAAACTCACCTTCCAGACTCACATTAAGCATCTCCAATCAAAAGTTAGATCTAGAATCGGCTTCCTATTTCGCAACAAAGCCTCCTCCACTCATGCTGCCAAACATGCCCTCGTAAAACTGACTATCCTACCGATCCTTGACTTCGGCGATGTCATTTACAAAATAGCCTCCAACACTCTACTCAGCAAATTGGATGTAGTCTATCACAGTGCCATCCGTTTTGTCACCAAAGCCCCATATACTACCCACCATTGTGACCTGTACGCTCTTGTTGGCTGGCCCTCACTACATATTCGTCGCCAAACCCACTGGCTCCAGGTCATCTATAAATCACTGCTGGGCAAATCCCCATCTTATATTAGCTCACTGGTCACCATAGCAACACCCACCCATAGTCTGCGCTCCAGCAGGTATATCTCACTGGTCATCCCCAAAGCAAACACCTCCTTTTGGCCGCCATTCCTTCCAGTTCTCTGCTGCCAATGACTGGAACGAACTGCAAAAATCTCTGAAGCTGGAGACACTTATCTCCCTCACTAACTTTAGGCGTCAGTTGTCAGAGCAGCTTACCGATCACTGCACCTGTACACAGCCCATCTGTAATTAGCCCATCCAACTACCTCATCCCCATATTGTTATTAATTTGGCTAATTTGCACCCCAGTATCTCTATTTGCACATCATCTTTTGCACATCTATCATTTCAGTGTTAATACGAAATTGTAACTATTTTGCACTATGGCCTATTTATTGCCTTACCTCCATAATTTACTACATTCGCACACACTGTATATATATTTTCTGTTGTATTTTTGACATTATGTTTTGTTTACCCAATATGTAACTCTGTGTTGTTGTTTTTATCGCACTGCTTTGCTTTATCTTGGCCAGGTCGCAGTTGTAAATGAGAACTTGTTCTCAACTGGCTTACCTGGTTAAATAAAGGTGAAATAAAAAATTTAAATAAATTATTTTGGAACTTTTGTGAGTGTAATGTTTACTGTAAATTTGTATTGTTTATTTCACTTTTGTTGATCTATTTCACTTTCCCATGCCAATAAAGCTCTTAAATAGACAATTGAATTGAATTGAAAGACGGTTACATACACAAACACACACACAGAGTGAAAGACGCATTCACGTTCTTACATACACACACACACAAAATACATGTACATGCTTATGGACACACACAAACATGTTTTGAGCAAAGGGCAAGCACGGGAGCAGAAACGGGCAAACATGGTTAACGTGTACACACACACACGTGTACACACACACTAACCACAACCCCTCGTCCTCCCCTCCTACCCCCCAGAAGCCTGCAGTGTCCCTGCCTTGTCATCCCCGTTGTCCCATAATCTGCTCCCTGGGGAGCAGCAATCTGTTTCTGATTGTCAAGAGAAAGGGTCCTGCCTGTATCACGTACCATTAAGCAGGCTGTCAGAATGCATCCATCCATTGGCCCAATGGTAGTAAGGCTGGGGGGTTGGGAGAAGTGGTGGCCCCTGGGGGATCCAAACCTTTCATCCACCGACTATACAGAATGGAGATAATAAGGGAGGAAGGAGGGAGATGGAGGGGGGAGATGAGAGGGAGGGAGGGGGGAGATGGGAAGGGGGAGGGAGGGAGGGAGGGATTTGTGATGAACACAGCCCTCGGCTCTCGCTCGCTCTCTCTTGCGCTCTCTCTCTCTTGCGCTCTCTCTCTCTCCTCTCTCTCCTCTCTTGATGGTTGGACAGCTCCACTAATAAAAGCCAGCATGCGTTTGCTTCAGCTCCTCTGCTCCCTTTCTTCCCTCTGCCCCGGAGCACACACACATTCAGACGCTGCCAGTGCCCCTCGTGTGTGTGTTGACTAGGGTCTTCATGGTATAGGGTCTTTATTATATATATATATATATATATATATATATATATATATATATATATATATATATATATATTATTATTATTATTTTATTTTTTAAAAGTTGGATATCGTAACCTAATACATCCGGTGCTTACATTTTACATTTTTAGTCATTTAGCAGACGCTCTTATCCAGAGCGACTTACAGTTAGTGAGTGCATAAATTTTTCATACTGGCCCCCCGTGGGAATCGAACCCACAACCCTGGCATTGCAAGCGCCATGCTCTACCAACTGAGCTACAGGAGGCCTAGGGTCTTTATGTTATAGGGTCTAGGGTCTTTATGGTATAGGGTCTAAGGTGTTTATGATATAGGGTCTTTATGGTCTAGGGCCTTTATGGTATAGAGTCTTTATGGTATAGGGTCTTTAGGGTATAGGGTATTTATGGTATAGGGTCTAGGGTCTTTATGGTGTAACTTCTTTATGGTATAGGGTCTAAGGTCTTTATGGTATATGGTCTTTATGGTATGGAGTGTTGATGGTATAGGGTCTAGCGTCTTTATGGTATAGGGCCTTTATGGTATAGGGTCTTTATGGTCTAGGGTATTTATGGTGTAACTTCTTTATGGTATAGGGTCTTTATGGTATAGAGTATGGTCTAGGGTCTTTATGGTATAGGGTCTTTATGGTGTAACTTCTTTATGGTATAGGGTCTTTATGGTATAGGGTCTATGGTCTTTATGGTGTAACTTCTTTATGGTATAGGGTCTTTATGGTATAGGGTCTAAGGTCTTTATGGTATAGGGTCTAGGGTCTTTATGGTATGGAGTGTTGATGGTATAGGGTCTAGCGTCTTTATGGCATAGGGTCTTTATGGCATAGGGTCTTTATGGCATAGGGTCTTTATGGCATAGGGTCTTTATGGTCTAGGGTCTTTATGGTCTAGGGTCTTTATGGTCTAGGGTCTTTATGGTCTAGGGTCTTTATGGTCTAGGGTCTTTATGGTCTAGGGTCTTTATGGTCTTTATGGTCTAGGGTCTTTATGGTCTAGGGTCTTTATGGTCTAGGGTCTTTGTGGTCTTTGGGCTAGGGTCTTTGGTCTAGGGTCTTTATGGTCTAGGGTCTTTATGGTCTAGGGTCTTTGTGGTCTTTGGGCTAGGGTCTTTGGTCTAGGGTCTTTATGGTCTAGGGTCTTTATGGTCTTTGGGCTAGGGTCTTTATGGTATAGGGTCTAGTACTCCAAGATGGCGTAGTAGTGCGGTCGTGTATTGTGTTGTGTCCTCGTGTAAATAGCCTTTTTTTTTTTCGTATATATTTCTCTATCTCACTTTCCATTCTTTAATCTAAATATACTTTCCTGCAACCTGCCTCACCCAATGTGGAACGAATTCTATTATTTCTTTATTTTTATCAAGAACCTACGGCTGAAACTAGCCAGCTAATTAGCTACTTGCTATTAGCCACCGTTAGCGGCCTTCACCACTGTCCGTGGCCTGCACTACCTACCAGCCAGTTCTAGCCTGGACAATTATCGGATTTTCTTCCGGAATCACTGGACCTTAACTCCGGACCATCGCAACTAGCTAACTGCAACAGAATGGCTGTTGTTGGCTAGTATCCACTTCCCGACGTACCAGTTAGCCTTTAGCTAGCCTCGAGCCAGGCCCATCTCCCGGCTATCTACCTCTCTGTCAACCGGACGGGACCTCCTAGGGTCGACACGGAGCCCCGCCGATCCATCACGTCTGGTCTGCCGTAATCGTCTGTGGTTTCAACAGGCTTCGCGTTGCGACGACCACGAAGATCCATCTGCTAGCCCCAGCCCGCTAGCACGCGCAATCAACAGCCGTGCCTCCTGCTCGCCTGTGCTTTAGCAGCCTACGATCTGCTCCCGGACTTACTTAGTGCTGTTCACTGGACCTTATGATCACTCAGCTACACAGCTAATGCCTGCTGGACTGTTCCTTTACACGGTACCCCATCCTGTTTATCTGTTTAGCCTCAGCCCAAACTTTCATCGCCATTACCATTTGTTATCTTAGCCCTCTCGAATAACACCTGTGATTGCGTTATGCCTCTCTCCCATGTCAATATGCCTAGCCTATTGCTGTTTGGGTTAGTTCTTATTATACAATTTCACTGTAGAGCCCCAAGTTCAGCTCAACCAGCCTCAGAGAGCTCCTTTGTCCCACCCCCCATACACACGGAGACCGGCTCAATCGGTACCTCCAGTGATGCTATCTCTTTCATAGTTACCCAATGCTTAGGTTTACCTCCACTGTACTCATATCCTTCCATATTATTGTCTGTACATAATGCCCTGAATCTATTCTACAACGCCCGGAAATCTGCCCCCTTTCTCTATACCCAACTCATTAGAAGACCAGTTCTTAAAGCCTTTAGTCGTATCCTTATTCTATTCCTCCTCTGTTCCTCTGTTGATGTAGAGGTTAACCCAGGCCCTGTAGCCCCCAGTATCACTCCTACCTCCCAGGCGCTATCATTTGTTGACTTCTGTAACCGTAAAAGCCTTGGTTTCTTGCATGTTAACATCAGAAGTCTCCTCCCCAAGTTTGAGTTATTCACTGTGTTAGCACACTCTGCCAACCCTGATGTTCTAGCAGTGTCTGAATCTTGGCTTAGGAAGGCCACCAAAAATTCAGAAATCTCCATTCCGAACTACAACATTTTCCAACACCCACCCGTAGTATGCGTTCCAGCAGGTATATCTCACTGGTCATCCCCAAATCCAACACCTCCTTTGGCCGTCATTCCTTCTAGTTCTCTGCTGCCAATGACTGGAACGAACTGCAAAAATCTCTGAAGCTGGAGACACTTATCTCCCTCACTAACTTTAAGCATCAGTTGTCAGAGCAGCTTACCGATCACTGCACCTGTACACAGCCCATCTGTAATTAGCCCACCCAACTAACTCATCCCCATATTGTTATTTACATTGTTATTTATTTTGCTCATTTGCACCCCAGTATCTCTATTTGCACGTCATCTTCTGCACATCTATCACTCCAGTGTTAATACTAAATTGTAATTATTTTGCACTATGGCCTATTTATTGCCTTACCTCTTACTACATTTGCACACACTGTATATAGATTTTCTATTGTGTTATTGACTGTACGTTTTGTTTTTGTTTATTCCATATGTAACTCTGTGTTGTAGTTTTTATCGCACTGCTTTGCTTTATCTTGGCCAGGTCGCAGTTGTAAATGAGAACTTGGCTTACCTGGTTAAATAAAGGTGAAAAATAAATAAATAGTGTCTTTATGGTATAGGGTCTGTAGGGTCTTTATGGTATAGGGTCTACGGTCATTATGGTATAAGGTCTTTATGGTATATGGTCTAGGGTCTTTATGGTATAAGGTCTTTATGGTATAGGGTCTATGGTCTTTATGGTATATGGTCTAGGGTCTTTATGGTATAAGGTCTTTATGGTATAGGGTTTATGGTCTTCATGGTATATGGTCTAGGGTCTTTATGGTATAAGGTTTTTATGGTATAGGGTCTAGGGTCTTTATGGTCTTGGGTCTTTATGGTCTTGGGTCTTTATGGTCTAGGGTCTTTATTGTATAGGGTCTGTAGGGTCTTTGGGCTAGGGTCTTTATGGTCATGGGTCTTTATGGTATAGGGTCTTTATGGTATAGGGTCTTTATGGTATAGGGTCTAGGGTCTTTATGGTATAGGGTCTTTATGGTATAGGGTCTTTATGGTATAGGGTTTTTAGGGTCTTTATGGTATAAGGTCTAGGGTCTTTATGGTATAGGGTCTATGGTCTTTATGGTATAGGGTCTAGGGTCTTTATGGTATAAGGTCTAGGGTCTTTATGGTATAGGGTATTTATGGTATAGGGTCAAAGGTCTTTATGGTATAGGGTCTAGGGTCTTTATGGTATAACGTTTTTATGGTATAGGGTCTTTATGGTATAGGGTTTTTAGGGTCTTTATGGTATAGGGTATTTATGGTATAGGGTCAAAGGTCTTTATGGTATAGGGTCTAGTGTCTTTATGGTATAGGGTCTAGGGTCTTTATGGTATAGGGTCTAGAGTCTTTATAGTATAGGTTCTTTGTTATGTAGATGTTGCCCTGAGCAGTGGTTTACAATTGCGCCGAATAGCTGTAAACATATTGCTGTGTCATGTTTGCCCAGATCTGAGATGCAGAAAGAACAGAAACATGGTGAAGTGCTGTTTCTCTCAATGCTTTCATCAATTTGTGAAAGGCTGGAGGAAGTTAGAAGTGGTGACAGACAATGGCCTTAGGGTGAAAGAAGTTGGATATAATATCTCTGCTGTAAATGTCCTAAAGAGTGATAAACTGAAGGAGTGAGAATGATTGCGCGACAGAGCGCTACTTGGCAGAATATTGTCTTTAAGGAGTGGTTGGCTTAAATACAGTGTGTTAAGGCTGGCAGGTGCTGTAGTGTGTGCCAGGACAGATAAAGGTAATTGAATTACAAATGATGCTACGCACGCCTCAGAAAGCCACACGCATAGCGCCCAGGGCAATAGAAAGGAGAGGAGTACAAATGACAGGTTCAGTACGCCTAAGTTTGACTGACTGACTGTGTGTGCGCATGTCTGACTGACATAAAGTATGTACTCACACATGCACAGACTGTCGATGAGTTTGAGTGCAAGCATGTGTAGGCCCATGTGTGAGAGACAATGAGAGACATGGATAGCGGAGGGGAGTGAAATGCATAGAACAGATGCCATGGGGACGAGAACACAGAGATTTATTTTTTTACAAGCGCTAGGTATCATGTGTTACTCGTGGCAGTCATGGCTGTAGATTGTTTATGACAGCCTGGGTCTGGCAGCCTGGTTCTCAGGGTCTCTGTCTCTCTGGGTTTCCTGAGAATACGCCTGCACATGCTCCACATTCTGGGGGTGTAGCGTTTCACGCTACCGTTCCCGGGACACAGGCACATTAGCCGGGAGCTTGCTGATAGAGCTGCTACCTCTGTCTGTCTGGAATCCACAACTGTAGCGTGAAAGAGTAGAGGACGTTTTCAGCATTCATAAATGTGTGTGTTTTTTGTGCACACATGGAATCCAGAGTACATTGAGATGTATAGTGTAATTAATACTGCCTGCAGTTCCTTAGTCTATATCAGGTGATGGCATGAGCCCAGTTGTATGGTGCAACTGCAGTACCCTAGTTTGTATTACACTAGTTTGTAGTACCCTAGTTTGTAGTGCTTTCATCTTCAGTACCATAAGACATTGCACAGGAAGCGTTGGGATGTAGGTTTTGTTTTTGCTACTCTGTTGATTGACACATGAGCTAATTAAATGTATAAATTAATTAAATGGCTCTGGTTACTCTGTAGAGAGAATTGGGATGCATCCCAAATAGCAGCAGTGCACTACTTTTGACCAGGCACCATAGGGAATAGGGTGCCATTTGGGACGCACACTTGTTGTATCCAACAAAGCACTGTGAAACCTCTTGTGTTAATCCTGGTGTTTGGATTACACTTGAAGTTGAACTCCATTCGTGTGGTTCCTGTGGTGTAGCAATTTGTCATACACACACACACACACACGCAGTCCACAAAGTCCACAAACAAGCCCCAAATTGCTCTATGCCATGTCAAAACAATTGTCCTGCCCTTTTAAACAAGTCTGTAGAACAAGTGGCTCTGTTCTGGAGGAGGAGCATTAATCACTTGAGAAAGACTGTTCGCGTCCCAAATGGCACCCTATTCCCTGTATAGTGCACTACTTTTGACCAGAGCACTAAAGTCCTTTAAAATATGGAATAGGGTGCCATTATTATTTGATATGCAGACTTAGTTTTGGTCATTAACTAGTTCAGCAGAGTATTTTCTTACGCCTGTGTCAATGAATAACCTGCTCTAAATAGCAAGCATGGCTATTCCCACTGATGACACATCTGAATGACACACGCTCACTCTCACTCACAGCTGAATGACTCAACACCAGGGCCGATCCTTAGTCCAACAACTTGTTCCTTATAGCTTCTCTTTATTTCTCTCCTTCTCAGAAAGAAGGCCTCATGTTCATGAAAGAGAGATTTTAGTCTTAAGACTTGAATCTGTGCCACACTTCTCAAGTCAGTGATCAGTGCAGCAACATTCATTCCGGGTGGGTAAAATACAGAGCTTTTATTTAAAAAAATGCTACTGCCTCGCTTTGGTCTCTCTCAATCTCGCTCTCGCTCTCTCTCTCGCTCTCTCTCTCGCTCTCTCTCTCTCTCTCTCTCTCTCTCTCTCTCTCGCTCTCTCTGTCACTCTCTCTCTCTCTCTCTCTCTCGCTCTCTCTGTCACTCTCTCTCTCTCGCTCTCTCTCTCTGTCGCTCTCTCTCTCTCTCTCTCTCTGTCGCTCTCTCTCTCTCGCTGTCTGTCTGTCTGTGTCTCGCTCTCTATCTCTCTGTGCCACTATGCTGCTGATTTCATGGAAAATAAGTAGATGTCTTTATTCTTAACAATGACCTCAGTCGAAACCCATTGAAACAATTTGCTCCACTTCTTTTTTGTGGTTTTGGGGAGTCATTTATGCAAGAAATATTTGATTGTGGCACACAGAGAGGAGAAAGCCACCCATCACGAGTGCGTTTGACTGACAGATTTAGTCCATAGACTGTTTTAAATGGGAGAACCTGGTTTCTGTCCCAAATGTTACCCTATTTCCTATGTAGTGTACTACTTTTGACCAGAGGCCATATGGTAGTGCACTATATACAGCCGTGGTCAAAAGTTTTGAGAATGACACAAGTATTGGTCTTCACAAAGTTCGGTAAAAAAAAGGTTTTTGTTTGTCCACCTGCCTCTTGAGGATCGACCACAAGTTCTCAATGGGATTAAGGTCTGGGGAGTTTCCTGGCCATGGACCCAAATGTCCATGTTTTGTTCCCCGAGCCACTTAGTTATCACTTTTGCCTTATGGCAAGGTGCTCCATCATGCTGGAAAAGGTATTAGTCGTCACCAAACTGTTATTTGATGGTTGGGAGAAGTTGCTCTCAGAGGATGTGTTGGTACCATTCTTTATTCATGCTGTGTTCTTATGCAAAATTGTGAGTGAGCCCACTCCCTTGGCTGAGAAGCAACCCCACACATGAATGGTCTCAGGATGCTTTACTGTTGGCATGACACAGGACTGATGGTAGCAGTGTGGGACTAGTAGAGACACCAAGGCCTCCTGCGGACCCCTTTAGGTTGTCATTGGTTGAGACATAAATAATTATATTTTTATATTTTTCTCTTAGAGGTTAGCCTGTATCTTGGAAGTTGGCTAACAATGATTAAATGCACACAATAATACAATCATTGTGGATAGTCAGATTAATATAATAGTTAGTTTAAAACGTTTACATGCTTTGCAAGAAGAACAATAATCCTGTTTACATGGACACATCTGAAATCAGACTACCTGATGGGACTTAAATAAATGCAGAAAATCTCCAATCAAAATAAACGTTTTACCACAGCGACCATGTTATTTTTTATTCTGAGTTCTGACATATAAAGTTTGTGTGTGAAAACTATTTCTAAGATGCATACTTTCAGTTTTTCCGAACTCACTTCACTCATGCATAAGAGGGAGGCTTGCGCTACCAGTGATGGCACATGCGCAGATCAAAAACACAGCTGGAATGCCGATTAAGCAGTTTACATGTCCTAATAATTCAAAAGATTGCTCAGAAAACCAGGTGTTTTAATAGGCGAATGCTTACTTACATTTTGACCTTACGCCGATTTAAGATAAGCAGAGTAAGGTGTTTACATGACTATTGCTATACTCGGCCTATTGCCATAATCAGTTCAATGTCGAATTATTACTGTGCATGTAAACATACTTGATGTCTACTGTTCATTTGCAGATGGCCCACATCTGAATGGTTAGGGCTGTGGTGTGGTCCTGGTTGGTTGATTTATTACTTAGTTAAGCAGTTTGTTAGCTATAGTTAGGCTTACATGTTAGTTGCATGTTAGCTAGCTTGTTGGCTAGTAAGGAATGTTATTGTAACTGAGAGACATACTATGTACAGTACGTTGAGAGGGAGAAAGTGTGCATCTTTCAAACACACACATACACGTTCTCCCTCACAAACACACAGTACACACACAGAGTCAACTCCCGACTTTTCCGAAACAGCTGCCCTCTTGTGTTTTAATCATTTCCCTCTTAGCGTTCTCAAAGCCCCTCAGCGTTCCCAGCAAAGTTCCCAACGGACCACCTGGTGGCCGGGCTGCTTCAGTCTTTGATGTCCGTGGGAGCTGGATTAATTTAATGATATATTTACATGGACACATAATTAATGATGATGGGCTGGCAGCCTGGGGCTGGGGATGGGCTGTAAGGGCACTACAAAGGGGCTCTCTAAGGGTCTCAGGGCAAAGGGTGTAGGGTTTAGGGGTTGAACTCAGGCCACCGGTACATATTCAGGTTTCATACAACCAAGGCACCCCTTTATTTACACAACCGAAGTGTTGGTGTTGCTGCAATCCAAATCTCTGTTGATTTATAGTTTTCAGAAATCAGTTGTCAATACTGGACTTGAATCATATACCTCCTTATTTTGTGACAGAAGTGTCACTGGAGTGTATTGGTTTGTGTGTGTAGTTTTGTGTGTGTGTGTGTGGTAGCTAAGGACACTCCTTCAGTCCATGGGCTGGACAGCAGTGTGGGGGGGAGCTCCTGTCTTGACCAGTATTGGTGGGCACCGTGCCCTACCCCACTACTCCCCTCTACTCCGGCCTACTCAGGGCACCCTGGGCCCTCCTCACAAAGACTCTCCTCAGTGTACCAGGCCCTGTGGCATGCACCCAGCCAAATTCCCCTACAGGATTAGAGCAGCATTTGGAACAAACCTCAATATTAAGCTGATGTGGCTCCATAATAATTTCCCCCCTCTGAAAAACAAGTAGGAGTAATCAAGGCTGGGCTGAAATATGGGAGCGGTGTCAGAACCAAATCAGGAGATTCCCTGTTTCTCCCTCTTCTACACACAAAGATATTCCTCATACATTCTCTCATGTTTTATTTGTCATCTCTGCAGGCACACATATTCCTAATCCATACTCTCTCTCTCTCTCTCTCTCTCTCTCTCTCTCTCTCTCTCTCTCTCTCTCTCTCTCTCTCTCTCTCTCTCTCTCTCTCTCTCTCTCTCTCTCTCTCTCTCTCTCTCTCTCTCTCTCTCTCTCTCTCTCTCTCTATTATCCTTCATTGCTACACAGCCCATAGCTCTCTTTCTCAATAGGTGGAGTCCCTCACTGAACTACAGTACACTCAGAAACTATGGCAACCCTGACCGTGCCCTGACCTGAGTGGTTATGTGGCTTTGATCGAGGCTAGTTTAGACTAACCTCAGCCACCTGGGCTGGGCTGGCTACACACAACACACACACATGGGTTACAAAGGAGGGGGGGGGGGGAATGAGTGTGTGCTCAAGTGTGTGAAGTCCACCCAAGCCCAGGAGGTAGGGGGAAACCATTACAAGCCCCAGAGGGACAATGGTGGATTGTGGTTAAGGAGCTTTGGGAAGCCCTCTGATTGGCTGTGCATTCCTTACAGCCACAGCTAACGCACAACACTCACACACACATACAAGACCGCTAGCGCACGACATGGCAGACGGATTGCATCTGGCTCAGTCTTCTGTTTGGCAGCACTGTCTTGTGCATTTATCAGTCATTACTGAACAATGAAGAAAATATAACAATGGAGGAAAGAGGAGGAAGAGGGACATGAAACAAGACACTGATTGATCCTTAAAGATCCTCATCTTTCCCCTGAAAGTCAACTGTCCCGATCATCAGAACCCCTTAACCTTCTGGAACTAGAACCCTCCATCCATTTTGTTTCTTGTCTTGCTGAACAGGAACAGTTCTGTTGGAGGAGAGGTTCTAAGGGTCAAACCTAAACCAGATGTCACTGGGACCCTGAGGTAAGTCCCTCATTCATAAAAGGCCTGCTCGTTAGGGACAATGGCCATTTCAAAGCACCTCAACCCCCCCCCCTCTCTCTCCCTCTCTCTTTTTGATTCTCGCTCTTTCCCTCTTTCTCCCCCCTCTCTCTCCCTCAATGCAGAAGAGAGGAGGAAGTAGGGCCTGATGGCATAGTTAGCATTCTGCGTGCTGCTGGAGTGTGTAATGTATGCTACAGGACACAGACCATAGCTGTCTCTCGCTCCCTATACAGCTGCAATGCTTTACTTGTAATGCATGGTTAGTAGTGAAGGGAGGGGTTGTTTTATATCGGGGGTGAAAGAATAAGACATTAGTCATGAAAGTAAAGATTATCATGGTGTCTCCCAATTAGCACCCTAAACGGCACCCTATTCTCATAGGGCTCAGGTCAAAAGTAGTACACTATGTAAGGGAACAGGGTGCCATTTGGGACGCAAACTCAGTGTTGATGGCCATTAATCTGAAAATTGCACATTTCGTACTCCATCTGGCAGCTGTGGACTGACTGAAACTCCATAGTGCCGTTTTTGTTTTGGTCGACTTTGAACCCCCGCCCCCAGGCCCTTTTCTTCTCCTGGCCGACGGGCCCGTCCCCAATATTCTACCACTGCAGCTGAGCCCTTGATGAGTACAGTAAAGGAGTAATGAGTAATTTAAAGGCTCATTAGTGGAGCTAATCCTCCAAAACAATTAGGAAGCAGAAACAGTATGACTCTGTAGAAGTCAGGTTGAGTCCCAAATGGCACCCTATTCCCTACGGGCCCTGGTCAAAAGTAGTGCACTAAATAGGTAATATAGGGTGCCATTTGGGACATAGACTCTGGGTCTGGCATAAAAGACCTCTTGTTTTCTACAGATGTATAGAACCATGGGATGTTTGTGGGGGGAAGATAAATGTTTTTGCCCCTCTTGCTAAGTTGAGGGTCTTTGGTCTGTAGTTCGCTTTGGTCGGGTTCACTTAAGCTTTCTCAAGAGGTCATTCCTTTTTAAATGTGTCAGTTTGGTCTGAAGGTAAAGGTTAAGAAAAACAATGCTGCTCTTAGAGAGAAAAAAAGTTATGAGAAATTCTTGACTTCTGATCAAGAATTCTCATATTTCCTTTACATTTGGAGACTTTCTATCACTCTTCTGAAATATGCCAAATACCTTCCATATGCAGAGCATTTGTAATGCCAGATAACAGAATAATACATGACAATATTCTAGTAAACTATTCCCTCAGGTTTGAACACATCCTGAAGGTTATCATTATGTGTATCCCAAATGGAACCCTATTAACATAGGGCTCTGGTCAGAAGTAGTGCACTGCATAGGGAATAGGGTGGCATTTGGGGCATACTGTGACTTCAGAAAGTATTCATACCCCTTGACTTTTGCACATTTTGTTGTGGTACAGCCTGAATTAAAAATGGATTAAATATATTTTTTTCCCTCACCCATCTACACACACAATACCCTTGGCCTTGTGTTTTAGGTTATTGTCCTGCTGAAAGGTGAATTAATCTCCCAGTGTCTGTTGGAAAGCAGACTGAACCAGGTTTTCCTCTAGGATTTTGCCTGTGCTTAGCTCCATTCAGTTTCTTTTTTATCCTGAAAAACTCACCTGTCCTTAACGATTACAAGCATACTCATAACACCACTATCCATGAAGATATGGAGAGGGGTACTCAGTAATGTGTTGTATTGGATTTGCCCCAAACATAACACTTTTTATTCAGGACAAAATGTTAATTGCAGTATTACTTTAGTGCCTTGTTTTTTTTCTGTACAGTCTTCCTTATTTTCACTCTGCCAATTTGGTTAGTATTGTAGAGTAACTACAATGTTGTTGATCCATCCTCAGTTTTCTCTTATCACAGCCATTAAACTCGAACTGTTCAAAAGTCACTATTGGCCTCGTGGTGAAATCCCTGAATGGTTTCCTTCCTCTCCGGCAACTGAGTTAGGAAGGACGCCTGTATCTTTGTTGTGACTGGGTGTATTGATACACCATCCAAAGTGTAATTAATAACTTCACCATGCTCAAAGGGATATTCAATGTCAGCTTTTTGTATTTTCACCCATCTACTAATAGGTGCCCTTCTTTGAGAGGCATTGGAAAGTCTCCCATGTCTTTGTGGTTGAATCTCTTTGAAATTCACTGCTCAACTGAGGGACCTTAAAGATAATTGTGTGGGGTACAGAGATGAGGTAGTCATTAAAAATCATGTTAAACATTATTATTGCATACAGAGTGAGTCCATCCAACTTATTATGTGACTTGTTAAGCACATTTTTACTCCTGAACTTATTTATGCTTGCCATAACAAAGAGGTTGAATAATAACAATTTCTAAAAACATAATTCCACTTTGACGTTAGGGGGTATTGTGTGACAAACAAATCACTATTTAATCCATTTTAAATTCTGGCTGTAACACAACAAAATGTGGAAAAAGTCAAGGGATGTGAGTACTTTCTGAAAGTACTGTAGTCAATTATCTCTGCTATGAGCCTCCATTGTTCCTGGGTCTACCCCAAGGCTACCCATGCACTCTCTCTTTGTCTCATCTCTCATGGTAACACAGGAATGTCAGGACATCATGACTGTCAGGGGTTTGAATCTGGTTGTCAGAGGTTAAAGGTCAAGGTGTGTGTGTTTAGGGGTCTCGTAGATGAGTGGGCATCATTGTTGGAACTTCACTTGAGTATTAGAAATAGCTGAGTGCGTAACATATTTGCCCTGAAGTTGACCTATGTTCTCTGAAGGTAGAAAGTCAGTAGAAATGTGAATCAAATCAGGTCAAATTTAACAGTGAATCATGTTCAATTTAGTTGAGTTAAAGGGAGAGGAAGGTGACAGAAGGAACTCCCCTGTCTGTCCCAAACGGCACCCTATCCTCTGCACTACATTTGATCACAGCCCTATGGGTCCTGGTCAAAAGTAGTGCTTTTTATAGGGAATAGGGTGCCATTTGGGACACAGTCTTTGAAGACAGCTGCCTCAGCACAGCACAGCGTCAATATGCTCCCCCATCCCATGATCAAGTTTTATAGCATTGTATTAGCGCTGTAATTCCAGTTGTAAGGAGAATGTGGCTATTCAGGGCTGTTAGCGTGGCATATCACACAATGACACTCCTTATCTGCCTCTCAGCTTCTTAATTCCTCAAGAAGTCACATGAAAAGACCATTGCTACGGATCATTGGTGTGGCTAATTGATGATGCATCCCAAATGACACCCTAGTCCTTATATAGCGCACTTCTTTGACCAGAGCCCTCTGGGGCAGCCTATGGGCCCTGGTCAAAAGTAGTGCACTACATAGGGAATAGGGTGCCATTTGATTTGGGACGAAGTGTGAATGTGGGTTGGGTGCTAACATTAGACAGGACCTTTTGAGTATTGAGTGTAGCCTCTTGTTGGGTTGGTTAGAGTCTTCCAGTGACAGTGTAAGGAGTTAAGTGGGCTTCATCGTGCGTGTGTGAGTAGAGTGTTTTTTTTCCGCAAGGCTGTGTGTAATCCAGTGTTTCTAACATCCGGTGTGTGTTGTGTATGTACACGTCTGTGTTTTCGCCTGCGTGTATGTGTGTGTGTGTGTGTGTGTCCCCTGCCAACCCTGCCTGAGGGCTGAGGGTCTGTCTAAACAGCGCCAGTGTTTGTACAGGGCTGTGAGGATGACTGGGCAGGCTGTCCCGGACACTGCCTGTCCGAAATACTCTCCAAAAAAGCTCTTACTGCTCCATCTGAGATTTGCATCCCAAATGGCACCTTATTCTCTACATAGCGCACTATGGGCCCTGGTCAAAAGTAGTGCCCGATATAAAGAATAGGGTACCATTTGGGACGCATACTGAGAGCTGCTTATTATCACCACACATCTCTATGGGGAGACAAGCAGATTCTTTATTTTTTATTTCACCTTTATTTAACATTTTAGTCATTTAGCAAACACTCTTATCCAGAGCAACTAGGGTTAAGTGCCTTGATCAAGGGCACATCGACAGATTTTTCACCTAGTCGGCTCGGGAATTAGAACCAGCGACCTTTCGTTTACTGGCACAACGCTCTTAACCACTAAGCTACCTGCCGCCCCAGGTAAGCCAGTTGAGAACAAGTTCTCATTGACAACTGTGACCTGGCCAAGATAAAGCAAAGCAGTGCGATAAAAACAACAACAACACAGAGTTACAGATGGAAAACCAATGACCAACACAGTTATGCAGATATAGGTTACATCCCAAATGGCACTGGTCGAAAGTAGTCCACTATGTAGGGAATAGGGCATAGTTAACACAAATTATGTTTAGAGGGAACCAAAAACAGAGATTTAGGCTATCATGATTTGGTGACCATCTGTTTTGACAGACAGATCTATGAGTGATGTATATTTTGGACCGACAGACGCTAGCTAGCTATGATGAAACACAGTGGTCAGATTGTTGAAGTTGAAAACCTCCCTTATCTCACTTATTGCTGATTATGAAGGAAAGAAGATACAATGTCTGTGGAATGGTGGAGAAGGTAGACATTGATGGGTTGATTACAAAAACAGTGGGTAAACTACTGTAAAGTCCAATCCCAGGAGTAATACAGCCATCACGGCAGCTTGGATTGAGGGTGTGAGGAAGGAAGGTGGACCATGATGACCATGACATTGTAATAGCAGCTCCATCTCCCAGTGACAGGAGACCTTCTGGACAGCCATCTTGCTGAGTGGCACCATACTGATCTAATGAGCTGGAACAAAATGGTGGCTCTACCACACCTGAGCCTGGCCCTCCCCCATGGAGAGACCCTCCTCTCTGGGCCAAAACCCCACTGGGTGTCCCTGCCTCTGTCCCTGCCTCTATGTGCCTCTCTACTTCAGGAAACAGGCCCAAGGCCAGTTCCAAACCTAGCACTAGGGAGCCAAGAGGGAGTGATGGCTGAATGACGGGCTGCATATCAATATCTTTCCGTGTTTTCCTTCATGATCAGCATTAAGGGAAAATATAGGATAGGTTTTCAACTTTAACTTACTCACCATTCCACATACAGTTTACTCTTAACCCAACAGTAGGTTATGTCTCCAGTTTAAAGTCAGTCTATTAGGTCATATTAACAGACAATACAATTTATTTATTCCTCGTGTTATTATTTTTCTATTTTTCTCTCTGCATTGTTGGAAAGGGACTGTAAGGAAGCATTTCACTGTTAGTCTACACCTGTTGTTTATGAACCATGTGACAAATAACATTTGATTTGATAGACTTGACAATGTTATCAAGAGTGGAATAAAACTGTATACCCAGTCAATACCAGATGTAAAATTCTATCAACCCCAGTGGACCATAAATCAACGTCTTTCCAAAGCTTCAGAGACTCATTGGCATCTTTCTGATCGTGGTAAATGTAGGAGAGGCAATAAGCCAGTGGTTATTTATACTGTGGTTATTTATAGTTATACTGTGATCGACAGTGACATCACAAATGGCACCCTATTCCCCACCCACCCGCCTCCCCTGTCACGCTTGACGGGCTTGGGGTGCCTGTTGACTGACAGGTGGGAGGGAGGGCTGTGATTGGTTCAGGGTGGGGCCTGTGGGAGGGCGTTGGAGCGTGAGCAGCCAATAGCGTGGCTCTGCTGTGGTGATCTAAGTTGAATGCTACACAGTCCAGTCCAGTGCAGAGAGAGAGAGAGGCAGAGATGGAGAGTTGGAGTTAGTTGATGTGTGGTAGAGTTGATCAACACAGGGAGAGAAGCAGATTCAGGCCTCTACACTGGATGTGTCTTCTAGTGGAATAAGAAAGGGTTAATAACAAGATTATATTATAACACTGATGACGTCAACTCAGGTGAGCTCTTCTTAGTTCCCTAATTGTTGCCTGAAGATTGGTCAGTGTCTGTCGTTTGTGTTTCTCTGTGTGTTCTTGTCCAGGTTCAGGCTGGGTTGAGGTTTCAGGGGCTGATCTTTATTTAAGGGTTGAATATTTCACTCAACACACAGCACATGCTGGAACTGTTATAGGCTGTGTTCCAAATGGTACCTTATTCCCTTTATAGTGCTCTACTTTTGACCAGGGCTCATAGGGCTCTAGTCAAAAGTAGTACACTATATAAGGAATAGAGTGCCATTAGGGACGCATTCATAGTAAGGTTTTTCAACGTTTGGAGTGGCTCACTGAGGATGGTCTTCAGGTCTGTTTGTTGAAGGATATATAGTCTGCATATCAAATGGCACCCTATTCCCTACTGCTTCCCATAGGGCTCTGGTCTAAAGGAGTGCACTACGTAGGGAATAGGGTGCCCTTTGGGAAACAGGCATAGTGGAGTTGGGTTAGGATTTGTGAGCTGATGGACATAACTTCTGGGAAGTAAATATGTTTAAATGTCCTAGCGGTGAATCTGGGATGGTTGTTGACTGTATTCTGGAAAAAGAATAGACTGTTTTACTAATGCTTTGAAAAGACAGTACTAAACCACTTTTTCCTCTATTTATCTCACTCTTATTCTTTCTATCTACACTGAGTTTACAAAACATTAGAAACACCGGATCTTTCCATTATATAGACTGACCAGGTGAATCCAAGTGAAAACTATGATCCCTTATTGATGTCACTTGTTAAATCCACTTCAATCAGTGTAGCTGAAGGGGAGGTGACAAGTTAAAGAAGGATTTTTAAGCCTTAAGACAATTGAGACATGGATTGTGTATGTGTGCCATTCAGAGGGTGAATGGGCAAGACAAAATATTTAAGTGCCTTTGAACGGGGTATGGTAGTAGCTGCCAGGCGCACCAGTTTGAGTGTGTCAAGAACTGCAACGCTGCTGGGTTTTTCACGCTCAACAGTTTCCCGTGCATATCAAGAATGGTCCATCACCCAAAGGACATCCAGCCAACTTGACACAACTGTGGGAAGAATTGGAGTCAACATGGGCCAGCATCCCTGTGGAGCGCTTTCGACACCTTGTAGAGTCCATGCCCCGACGAATTGAGGCTGTTCTGAGGGCAAGAAGGGGGGAGGGGGTTCACAAGTGTTCCTAATATTTTGTACACTCAGTATATCTTACTGTCTCACGTTCACTCTCATTCTTGCTCTCTCTCTCTCTCTCTCTCTCTCTCGTTGTCTCTTTAATTACATGTTGTCAACAGTACTCCATCTCTCCTAACTCCTCTTCTCCTTTGTGTCTCTCTGTCTCTCTCGCTCTCCTCCGACGACTCCTCAGAAGTGAAAGCTCCAGTGGGTTTCCTCCTTCCCTACACCATGCTGCTGGTGTGTGTGGCCTGGCTGGGCCTCCTGTCCCTGGGTTGGGACCAGGGCTGTTCAGCCTTCAGCACCACCAGAGCCCAGGGAGGCCTGAGGGGACGCATCCAGAGGGACCGCAGGAACATTAGGCCCAACATCATCCTCATCATGACCGATGATCAGGACACGGAGCTGGGTAAGACTGTCATGCTGACCCCCTGGAGGTCTGGTGGTGGTCCTGTTAGCTGTATTTTGTAAGAGCTGCCTTAGCTGTATGAATCTGGGTTGTATTCATTAGTGCTCACTGTAGCAAAACGTTTTGTAACAGAAAATGAGAACAAGCATTTTTATTGGACAAATTCAGGTAGGACCTTCACTCTTTCTGCCTGTTTCCTTCCATTTGGTTCCTAGTGTACATCTCTCGGTCTGTCCTATGCAGGTCTGGAGCTATAGTGGTTGTCTTGTATTGGTCACTACCACTATAAGGGGCTCTGTGGATCAGTGTTGTAATCTACAGGGTGTATGGTTGGCCCTGCTATCTACTGCACTGGGACTGAGAACCTCCTCACCTCGCTCTCTCTGTCTTTGACATTAAATATTACATTGAAAACATAAGCGAAAACAGACAGAGGGGCCATCTGGCCTTGCGGAGCGGTGTACAGTGTAAGTGTAATGGATTATGATGACTTCTTACTCTGACAGAATAGGATGGCATGTGAAAAGCTCTAATCATAGTTTGACTGCAATGTTTCCCCACAGGGAAATGTAATGTTGCAATCCTCCTCTCTGACAAAAATCCATCTCCCACACTGTCTCTCACTACTGAGCAGCAGTTTAAAAACTCAGGAATGAAGATCTACAAACTGAACAGTGTAAAGTCAAGCAGTCCAGAACTGTCTGAACTGTGTCAATTGGAATGGACTTAAATGGGTCACTGTTAAGTCCATAGCAGACTGCAGTCTGTCATGATTGGTGTCAGCGACACATAGAAATGTTTCTGAATAACTGTTTCTTTAACTTGGTGTATTATCTTTTAATGTCGTTCTGTCCTCATTTCTCCCTTCTCCTCTCTACTCCTCCCCTCTAGGTTCTCTTCAGGTGATGAATAAGACTCGTAAGATAATGGAAGATGGAGGTACCTCGTTCACCAATGCCTTTGTAACCACGCCCATGTGCTGTCCGTCGCGTTCATCCATGCTGACTGGGAAGTACGTTCACAACCACAACACCTACACCAACAACGAGAACTGTTCTTCGCCATCCTGGCAGGCCCAGCACGAACCACGCTCCTTCGCCGTCTACCTCAACAATACAGGATACAGGACAGGTAAGGTCGTACAGAGTGGCACACACACTCCCTGCCAGAGTTCAGTCAGTCACCAGCTCCCCAAATGCCCGGTTAGGCTGCTGACATTCACCCCTGTTATTCAAACACACATTTTTACGGGAACCGTCCCTCTGTTTCTGTCTCTCTCCCTCTGTCCCTCTCTTCCTCCATCCCTACCTCCCCCTCTCTGCCTCCCTCCCTACCTCCCTCCCTCTCTATCAGCCTCCCTCCCTCCCTCTCTATCTGCCTCCCTCCCACCCTCTATATCAGCCTTCCTCTCTCCCTCCCTCCCGATCTTCCGATCTTCCCCTCCCTCCCTCTCTCCCTGCCTGTCTGTCCGCTGTGAGAAATGCAAACATGGTGTGGGTGCCAGGCTCCTGTCGGGGCTCATCAGCTAGTGTCTGAGTGATGGCTGGGCGGGCAGGCGGGTCGGGAGGCGTACAGGCTCTGGGCTGGGCAGCTCAATGGGGTCCTGTGGCTTGCAGAGCGAAGAGGGCTGTGGTTTTGGAGCTGATATGTTGGTCTACAATTAGCTCTCTCTGGGTAGACTGGCCTCGCGCCCAGGAGGCTTCTACTGGGGAGAGATAGAGGGATGTTTAGTTAGGAGAAGAGAGACACAGGATCGAGGGACAGCGGGGGACAGAAAGGGACAGAGAGGGACAGAGTTAGAGGCATACAAACGCAACACATTGTCACTAAAGTCAACAAACAGTTCCAGGTACATGATTCATGGGGCTGAGGTGTTTGTGGGGCGTTAGGGTCAGAGAAAGGTCACACAACAGGGAAAAAATTGCTGATATTTATCAAGTCAGTTCACTACCCAACTCTGTTATGAGAAACATTGCTCATCAAGCTTCCAAAAATTGCCCGTGAATCATCAGCTTTTGAGACATTTCTTACAGGTTCTTACAGACAATAAATCAGAGCCAATATATAATCCTCCTGTCATCCCGTCCTCTTTTCGTGAAGCCAAAGACACATTTCTACATTAAAGTTGTTCTAATTGTAACTCTCTTTTCCCTCTCTCCTCTGTTCCATCGCAGCTTTCTTTGGGAAGTACCTGAACGAGTACAATGGCAGCTACATCCCTCCTGGGTGGCGGGAATGGGTGGGGCTGATAAAAAATTCCCGCTTTTATAATTACACCGTCTGTCGGAACGGTTACAAGGAGAAGCACGGCGCAGAGTATGCCAAGGTATGTCTGCATGCCTGCTAGTGATGTTCCCTGTGTGTGTGTGTGTGTGTGCGTGCGTCCAAGCCTTGTCTGCCCTTAAAGATGCCCCATTAATCTCAATTACTTATTTGTTCTTCCTTTACGACTGAATGTAATTGAATGTAAGGTCTTTTCCCTACTAATTGCAGGGTTCCTATTGGTTTATGTCTCTGGCTTGCCCTAGTCAGGCTAGGATTCCTGGGTAAATTAAAGGGGAAGTGTTGAAATGAATAATTTGAAGTGGCGTCTCAGGAGTTTGCTCTGAGATACAGTTTTATTTTATTGTGGCGTGCCACAACGTTTAAAGATTGTAAAGCAGACGCGCTGGCTGCCTCCAGGGGGTTAGAAGTTACAGTACTCTTAGAAATTACCACCCTGCTTTTGTTTTTTCACTCTCTCTCTCTCTGTCTCTCTTTGTCTCTCTTTGTCTCTCTCTTTGTCTCTCTTTGTGTCTCTCTTTGTCTCTCTCTCTGTCTCTCTTTGTCTCTCTTTGTCTCTCTTTGTCTCTCTTTGTCTCTCTTTGTCTCTCTCTCTGTCTCTCTGTCTCTCTGTCTCTCTGTCTCTCTGTCTCTCTGTCTCTCTGTCTCTCTGTCTCTCTGTCTCTCTGTCTCTCTGTCTCTCTCTGTCTCTCTGTCTCTGTCTCTCTCTCTCTCTCTGTCTCTGTCTCTCTCTCTGTCTCTCTCTCTGTCTCTGTCTCTCTCTCTCTCTCTCTGTCTCTCTGTCTCTGTCTCTCTCTCTCTCTGTCTCTGTCTCTCTCTGTCTCTCTCTTTGTCTCTCTGTCTCTCTCGCATTCTCTGTTTGTTTTTATCTATCGTTCTCTATATTTCTCTCTCTTTCTGGGGTTGTGGAGTTCGTCTGCTTCTGTTAATCTTTCTTGCTTCCCTCCATCTCTTTCTCTCTCTGTCTCTATCTCGCTCTCTTTCTGTCTCTCTCTCTCTCTCTGGGTGTTGTGGAGTTGCTCTATGCTACGTCTCTGGATGGCTAAAGGAAGGGGAATAATTTTGTCATGTCAGTGTCAGACGCTGGTTAGGAGTGAAGGGGTAACTCCATGATTGTGGAGGGGATGGGGCTTCAACACACACACACACACACACACACACACACACACACACACACACACACACACACACACACACACACACACACACACACACACCTGGAGCTTCAGCATGGCATCAGGAGGGCGCCCCTCTCGCCCATCTCTCTCTGAGTATTGGTAAAAGCTGTCAGTCTTTCCCAGAGCTGGGGTGCAACTCAAATGGCACCCTATTCCCTATATAGAGCCCTATGGACCCTGGTCAAAAGTAGTGCTCTACATAGGGATTGGGTGCCATTTGGGATGCACACCTGCTCTGTTTCAACATCCTGCCAGCTAACGTAGTCCTAAGGGCATGAGGAATTCATGGTTTGGGTTCATGTTGACCAGGGTGTTTTAGTGCCTGTCTGAAGGATGGGTAAATAAATGCTTGGCATGGTACTCAGACGTCAAATGGCTTGTCTTGTTGAGTTAGACGGAGGTGTAAAGTTACCCACGAGTTGAGGCTGAGGTGTTTATGAGATTGGGAGACGAGTAGACGAGCACGTTGTGGTTTCAGACCCAAGAGGACCCTATAAATTAAAACCACTGCAGTGGGCAGTGGACACACACATACAGGCAAGCACGCATACACACATACAGACACACACACACACACACACACACACAGACACACACACTAGCCAGATCCCATTATGTAGACTTGTGGACAGTGACAGTGATGGTGATGGCAGTCCTCCTATGTACAGTTCACTGGGGAGTCACCAGTCACAGTGGGCAGTAGAGGGTCAATAGAGGGTGAGAAGTTCAGGGAACATCTCTCTATGTGTACAGTTCACATACAAGGGCAATGCCAATGCATCGTCAAATTCTGTTGATTCGACTATGCATTGGCCCAATCATGACTTCACTACCAAAAACTGTCTCAATTTTTAAAGCTCTGAGTTGGGACTAAGGATGTGATACACATGCCCAAGGATTTCACTCCCCCCCTCCGCTTCTCAAGTTTTTTCAAGCTTGCCTCTCACTCCATGACAGGCTGACTGCCCCATTCAGCATCCCTTCAAGCTGAACTTTCTAAAGAAATTGTTAAGAGAGCTGTAGTCTTCATGGGAATGTTTTTTTGCCATAACTATTAGCTAAGCATTGCTTTAACCTGTGGCACAGTGGCACGTTAGCATGGCACCATTGCACACTACTTCTGCTCAGCCCTGCCAGGAGCCCTGCCAGGTCAAAGTGAACCCAGGGTTAGCCGGATTTCCCTGAAATGGTATAAATCAGATTTAACGTGATTCATCTTGGAGCTATTAATGGTTTTATAGCTGACTTTAATTACTTACTGGCTCTAAGGGAGGGAGAGGCTGGTAGATTGCACGCACATGGCATTACCATGGTATTACCGACCTACTCTCCTCCAAACCACTGTGACTCTGACCTGAGTTACCCTCCAGCAGTCCCAAATGACACCTTATTCCCTATATAGTGCACTACTTTTGACCAGGGGCCATAGGACACAAAAATTGTGCACGATATAGGGGATAAGGTGTCATTTGGGACGCAGGGTGCAGACTTAGGTTAGTTAAAGTGATGGGAAGGTGGTGAACACTCTGATGTGAACTTCCAAGTAGATGGATTAGAGTTTCTCTGGCTTTAGACATATGGGATGAATGGGTCAGTGGCATGACATACCACTGCTAATGTTGTCAAAGTAATGAACGAAAATAGGCACTCTGTCCAAGAGTGGCTAAATATCTCTTCCACATTCAGCTCTGCTGAAGCCTTGGAGGACGAGGTCTCTGCCTCTAGATAACAGCCTTAGAGAGAAGACACATCATAACCAAAGTCAGGTCCTATCGCATCTGACCACAGAACATTGTGCTGTTTCCCAACGGTTCACCACCTTTGGTAGACACCCAGCAGGTGATCTGCTGCGCATAGCTGTTCACAGCTGACGTTCGTTCCCTCTCGATAGAGAGGGAGAGAGAGCGAGAGAGGGAGAGAGAGGGAGAGAGAGCGAGAGAGGGAGAGAGAGCGAGAGAGGGAGAGAGAGCGAGAGAGGGAGAGAGAGCGAGAGGACGAGAGAGGGAGAGAGAGCGAGAGGACGAGAGAGGGAGTGAGAGAGGGAGTGAGAGAGGGAGTGAGAGAGGGAGGGAGAGAGGGAGGGAGAGAGGGAGGGAGAGAGAGTGAGAGAGGGGGAGACTTCAGTGTTGTCATAACACAGTGCCGGCTGAGAGCACTGACCTCCTCTCACCATCAAGTGTTAGTGTCAACACCGGTGTCACAGGCAATACTGTCCCCCCGGCTCACAGAACCACTCATGAGGCAGCCGCTTGCACACACACGCACACATGCAGAGCTCACATGCACACACACACTGCAAACACACACGGGCGAGCAGCCAGCTGCTAACTCAGTTGATTGCTACTGGATTGAGTTAGGAGGAATTAGGAGAGCAGTATAGTGGTTTCTCTATATATGAAAGAGGAATTTTCATATGACCTCTTCTGTGCAGATCTGCCCTGCTCTGGTCAAAAGTAGCACACTATTTAGGGAAGAGGATGCCTTTTGGGACACAGCCCTGGATAGGTAAAAACAAAAAGGCATTAAACAACATGTACAAGACAGCAGCCATGTTACTTTGACCTGTTGTTAAAGGACCATGACATTGGAAAATAAGAGACTTTGAACTTTTGGGGCTGGCTTCCCGGAAGCAGATTATGCCAATTCCTAGACTATGAAGCACCTTCTATGGATAATCTCCATTTAAACATGCTCTGAAGTCCAGGACTAAAGCCTAGAGTATGGGAAACCGCCCATTGTGGCCTAACCTGTACAATACAAACCATTTTGTCCACACAATGAGTATTAAAGATAATACTATGTTTTTCCCCTTTGCAGGACTATTTCACGGACCTTATCACCAACGACAGTATCAACTTCTTCCGTATGTCCAAGAAGGTTTACCCTCACCGGCCAGTGATGATGGTCATCAGCCACGCTGCCCCCCATGGCCCGGAGGACTCAGCCCCACAGTACTCAGAGATGTTCCCCAATGCATCACAACACATGTGAGTCACACACACACACACACTATGTATGGACACACACATGCGTGCAGAGATACATGTATACACACACAGATACATGGATTCACACCCAAACACGCAAGTACTCTATGTATTGCTGCAGTGGGGAATTTTCCCCAAGTCTGAAGTGTTGTGGTTTATGATTTGGCAGCCATTATCCTCTAAATATTTTCTAAACATTATTACAGTTCTGTGTACTCCAAGTCTCTGTCCTAAACGGCACCCTATTCCCTATATAGTGCACTACTTTTGACCATAATCCCATTGGACCTAGTCAAAAGAAGTGCATTACATAGGGAATAGGGTGCCATTTGGGATGCTACCATTTTCCTGGTCGTTAGATGATGACAGGCTGCTAAAACGCTCCTCTGGCAAACACCTCTGACTGGCAGCGTGAAACTGATGTGATTTATCATCTAAGAATAGTCAGGGAACATTCCTTCCTGGGAGAGGACAGGGAGCTCTCATGCCAAGCCTGCGGTAGGGGAGCTCTCATCCAGGAGCATCAGAACTGTGGTAGCCCTCCGATTATAGAAATAGAATCATGATAGAATTATGATTATATTCCTATGGTTCCGAACAGGGCTAAGCTAGGCCACTCCATTGGCACTAACCCAGCAGCCTCCCTCCCAACCTCCCTGCACTATATCCCTCCTCAGTTCTGTGCTGCTCTCCTCCACTCCTGGAAGTTGTGTCCTGAGGCTAGAAGACAGAGTGGGAGACCATGGTCAGGTTTAGGCAGTTTTTTCTCTCTTTTTGTCCCTCATTCACCCCCTCTCCCCCTCACCCTCTCTCCCGCTCTCCCTTCATCCCTCCCTTCCCTTCTCTGTCCCTCTCTCCCTTCCCCCTCTCTCTCTCCCTCCCTGTCTCTCTCTCTTTCTGCTTTGTAATTCCCTGGGACATCCTGACCCTGTCTATATCAATCAGCCCCTTCTCCCCAGGGCTGCAGGGATGTGAGGAATGCATTGTATGTTCTGGAGCAGGCAGGCCTTTGACATTATTCATGTGTTTTTGCGTGAACCTCCAGGCTGGTGAGGGGGGGTCGGAGGTGAGGCAGGAGGTAGGTGGCTGGGGGTACCAGGCCCCCGGATGGGTGAGTGGGTAGAAGTAGGGAAAGAGAGGGATATTGGGGGAGGGCTCTAGGCCTCCGTGGGGGGGGGGGGAGGTCATGGGGGGGGGGGTCATGGGGGATTGCCAAGGTTCCCGTGTGTCGTGGTGAGCACCAGGGTCAGTGTAGTGGGAAGAGGAACAGGTGCCAGGCATGGTCCGATGTGGGTGGCATGTCTTGATGGGCATTGATGCACCATTGATGGTTCCTCTACCCAGATATTGTGAGTTACATCAAACCAGCCTTTTCCAAGTAGAGGTCTAGGTTGCAGGCTTAACGTCTTACTACGGAAGTTCCCCTCTCCTCTCCTCTGATTGAGTTGTGGTAACTCCTGCCCTCCTCTCCTCCTCAGACCTCTGTTGTGTTCTTCACCGCCCAGCTAGGAGGTCTAATAAGCCCCACAAAGAGGCTTGTTTATGGGCACAGGGCCGCTGGGGTCCGGGCTGGGCACCTCTGAGGGAACCAGGAATGTTGGGGTCAGGGGAATGAGCCCAGCTTATACAGGGAGAGGCCTATAGGACACTGTACACCTGTCACACTATACCTTTATACATCAAGGTTCTCTGGGTCAGTGTCTGGCTGCCTCCCAAATGACACCCATTCCCTATATAGTGCACTACTTTTGACCACAGCCTTATCGGCCCTGGTCAAAAGTAGTGCACTATATAGGAAATATGGTGCCATTTTGGAGACAGAATACATCTAGCCTGGGTTCTAAAGGGTATTAGTCCGGGATTACCTCTCTGGCTCTCAGGGTTAGTGTTCAGCTTAGACTACAACCTCACCATACAATTTAAAGGGCTATACGCTCAGCCTGGGATAGCGCAAGGGGTTAAGGCCCTTAGTTTAAGGTTACTTTCACCCTACAGCTAAATGTTCAGCTTTGTCTTGCTCAGACACCACACAATACCGAGGTGTAGTTAGCTAGAAGTCCAAATATGTTTAGACATTTACTGCCAGTCTAAGTGTATTCGTACACCCTAACATGTACTTAAAGAAATAAAACCACTTCTTGTGGTTTTCTGTGAGGGTTTGTCAGGTTCCTAATTCCCATCCCAGTTGTTCCCATTCCCAGGGTGCGTCCTAAATGGCACACTATCCCCTATGGGCCTTCATCAAAAGTAGTGCATTAAATAGGGAATAAGGTGCGATTTGTGACGCAGCCCCAGTCGGGAGGGGGAGGGGGAGAGGGAGAGGGAGAGAGAGGGAGACCTACCTACCTTGGGCCAGGAATGTTAATGACATTAACATCAAAACTCCCCTTCCACAGCTCCCTTTAAAACTACAGACGCCTGTTTTTGATTTACAACAGACAGGGTCTAGCTGTTTTACTGCTTTATTGTGCAACCTTCTCACAGCTACATGCACTAAGGATTAGCATCATCACTTACCAGGTCAAGCAACAAACTGAACAACTAGCAAGGCATGTAGTGTGAAATATCCTTGTCTGAACCTTTTTCACTACCTAATGTTGCCGGAACATTCCCCGTCAGCATCTAAACCAAAAACACCACAGTAGACAGGTGTACTGAACCTGTATCCATACACCTCTTCACAGCTACCAGCAACAACACACACACACACACACACACACACACACACACACACACACACACACACACACACACACACACACACACACACACATCTGTACCAGCTAATGCCACAGTAGACACATCTCTTTACACCTCCACATCTACCAACAACTCTCTCTCTCTGTTTACCCACGTCTTGTCTTCACAGTCCAGGGCTTGTAACCAACTTGACTTGTGGGCCCAGAATCCAACACGGCTATTATTTTCTTAAGCATGTGCCAACCCTCAAATGACTCCTCTGAGCCAAGAGGTCTGTCGACTCAGTGTGAGGGGAGGGAGGGAGGGAGGGAGAGAGATGGAGAGATGGAGAGAGGGAGAGAGGGAGAGAGGGAGAGAGAATTTCCCTCAGTAAACATCTTAGTTATGGATGCTTGTCAAACAGAGCAGACAGCATGGTAGAACCCACAGACACCTGCAGCCCAAAAATGGCACCCTATTCCCTACATAGTGTAGTAGTGTACTACTGTATGTAGGGAATAGTGTGCCATTTGGGATGCAGCCATAGACACCTGCAGAAGGCTGAGAAATGACAGACAGGTGGTTGTTGCATACTACTGCTGAAACCTTAAAGGGTTACACACATGCGCGCGTGCACACACACACACACAAAGGGTGTCTTTATGGCTAGTTGGTATTCTGATGACTCCTGCATGTTTTGCTTCTCTTGCCTCCTAGATCACCTGGACTGCTAGTGAGGGTTGAACAGACACACTGTGTTTCTTCTGTCTTTCATAGCCTTTGCATTGCAAGGTCTAGGTCCTAATAGGGAGAAGTTGGGGTGCATCTCAAGCAATGGTGGCTGGTGGCACTTTTAAATGGAGAGGACGGGCTCAAAGTAATGGCTGGAACGGAATGATATCAAACACATCAAACTTTACTCCAGCCAATATTATGAGCCGTCCCCTTCACCAACAACCTCTTCTTCATCTAAACTGATGTAAAGAGAACAAAATGGGTAAAAATATTATCTTTAACTAACTATTTTGTGTTTCCTCTCCTCGCCGTAGCACCCCCAGTTACAACTACGCCCCAAACATGGATAAACACTGGATCATGCAGTACACCGGCCCCATGAGGCCCATCCACATGGAATTCACCAACTTCCTACACAGGAAGAGACTACAGACACTCATGTCAGTGGACGACTCTGTTCAGAAGGTAAGACAATCTGTTTCTAGTTAAGTTTTCTAGTTTTTATTTAAATGCCTTTTTATGAAAAATGTGTAGGGAGGGAGATACAACTGTCTGCATAATGCTGTTCATCTCTCACCTATGATTAGGATTTTGTTATTGAAATATATGTACAGTGCATTCGGAAAGTATTCAGACCCCTTGACTTTTTTCACATTTTGTTATGTTACAGCCTTATTCTAAAATGGATTAAATAGAACATTTTCCTCATCAATCTACACACAATACCCCATAATGACAAATCGAAAACAGGTTTTTAGAAATGTTTGCAAATGTATAAAAAACAGATACCTTATTTACGTAAGTATTCAGACCTTTTGCTATGAGACAGATCTGGGGAAGGGTACCAAAAAATGTCTGCAGCATTGAAGGTCCCCAAGAACACAGTGGCCTCCATTATTCTTAAATGGAAAAAGTTTTGAACCACAAAGACTCTTCCTAGAGCTGGCCGCCCAGCCAAACTGAGCAATCGGGGGGGGGGGGGTGTAAGGGCCTTGCAGGGAGGTGACAAAGCTCCAGAGTTCCTCTGCGGAGATGGGAGAACCTTCCAGAAGGACAACCATTTCTGCAGCACTCCACCAATCAGGCCTTTATGGTAGAGTGAGGCCACTCCTCTTTACTCAGTAAAAGAAGACTCGAGACTGTAATCGCTGCCAAAGGTCCTTCAACAAAGTACTGAGTAAAGGGTCTGAATACTTATGTAAATGAGATATTGTTGTTTTCTTATTTGTAATACATTTGGAAAAATTACTAAAAACGAATTTTTGTGTGTAGATTGAGGGGGGAAAAACCATTTGATCAATTTAAAAATAAGTCTGTAACCTAACAAAATGTGGAAAAAGTCAAGGGTTCCCAATACTTTCCGAATGCACTGCACAGTAGTAATAAGCTTATGAAGTGTGAGTTTCTGTCGATTTGTCTCTTTGTCTGTTCCTTGCTCACGCAGGACTGTGTTTTCCCCAGGTATATGAGATGTTGGTGGAGAGTGGAGAGCTGGACAACACCTATATAATCTATACTGCTGACCACGGCTATCACATCGGTCAGTTCGGACTGGTAAAAGGGAAGTCAATGCCCTATGACTTTGACATTCGAGTACCCTTCTTCCTCAGAGGGCCCAACGTCGAGCCTGGAGCAGTGTAAGTAAGCCTTGTCCAAGCCAGAATGGGCCATAGGATAGCGTGAGGCCACTTGATGTACAAGTACACCCCCTGGACAGGACGCTAGTCTGTTGCAGGGCTTTACCCCCAATCTATCTCCTTAAAGGACAAATCCCCTCAAAAAACGATATTACCATAATCAACAACAATACCAAATTACACTGAAAATGGGACTCAATGCCTCTCTGTTTGGCACTCAGCATTAAAGGAAAACTCCACTCATAAACGTGGTATTTTTTTCATTAGTCCACTGTTGATACAGTCCCAAAATGTTTTGCACGGCAGCAGTCAAGTTTTCAATATATTGGACTTTCAAGAAGCAAAGTGTCACAACATTTGGTATTGTTGTTATCTAATCAAATCAAATCAAATTGTATTGGTCACATGCGCCGAATACAACAGGTGCAGACATTACAGTGAAATGCTTACTTACAGCCCTTAACCAACAGTGGATTTATTTTAAACAAAAAAAGTAAGAATAAAACAACAACAAAAAAAGTGTTGAGAAAAAAAAGAGCAGAAGTAAAATAAAGTGACAGTAGGGAGGCTATATATACAGGGGGGTACCGTTGCAGAGTCAATGTGCGGGGGCACCGGCTAGTTGAGGTAGTTGAGGTAATATGTACATGTGGGTAGAGTTAAAGTGACTATGCATAAATACTTAACAGAGTAGCAGCAGCGTAAAAAGGATGGGGTGGGGGGGCAGTGCAAATTGTCCGGGTAGCCATGATTAGCTGTTCAGGAGTCTTATGGCTTGGGGGTAGAAGCTGTTGAGAAGTCTTTTGGACCTAGACTTGGCACTCCGGTACCGCTTGCCGTGCGGTAGCAGAGAGAACAGTCTATGACTAGGGTGGCTGGAGTCTTTGACAATTTTGAGGGTGTTGTTGTTTATAGTGTTGTTGTTGTTTATGGTGGTGTTGTTTATGGTGTTGTTGTTTTTTCCTCCACAGCAACCCTCAGCTGGTGTTGAACATTGACCTGGCTCCCACCATCCTGCACATTGCTGGGCTGGACACTCCTCCGGACATGGACGGGAAGTCCATCCTCCAGCTACTGGAGCATGAGAAGACTGGCAACAGGTACACATGGACACATCTTTTTCTTCTATTTTCTTATTCATATCTTTATCAACAGGTACACATGGACACATCTTTTTCTTCTATTTTCTTATTCATATCTTTATCAACAGGTACACATGGACACATCTTTTTCTTCTATTTTCTTATTCATATCTTTATCAACAGGTACACATGGACACATCTTTTTCTTCTATTTTCTTATTCATATCTTTATCAACAGGTACACATGGACTGCCATCTGAATATCACCACGATGTCCCATAAGGACAAAGTTTGTCTTATTATACAAGAGAAACGTATAGTATGTTTTTTTTATATGAGTGAAATCTGGCCCCCAAAAGAGGCTAATTGGACAATCTTTGCACATTCATGGAATCTTAAAGGGACAATCTGGGATTGATACATCCACTTTTTGGTTTGAATGCCAGATGCCCCTTTACGTTTTTAGCATTATAGCAAGGAAAAGGAAAGTATTTTATCCTCTAAGCCAGTGATTCAGGGTTTCATGTTCATACAGAACAAATTTCACTTCCTTATCGCTTCTCCACAAAACCATATTGTGTAATAACTTGCTCTGGCTGGCTGTACACTGAAGACCAACATAGCTCAAATGGCACCCTATTCCCTATATAGTGCGCTACAGGGTAACCCTATGGACCCTGGTCAAAAGTAGTGCACTAAATAGGAAATAGGGCGCCATTTGGGATGCATCCATTGGCAGGCCCATGTGTCCACAGGCAGGCCCATGTGAATTATATGGACTAAAGAGCATTTTGTTTTTCCAGATTCAAACCCAATCGGAAACCCAAAGTCTGGAGGGACACATTCCTGGTGGAGAGAGGGTAAACTGATGTCCTTTATCCCTACCCCCTCCACCCACACACACACACACACACACACGACACATGCATGCATACACACACATTCATTTTCCACACACACATTGTCCTAAACAGACACGCATGAACGCAAAAGGCACTACACCACAGATCCATGTCAGCAGTTAGTGCAGAAATGTGTGACAACAATTGTACATTTCATTGAATCCCAAACGTGTCAGGCAGTGGACGAGCATTCACACATCCTTCGTCCCAAATGGCACCCTATTCCCTATAGTGCACTTCTTTTGACCAGGGCCCATAAGGTTACCCATAGGTTTGTGAATGCTCGTCCTCTCAGCGGTCCAGCCATTCTTTCCACTTATTTACTACACACACACATTTTCTGCCTGACAGACGCTTCCAGACCACAGTGGGTTGGGAAGACCATGGGTTGGAAGACCGTGGGGGAGACGGTTGGGAATATAATTTTGAGCATTGTTTGATCTATGTTAGGAGCTATGAACGCCTGCCTGGTGCATCATGACAGTTCACACAGGCAGGCGTTGACACACAGGGCTTTAAAGGGACGTCTTTTTCTGTCAGCCTGCTCTTTTGGGCCTGCATTTCCAATGTGGGAGACAGAGGCTGTGACCCAAATAGTACCCTATTCCCTATATAATGCACTACCTTTGACTAGAGCCCAATAGGGACAGCAATAGAGAACTTGATCACAGCCAAGCCCTGACCCAGACCCCTGTGCTGTGTGTCAGTAAGACTCAGAGACTCAGAAGCCCTGGTCAAAATTAGTTCACTACATAGGAAATAGGATGCCATTTGGGACATATACATTGCCTTTGTCCTCCTTGTGTGGGGCCTGTATTGCAAGTGTTTAAGGCTGGGAAGAGAGACAGTGGCTGTGTCACAAATGGCAAAGTGATGGATAGCTCAGTAGTTTTGAAACAGGAACAGGCTAACACTGACAGGGCTAAAAGTAAGTTGAGGTTGAACACAGACCACAGTAGAAGCATGATGGAAGGCTCAGTAAATTCTCTCCATTGTTGAGTAACAGAGCGAGGGGGTGTCTCTCAATTGGCACCATCTTTCCTATCTAGTGCATTGTTTTTGACCAGGGCCTATTGGGTTATGGTCAAAAGTAGTGCACTATATAGGGAATAGGGTACCAATTGGGAAGCAGACATACAGTAGCACTGTGATGGATAGCTCCGTAGATTCTCTCCATTGTTGAGTAACACAGTGGAGGGTCTGGAGAGGCTTATCTCAGCAGTCATGAAGTATGTATGCATTCCAAATGGTACCATATTACCTACATAGTGCACTACTTTTGACCAGAGCCCTATCGGTAAAGTGGTGCACTATATAGGGAATAGGGTGCCATTTGGGATGCAACCGATGAATAAACCCCAGTGTTCAGGCGTCATACACATGGTGGATTAATGTGGCTGTGGATTAAACAGCCTAAAACCCTACAGGTCAGAGGTCACCAGTCTTTCATTTCAGGCACAGCAGTGTTCTGTCGTTAGTTACCCCGTCACACAAACAGCAGCTGGAAGGCAGGAGGCCTAATGCAACATCAGTCAATGGCTGCATCTCAAATGGGACCCTATTCCTTATAGTGCATAACTTTTGACCAGGGCCCTATGGTCAAAAGAAGTGCACTATATAGGGAATAGGGTGCCATTTGGGACGCAAACCATGAGAGTAGAGGGCTGGCATGGGAAGCTACTTCTCCATACATTTTCAGACACACGGCTTGTAAAAAAAAAACGGACTACAACTTCTAACTCCCCCTGTCCCTCCTGTCTGCAGTAAACTCCTGAGGAAGGAGGAGGATGGAGGAGGCAGTCCAACCACCCAGCACACCAATAGCCTGCCCCTCTTCTAACCCTCACTTCTACCACTATCTTAACCATCACCTGTCCCCTAATCTGACGTGTCCCTCTACAGTAAACTCCTGAGGCAGAAGGAGGACGGAGGAGGCAGTCCAACAACCCCTCACACCAACAGCCTGCCCAAGTACAAGAAGGTCAAAGAGGTGTGTCAACAGGCAGAGTTCCAGACGCCATGCCAACAGCCTGGGCAGGTATGTGTATTCACACACACATGCATGCACGCACAAACACACACACAAACCCACACACACACACACTAGGGTTGAATATTTTTTCCATCCCGAGAATAAATCACTTTTCTCCCGGGTAACCCGGTATTTCCCGCCAAAACTGGAAGTGTCATTCAAAAGCATTATAAAGCATATAAGGCCTATGTCTATATTTGATTAGAGCTTTGATCGAAAATTCAAGCCTGATGCTACCTGAGCCTGATGAGCCATACATTAAAGACATTTCATGAGCCCTACATTAAAGACATTTAATGAGCCCAAGCCCAAAAAAGCCAAAATGATTGTGTCTTTATCCAATACATATATAATAAAGGCTACTGCACATTACGCAGGACAGAAAAGCATAAAAGCCCATAGATGTAGCTATGTCCAGCAAGCTATTCTAGTCTAGCTTTTCCTGCACGGGACTCCAAGAGCTAAGGAGCGTTTTTTAAGGCCAGCGGAGCACAGGTGCGTGCGTATTGCGCAAGAGACAGACGCTATAAATTAGAAGCTTACTATGGAAAACCCATCATTAATAAGCTAAATATAATGCTAATACTGCATTGAATTTATCACCTGGAAAGAGGTAGGCTAGGACATCTATCTATCTATCTATCTATCTACACTACCGTTCAAAAGTTTGGGGTCACTTAGAAATTTCCTTGTTTTCGAATGACAATTATTTTTTTTGTCCATTAAAATAACATCAAATTGATCAGAAATACAGTGTAGACATTGTTAATGTTGTAAATGGCTATTGTAGCAGGAAACCACTGATTTTTTTTAAATGGAATATCTACATAGGCGTACAGAGGCCCATTATCAGCAACCATCAGTCCTGTGTTCCAATTGCACGTTGTGTTTACTAATCCAAGTTTATAATTTTAAAAGGCTAATTGATCATTAGAAAACCCTTTTGAAATTATGTTAGCACAGCAGCTGAAAACTGTTGTGCTGATTTAAAGAAGCAATAAAACTGGCCTTCTTGAGACTAGTTGAGTATCTGGAGCATCAGCAATTGTGGATTCAATTAGAGGCTCAAAATGGCCAGAAACAAATAACTTTCTTCTGAAACTCGTCAGTCTATTCTTGTTCTGAGAAATTAAAGCTATTCCATGCGAGAAATTGCCAAGAAACTGAAGATCTCGTACAACGCTGTGTACTACTCCCTTCACAGAACAGCGCAAACTGGCTCTAACCAGAATAGAAAGAGGAGTGGGAGGCCCCGGTGCACAACTGAGCAAGAGGACAAATACATTAGTGTCTAGTTTGAGAAACAGGCACCTCACAGGTCCTCAACTGGCAGCTTCATTAAATAGTACCCGCAAAACACCAGTCTCAACGTCAACAGTGAAGAGGCGACTCCGGGATGCTGACCTTCTAGGCAGAGTTGCAAAGAAAAAGCCACATCTCAGACTTCCCAACTTAATCTTTTATTTTTATTGGCCAGTCTGAGATATGGCTTTTTCTTGTCGTCTACAAAATAAATAACGGAAAAGTGGTGCGTGCATATGTATTCACCCCCTTTGCTATGAAGCCCCTAAATAAGCTCTGGTGCAACCAATTACCTTCATAAGTCACATAATTAGTTAAATAAAGTCCACCTGTGTGCAATCTAAGTGTCACATGATCTGTAACATGATATCAGTGTATATACACCTGTTCTGAAAGGCCCCAGAGTCTGCAACACCACTAAGCAAGGGGCACCACCAAGCAAGCGGCACCATGAAGACCAAGGAGTTCTCCAAACAGGTCAGGGACAAAGTTGTGGAGAAGTACAGATCAGGGTTGGGTTATTAAAAAAAATATCTGAAACTTTGAACATCCCACATTATTAAAAAATGGAAAGAATATGGCACCACAACAAACCTACCAAGAGAGGGCCGCCCACCAAAACTCACGGACCAGGCAAGGAGGGCATTAATCATAGAGGCAACAAAGAGACCAAAGATAACCCTGAAGGAGCTGCAAAGCTCCACAGCGGAGATTGGAGTATCTGTCCATAGGACCACTTTAAGCCGTACACTCCACAGAGCTGGGCTTTACGGAAGAGTGGCCAGAAAAAAGCTATTGCTTAAAGAAGAAAATAAGCAAACGCGTTTGGTGTTCTCCAAAAGTCATGTGGGAGACTCCACAAACATATGGAAGAAGGTACTCTGATCAGATGAGACTAAAATTGAGCTTTTTGGCAATCAAGGAAAATGCTATGTCTGGCGCAAACCCAACACCTCTCACTACCCCGAGAACACCATCCCCACAGTGAAGCATGGTGGTGGCAGCATCATGCTGTGGGGATGTTTTGCATCGGCAGGGACTGGGAAACTGGTCAGAATTGAAGGAATGATGGATGGCGCTGAATACAGCGAAATTCTTGAGTGAAACCTGTTTCAGTCTTCCAGAGATTTGAAACTGGGACGGAGGTTCACCTTCCAGCAGGACAATGACCCTAAGCATACTGCTAAAGCAACACTTGAGTGGTTTAAGTACATTTAAATGTCTTGGAATGGCCTTGTCAAAGCCCAGACCTCAATCCAATTGAGAATCTGTGGTATGACTTAAAGATTGCTGTACACCAGCGGAACCCATCCAACTTGAAGGAGCTAGAGCAGTTTTGCCTTGAAGAATGGGCAAAAATCGCAGTGGCTAGATGTGCCAAGCTTATAGAGACATACCCCAAGAGACTTGCAGCTGTAATTGCTGCAAAAGGTGGCTCTACAAAGTATTGACTTTGGGGGGGTGAATAGTTATGCACACTCAAGTTTTCTGTTTGTTTCACCCCAAAACATATTTTGCATCTTCATGTTGTGTAATTCAAATGATACAACCCCTCCAAAATTCCAGGTTGTAAGTCAACAAAATAGGAAAAATGCCAAGGGGGGGGGGGGGGCGGGGGGTGGCGGGTGAATACTTTCGCAAGCCACTGTATTTATCTGGGGAAAAGGGAGTGGTTTTGGGCGGTAAATCTCGGTAACCGGGTTCCCGCTATTCAACCCTTACACACACACACACACACACACACACACACAACAAAGAGTGTGTAACGAGGTTCCCTGAAACACACACCCACCTGAATGTGGCCAGAGTTTCCCCTGTTGCTGTCTGTAATGAAGGATTACGTCTTATATGTGCACACTTACAAGCTGCCTGGTTCACATTAGAACGCCCTGCAGGCTGCTACCTGAACATTGGACCAATTTGTATTGTTCAGGTCTGCCAACTCTGTGGCTGTATACCAGTGGTTAGTAGCTGGTCTAACCACTAAAGAGAGTGTGTGTGTGTGGCTGGTCTACCAGGCCCTGCCAGCCCTTTAATGGGCCTGGGATGAAAGGGAACGAGGGAAAAATTAGTCCCTCGTTCAAACGGTACAGAAATGTCCAATTATTGGACGATTGCAGTAAATGGCTATTTGACTTATGGATGGCTGGCTGAAGGGTCTATGGCTGGGACAGACTACAACACAGAAGAGGAATTATACTGTATGGAAAAGATTGTTACTGAAACAAAGAAGTTGAGGAAATCCAATTTGTTAGGTTACCGTGAGGGGAAAAATATATTTGATCCCCTGCTGATTTTGTACGTTTGCCCACTGACAAAGAAATGATCAGTCTATAATTTTAATGCTAGGTTTATTTGAACAGTGAGAGACAGAATAACAACAACAAAAATCCAGAAAAATGCATGTCAAAAATGTTATAAATTGATTTGCATTTTAATGAGGGAAATAAGTATTTGACCCCCTCTCAATCAGAAAGATTTCTGGCTCCCAGGTGTCTTTTATACAGGTAATGAGCTGAGATTAGGAGCACACTCTTAAAGGGAGTGCTCCTAATCTCAGTTTGTTACCTGTATAAAAGACACCTGTCCACAGAAGCAATCAATCAATCAGATTCCAAACTCTCCACCATGGCCAAGACCAAAGAGCTCTCCAAGGATGTCAGGGACAAGATTGTAGACCTACACAAGGCTGGAATGGGCTACAAGACCATCGTCAAGCAGCTTGGTGAGAAGGTGACAACAGATGGTGCGATTATTCGCAAATGGAAGAAACACAAAATAACTGTCAATCTCCCTCGGCCTGGGGCTCCATGCAAGATCTCACCTCGTGGAGTTGCAATGATCATGAGAATGGTGAGGAATCAGCCCAGAACTACACGGGAGGATCTTGTCAATGATCTCAAGACAGCTGGGACCATAGTCACCAAGAAAAAAATTGATAACACACTACGCCGTGAAGGACTGAAATCCTGCAGCCCAGAACTTCCCCCTGCTCAAGAAAGCACATATACAGGCCCGTCTGAAGTTTGCCAATGAACATCTGAATGATTCAGAGGAGAACTGGGTGAAAGTGTTGTGGTCAGATGAGACCAAAATCAAGCTCTTTGGCATCAACTCAACTCGCCGTGTTTGGAGAAGGAGGATTGCTGCCTATGACCCCAAGAACACTATCCTCACCGTCAAACATGGAGGTGGAAATATTATGCTTTGGGGGTGTTTTTCTGCTAAGGGGACAGGACAACTTCACCGCATCAAAGGGACGATGGACGGCGCCATGTACTGTCAAATCTTGGGTGAGAACCTCCTTCCCTCAGCCAGGGCATTGAAAATGGGTCATGGATGGGTATTCCAGCATGACAATGACCCAAAACACACGGCCAAGGCAACAAAGGAGTGGCTCAAGAAGAAGCACATTAAGGTCCTGGAGTGGCCTAGCCAGTCTCCAGACCTTAATCCCATAGAAAATCTGTGGAGGGAGCTGAAGGTTCGAGTTGCCAAACGTCAGCCTCGAAACCTTAATGACTTGGAGAAGATCTGCAAAGAGGAGTGGCGCAGTGGTCTAAGGCACTGCATCACAGTGCTAGCTGTGCCACTAGAGATCCTGGTTCGAATCCAGGCTCTGTCGTAGCCGGCCGTGACCGGGAGACCCATGGGCGGCGCACAATTGGCCCAGCGTTGTCCAGGGTAGGGGAGGGAATGGCCAGCAGGGATGTAGCTCAGTTGGTAGAGCATGGCGTTTGCAACGCCAGGGTTGTGGGTTCGATTCCCACGGGGGGCCAGTATAAAAAAAAAAAATAATAATAATAATGTATGCACTCACTAACTGTAAGTCGCTCTGGATAAGAGCGTCTGCTAAATGACTAAAATGTAAATGTAAAATCCCTCCTGAGATGTGTGCAAACCTGGTGGCCAACTACAAGATATGTCTGACATCTGAGATTGCCACCAAGTACTAAGTCATGTTTTGCAGAGGGGTCAAATACCTATTTCCCTCATTAAAATGCAAATCAATTTATTAAATTTGTGACATACATTTTTCTGGATTTTTTAGTTGTTATTCTGTCTCTCACTGTTCAAATAAACCTACCATTAAAATTATAGACTGATCATTTCTTTCAGTGGGCAAACATACAAAATCAGCAGGGGATCAAATACTTTTTTCCCTCACTTTATGTGGGGAAACCCGCTTTAGTCTTTATGTAGCATGCGAGATTGTGGGGGTGATGGTTTAGTGTATGTAACGTATTCAGCCAGCGAATGTGTAGTTACAACACATACATGTGGAGGTTTAGTCCTAGCTAGCTATAGCCCTTGTCTATTATTTAACCTAGTCTCCTAGTTAGCAGCCTCCCTCTGTCTCTGTGGGGTCTTCCTTTAGAAGGAATAATATGGAGGGAAAGTCTATTAAACTCTTAAAACAGCTGGTTAGAACACACACACACACACACACACACACACACACACACTGGTCTGTGGTCAATAGACACCTGTCCACCAAGGTTCAAATCCATGATTTAAAGGGGAGGGCTAAAGCTCAAAGCCTTTGCGGTCAATGTATTTAAAGGGGAGTAGACTACACCAAATGTTACCTAAAGGACATGAGACATTGTAAGTAGCTTAGTGGTTAAGAGCGTTGTGCCAGTAACCGAAAGGTCGCTGGTTCTAATCGCCGAGCCGACTAGGTGAAAAATCTGTCGATGTGCCCTTGAGCAAGGCACTTAACCCTAATTGCTCCTGTAAGTCGCTCTGGATAAGAGCGTCTGCTAAATGACTAAAATGTAAATGTAAGTGTTTTCAGAGTGAAAGGGCAGTATGACAGCCTATAGAACTCTGTGACTGTGAGAAGAATATGAGTGGTTTAGTAATGTGGTTGTGTCCCAAACTATCCCCTATTCCTTATATAGTGCACTATTTTTGACCAGAACCCTACCGGTCCAGGTCAAAAATAGTGTACTACATGGGGAATATGTGCCATTTGGGACAAGGTCATTTGTATTTATAGATGTCATAAACTCAAGGTTCCATTCGGTCTTATTCTTATTCTATACAAGACTCCCTTCCTGCTGGCTCTCTGCTCTGATCTCCCACCCAGTTCATTTGCAGCAGGCTATCTCTCAATCTGTAAATGAATTAATAATGTGTGTCAGTCTGAGAGAGCTGTAGCAGTTTGGGTCTGCCACTTCTAGAGCAAGTCTCAACTTGTAGGGTCTTCCCCACTTTAACCCCCTCTCTCTCACACACTCCCTCTCTCACTCACTCCCTCTCTCTCTCACTCCCTCTCACTCCCTCCCTTCTCCCTCTCTCCCTCCCTCCCTTCTCCCTCTCTCCCTCCCTTACTCCCTCTCTCACTCCTCTCTCACTCTTTCTCACACTCCCTCACTCACTCACTCTCTCACTCACTCATTCACTCTCTTACTCACTCTCTCTCTCTCTCTCTCTCTCTCTCTCTATCTCTCTCTCTCTCTCTCTCTCTCTCTCTCTCTTTTTCACTCACTCACTGTTTTCCACACTGTGGAATGTGGCTGAAAAGTCCTAAAAGCACTGCATGCCTCTCTCTCTCTCTCCCCCCCCCCCCTCCTCTTCCTCCCCTCCCCTGCCACCCTCCCCCTCCTCTCCCCTCCTTCCTACTCTCTTCCTCCCTCCATTTCCCTCTTGATATAACATGGCTGTCAGGGCCATCTGTCAGTCAGCTGTCTGTCAGTGAGCGTCTGAGCGAGTGGTCCACAGAGGAAACCCGATCCTACCCATAGCCCTTTGTTTGGAACTCTCGTTCCCACGCACCGCCACGGTCCGCAGATATGTCCCCCCCTCTCCAACCTGCATCCCAAACAGCACCCTATTCCCTATTTAGTCCACTACTTTTGACCAGAGTCAAAAGGTAGTAGGCCCTGGTCAAAAGTAGTGCACTATATAGGGAATAGGGTGTCATTTGGGATGCAACCCCAAACACTTTAAGCCAAATTATCACATGACTTACTTAGCCGAATGAGCTTTCACTTTTTTTGACCCCTCCCTTTCAACTTGACTGATTCATGGCGTTGGGGGTAGGAGACATTGTGGATGTGCACCACTAACTAGATTATGCTGGTGACGCAGCCAGGGGTTTGGAAGACAGACAGACAGACAGACAGACAGACAGACAGACAGACAGACACAGAAAGAGACAAAGAGCGAGACAGCGAGAGACAGAAAGAGACAAAGAGCGAGACAGCAAGAGACAAAGAGCGAGACAGCGAGAGACAGAAAGAGACAAAGAGCGAGACAGCGAGAGACAAAGAGCGAGAGACAAAGAGCGAGACAGCGAGAGACCGAAAGAGACAAAGAGCGAGACAGCGAGAGACAGAAAGAGACAAAGAGCGAGACAGCGAGAGACAGAAAGAGACAAAGAGCGAGACAGCGAGAGACAGAAAGAGACAAAGAGCGAGACAGCGAGAGACAGAAAGAGACAAAGAGCGAGACAGCGAGAGACAAAGAGCGAGAGACAAAGAGCGAGACAGCGAGAGACAAAGAGCGAGACAGCGAGAGACAAAGAGCGAGACAGCGAGAGACAAAGAGCGAGACAGCGAGAGACAAAGAGCGAGACAGCGAGAGACAAAGAGCGAGACAGCGAGAGACAAAGAGCGAGACAGCGAGAGACAAAGAGCGAGACAGCGAGAGACAAAGAGCGAGACAGCGAGAGACCGAGAGAAAGACCAATGGACAGCAGACTGATCCAATTCATTTGATGTGGTGGTTCTGGTTTCTTTCCCTTCAGTTTTTGGATTCTGTTTCTTTCCCACCGCGTCTGTTTGTGATCTGGTTGAGATGTCTGTCTGTCAGAAGCACTCTGCTGTCTGTAAACGCAATGCAGAGGAAAGGAAAAGGCCTTGTGCTCAATTAGGAATCAGTGTCTCGCTCCCGTTTTCCCACTTTCCATATGAGACTCTAAGAGACAGTTTGTTTTTAGTCCAACTTTTTTTCCATTGAATACAGTAGTCAACATACGTGTTGTTCTGGCAAGGACTCCGAGAAAGCGTATCTGTTGACAAAGTTGTGTCGAAAAAGATTGCGATTTCATTGAGAAATAGTAGCGGTTCTCGCGCTGATCACAAAGCACAAAGAGTCACTCTGTTTCCCAAATGGAACCCTGTTTCCTATATCGTCCACTACTTTTATAGGGTGCCATTTGAGACACGTTCAATGTCTTCAAAGACCTTTACATTGGAGTGGAGTAAAACCCATAACTCAAATCATCCACCTCTAATATAACCATATTCTCTCTCTCCTTGTCTCACCTCTACAGAAGTGGCACTGTGTGGAGGAGATCACAGGGAAGTGGCGTATCCAGAAGTGTAAGGGAGGTGGTCTGAAGGAAGGCCCCAGGAAGAGGGCCCGGAGCCTGAGGTCCCGCAGCAGCTACGACAGCCGGCAGAGGGACCCCTGCGACTGTGGCCCTGACAGCAGCCTCGACAAACCCTCCAGGTCCGACCGTCCGGGACGCTCACACCGCCAGTTCCCACCTTCCTCTGGAGGACGAGGTGAGTAGGGTGGAGGGATGGGGAATGGGGGTGAGGATGTGGATGGGGCTGAGGGTGGTCCAGTCCAGGGAATAGTTTCCTGAGCGGGCTGGCTCAATGATAGCTGGGTAGCTGTTGTTACAGGGGCATAGAGATTAGAGATGGACAGTTATGGTAACATAAATTATATCCATCTGCGGACTTACCACTCTGTATTTAAGGCTGTGTGTGGAGGGCTATGGGAATGATGTCCAGGTCTGCCAGAGCCTAAGCTTTGATTTACTGTTCAGGATTACTCTGCCTCTAAAGAGACAGATGCAGGGAAGAGACCGAGGCACGAATAGAGCTCCTGACATTAGATCACTGATCTGGTGGAGGTATTTCCTGACATTAGATCACTGATCTGGTGGAGGTATCTCCTGACATTAGATCACTGATCTGGTGGAGGTATCTCCTGACATTAGATCACTGATCTGGTGGAGGTATCTCCTGACATTAGATCACTGGTCTGGTCATTTGGAATGTTGTGGCACCATCTACTGGAACAAAGAGCCATTGCAACATTTTGGTCATGGAATTTTCACATTCAATTCAGGTCAACATCTTTATTGACAGGAAAGGGCAATTTGTTTCCAGATTAAGTGACAGGACAAGATCTAATGACATACATACACAATTACACATACTGAATACATGGGTAAAGAAATTAGAAAAGTCGGTTAATTAACTCTCTGTGATATTTGGTTATCTATTAGGCTACAGGCCACGTTTCGTCCACACGAGATCCACCAGATCTCTGTCCGTGGAGTTCGAAGGGCAGATCTATGACATTGACCTTGCGGCAGACGACCAGTCGGCGGTCCAGAGACGTGTCATCAGAAAGCGCCACTATGAGCAGGAAGACCAGGAGTTGGCTCTGGAGTCAGAAGACGGGTCAGAGGAGATGCTGGCGGACGACACCAACACCGTGGGGTACCCCAACTCTGTCAAAGTCACACACAAGTATGTACCCCAACTCTGTCAGTCACATACAAGTATGTACCCCAACTCTGTCAGTCACATACAAGTATTTACTCCAACATATACCCCAACTCTACCAAAGGCACACTAGTAATACATACATGTAGTTCCTACCAAAATAATTTTTCGCAGCCCTTGTCTGCTTGACTTGCTTTAGGGGGGGGTTTGGCCTGGGTTGTAGTTTTTGGCCTGGGCTGCAGTTAAGTTGCCTGGCTACCCATCCACATGGCTCCGGCCAAACGCCACACCCACTAACGTTTCTTCTCTACCATGAGTCTGGATTTGCTTCCTCCCCGACTTGATGAGAATGTGAATACACTCAGACTGCTCTAATTGATCACAGAAACCGATGGGTTGGGTCAGAGCCGGCCTACACAAATCGTGAATCAGCACAAACAACTTCTAGGATAGCAGGTTTAGACTGATGTACGGAGTAATCGTTAGAGCAACTAAATTGAATTCAGGATGAGTCATCAGGCAAGCAGTTAAGCCCTTTGTGACAAATAAGGTGAATGCACCAATTTGTAAGTCGCTCTGGATAAGAGCGTCTGCTAAATGACGTAAATGTAAATATATTTGGTTAGTTGATTGATTCCTTTCTTGTCCTTTCTCTCCCTTTCTGTCCTCTCTCTCCTTCTCCGTCCCTCTCACAGGTGCTACATCCTGATGAATGACACCGTCCACTGTGAGAGAGAGATCTACTCTTCGTCCAGAGCCTGGAAGGACCATAAGAGCTACGTGGACCAGGAGGTTAGTTGGAGTCTGCATCTCCTCTCCTCCTCCCCATCTCTCCTCCTCCCTATCTCTCCTCTCCTCCTCCCCATCTCTCCCTCTCCTCTCCCCCTCCCCATATCTCCCTCTCCTCTCCCCCTCCCCATCTCTCCTCTCCCCTCCCCATCTCTCCTCTCCTCCTCCCCATCTCTCCTCTCCTCCTCCCCATCTCTCCTCTCCTCTCCTCTCCTCTCCTCTCCTCTCCTCTCCTCTCCTCTCCTCTCCTCTCCTCTCCTCTCCTCTCCTCTCCTCTCCTCTCCTCTCCTCTCCTCTCCATCTCTCCCCCTCTCACCTTGCCTACCCTGCAAGTTGAAGTAGATGTTGCCTTCCACTACAGATAGAAGCCCTGCAGGACAAGATCAAGAACCTGCGAGAGGTCAGGGGTCACCTGAAGAGGAGACGACCCGACGAGTGTGACTGTGGCAAGAACAGGTCAGTAATGTACCTCATTGGGGGTCCCCAAATATGTGTACTATTCTTAAATGTAGAACAAAAAGTAAATCTGCACACTGGTATAATGCTCCCAAAGTGACAATAGTGACTATGACAGAGGGGACTCTAAGATTAAACCCTATTATAGTGCATTGTCATATCTTGGCCATCTCTCAGTCGTTTATTGTGAATCTGACAATTCTTATGTAGGCTGTGTTTACACAGGCAGCCCAATTCTGGTATTTTTACACTTATTGGTCTTTTGACCAATCAGATCAGATCTTTTGACAGTAATTGGGCCAAAGATCAGATTGGGCTGCCTGTGTAAATGCAGCCTATGAGTCATCAGTCCTTTATTATTCATCTTGACTCTCCTGAGTTGAAGCTTTCGTAGAAAGGAAACAAAACAACCGCCATATTTAGTTGCTCTTCCCTCTGTACTAAAACCAGCTACTATAGCAAAGGAGAGAGAAACAGAGAGAAGGCAGAGAGGTTGAAGAACAAGAATGATCAGCTCCATCCCTTTAAGTGAGTTCGTCCTCTCCTTTAATTCAGTCTGTCCGTGTTTGCCGCATATCGTCCATCGCCCATCCCTGTTCGTCTCAACCCCATTAACACTGAGGTTGTATCTCAAATGGCACCCTATTCTCTATATAGTGCAATACTACCCTATAGGCCCTGGTCAAATGTAGTGCACTACTACCCTATTGAGGGAATAGGGTGCCATTTGGGATGCAAACTGAGCCTGCAGTCTAGAAGTGCTCAACTGACCAATAGAATTTCATAGATGTACTGCATCTCTAATACATGAGTGTGATACGTTTCACTGCCAGTGTGGCCCCATTTGTCTTGTGTGTTATCTTGTCTTGTGGTACATCTGCATGGTACTTGCATGGACTGTGCATGCTCTCCAGTCAAACCCAGGCCTGCCTTTCAGTGCAGGGATCTGGAAGTAATCGTCCCAAGCAGCAGCATGGAAACAAAACAGTGACTCAGTGGAAGGAGGGAAACAGCCCGTCCCTCTAACACAGCCATTGCCTTGCACCAGGTGGTTGAGTCACAAACTTTTCATCAGGGTCCATAGGGTTCTCGTCAAAAGTTGTGCACTATATAGGGAATGGGGTGCCATTTGGGATGCGCACCGAGGCACAGGGAACGGATTAGAATGCCAATGCGAAGCAGCGGTGTTATCCAGTGACTGTTGTGTGTTTAGGAAAATGGGGAGCGGGAGAAGGGTAGAGGCTAGAATGGCCCAGAGAAAATGGATAATGTGGTCAGAGAGGAGCTAGAACCTGTCATGTTCTTGGCTCCACCAGAGAGGAGTCTGGGAGTTCCCTCCGATGATTCCATCCATCACCATGGTAACTGACTGGCATCATGGAGAGGTCACTGCGAGGGCAGAGCGGGTGGGTGTTGGGTCGTTACTGTAATCTGATTGGTGGGTGTGTCTGTCCGTCATGCAGGGAGGTTGTCCAAGAAGTGGATGGGAAGACCCAGCTGTTGAACGAGATCAGGAGGAAGAAGAAGGAGAGGAAAGAGAGAAAGAGGCAGAAGAAGGGGGATGACTGTAGTCTACCTGGTCTGACATGTTTCACTCACAGCAACGACCACTGGCAGACTGCCCCCTTTTGGAACCGTACGTTACTATGTTACTACACCTAAATGTAACTGCACTAAGTAGTTACTTCACCTAAATGTAACTGCACTAAGTAGTTACTACACCTACACGTGTACAGTACTAAGTGGTTACTACACCTAAATGTAACTGCAATAAGTAGTTACTACACCTACACGTGTACAGTACTAAGTGGTTACTACACCTACACGTGTACTGTACTCGCATACATTCTAATTTTAGTCATTCAGCACTGTGGCCTACACGGTAATTAAGCCACATTCACACACACAGATTTACCCACCTCTGCCACAGGTCAGTGAATACCATTGGTAGAATAAAGTGTCTATCATCAGAACAGATGACCAAGTATATCAGTCTATTGAAACAGGCTATTAGTTTTGTTTCCCCCAGTTAGAGGGTTCTCTCTCTCTGTGTGTGTCTGTGTGTCTCTCTCTGTGTGTTTGTTAGTGGTTAACCCTGTCCTTCCTCTCCTTCAGTCGGAGGGTTCTGTGCGTGCACCAGTTCCAACAACAACACCTACTGGTGTGTGAGAACCATCAACGAGACCCACAACACTCTGTTCTGTGAGTTCGCTACGGGCTTCCTTGAGTACTTTGACCTCAACAACGACCCCTACCAGGTGAGTGGACCATAGACATAGAATCACTTCTATTATCTTCTATTTTACTCATTTTCTATTTCTACGGAGTGGACTACTCACAGGCACCTTTCATTAGTAGGTTGTGTTTTCTGCCAAATGTTTATCTATCAAAAACTATGTATTAACGTGTGTGTGTGTCTGTGTGTCTGCGTCTGTATCCGTCGGTGTGTGTAGCTGACCAACGCGGTGTACTCGGTGGACAGAGAGGTGTTGAACGCCCTCCATGCTCAGCTGATGGAGATGAGGAGCTGCCAGGGACACAAGCAGTGTAACCCCCGACCCAAAGGCCTGGACACAACAGGTAAACACACAGATACAACAGTAGTAGTAGTAGCTACACTACTACTACTACTACTATTACTACTGCTATTTCTACTGGGTTACCTCAGAGTAGGGCGAAGTTGTCCCTAGACGCTGATTTTGGGTCAGTTTGTCATTTGCCCCTTTAATGGTTAAGGTGAGGATTGGAGAGGGGAAGCTGATCCTAGATCTGTACCTAGGGGAAACGTCACCCTTGAGCGGGTTACCTACATCTGGTCTACAACAGGAGACTACAACAGAACAGAGACTGAAATGGATCTGAAGACTAGCCACTGTAGTGGTTGATTAGGGTAAACACGTTGTACATACATAAAACATGTTTTTCACTTTAGGATAAAAAAAATCCAGTAACTTTCCCAGGTTTTTCAGAGCTACCGGATGGAAGATACCTGGAATCAGGACGGAATAAGCAGGAAATCCGAGTACAAAGTTTCTGGAATTTTGAAACCCTAAACTGAAACACAAAATAATAGGCATATGAATAGAACTATTTGACCCAGTTTCAGTCCTGACCGGTACCTGCATGTCATTAGTAGCATGTAAACGGGGGTGAGTTGCTCACTAATGTTCGCAAACGTTTCAACATAGGAAGGTTGACGGGTCGTCATTAAGTCCTCTGTGTGTCTCTCTTATGTCTCCATTGTGTGTGTTTCTTTCTCTCTGAAAACACACACACACTCCCTGATCTGTCTTGGTTCTGACCTCAACGATGTCTACTCCCCAGAGATTTGCGTCCAGTCCGCAGCACCCACGATGAGACACGCTATGACCTTTTTATACTTTCACAGGAAATTGGACATTTATAATGTTTTCATCACTGCATGATTTGAACTCCGGTGTTATCCAGAGTTTATGGTTATTGGATTTCTCCAGGGTTTTACAAAGTGAATCACTTTGTTTTGTATTGTAGTCATGACACACACAGGGAAACCCTCTGCAGCCAAGCCAAGCCAGTCACTCAGAATGGTATGGCAACAACCCGAAATAGAGCTTTGAACTGGTCTCTGATGTAATGATAACCTAATATTGTGTCCCTCATTTCAACTCCTTCTGCTGTGGAAGTGGTTTAGTTTGTATCTCAAATGGCACCCTATTCCCTAAAGTTTGAGAATGACACAAGTATTGGTCTTCACAAAGTTTGCTGCTTCAGTGTTTTTAGATATTTTTGTCAGATGTTACTATGGTATACTGAAGTATAATTACAAGCATTCCATAAGTGTCAAAGGCTTTTATGGACAATTACATTAAGTTTATGCAAAGAGTCAATATTTGCAGTATTGACCCTCCTTTTTCAAGACCTCTGCAATCCACCCTGGCATGCTGTCAATTAACTTCTGGGCCACATCCTGACTGATGGCAGCCCATTCTTGCATAATCAATGATTGGAGTTTGTCAGAATTTGTGGGTTTTTGTATGTCCACCCGCCTCTTGAGGATTGACCACAAGTTCTCAATGGTAATAAGGTCTGGGGAGTTTCCTGGCCATGGACCCAAAATGTCGATGTTTTGTTCCCCGAGCCACTTAGTTATCTCTTTTGCCTTATGGCAAGGTGCTCCATCATGCTGGAAAAGGCATTATTCATCACCAAACTGTTCTTGTATGGTTGGGAGAAGTTGCTCTCTGAGGATGTGTTGGTACCATTCTTTATTCATGGCTGTGTTCTTAGGCAAAATTGTGAGTGGGCCCACTCCCTTGGCTAAGAAGCAACCCCACACATGAATGGTCTCAGGATGCTTTACTGTTGGCATGACACAGGACTGATGGTAGCGCTCACCTTGTCTTCTCCAGACAAGGTGTTTTCCAGATGCCTCAAACAAGGGGATTCATCAGAGAAAATGACTTTACCCCAGTCCTCAGCAGTCCAATCCCTGTACCTTTTGCAGAATATCAGTCTGTCCCTGATGTTTTTCCTGGAGAGAAGTGGCTTCCTCGCTGCCCTTCTTGACAACAGGCCATCCTCCAAAAGTCTTTGCCTCACTGTGCGTGCAGATGCACTCACACCTGCCTGCTGCCATTCCTGAGCAAGCTCTGCACTGGTGGTGCCCCGATCCCGCAGCTGAATCAACTTTAGGAGACGGTCATGGCGCCTGCTGGACTTTCTTGGGCGCCCTGACGCCTTCTTCACAACAATTGAACCTCTCTCCTTGAAGTTCTTGATGATCCGATAAATGGTTGATTTAGGTGCAATCTTACTAGCAGCAATATCCTTGCCTGTGAAGCCCTTTTTGTGCAAAGCAATGATGACGGCACGTGTTTCCTTGCAGGTAACCATGGTTAACAGAGGAAGAACTATGATTTCAAGCACCACCCTCCTTTTAAAGCTTCCAGTCTGTTATTCTAATTCAATCGGCATGACAGAGTGATCTCCAGCCTTGTCCTCATCAACACTCTCACCTGTGTTAACGAGAGAATCACTGACATGATGTCAGCTGGTCCTTTTGTGGCAGGGCTGAAATGCAGTAGAAATGTTTTTGGGGGATTAAGTTCATTTTCATGGCAAAGAGGGACTTTGCAATTTATTGCAATTCATCTGATCACTCTTCATAACATTCTGGAGTATATGCAAATTACCATCATAAAACCTGAGGCAGCAGACTTTGTGAAAATTAATATTTGTGTCATTCTCAAAACTTTTGACCACGACTGTACATAGGGAATAGGGTGCCATTTGAGATGCAGACCGACTAGTGTGTCCCTCAGTTTAGCTCATTCTGCTGTGGGTAGTGGTGTAAAATAAGCATCCCTCTAAATCGGCATCCCATGTGGCAGCCTATTCGCTATTAAGTGCACTACTTTTGACCGGGGTCAATAGGTCATTTTGGACTTCACCCAAGTCTTTTGCCACGTTGCCTATCCTATTGTGTGCTCTGGCCAGAAACCCTGCCTTCAGTGACTCACACAGAGTGTTAACTATGAGAGCTTTGTCAACAAGCCTATTGAGCCTGTCACTTTACACCAGATTAGCCTGGCTTCTCTGGTGACTACATCTAGTTTTTCACCACCGTGACGGCTATTTACAGCTGAGTGTCCCCAAGAGATGACATCACACTAGCAACAGTTAATAACATTGCCATGATGATATGAGCTCTTGGTTTTAGACTTGCTCTCAGTGAACTCATTATACCAGCACAGTAGACGCACAATAGTCCACAATAGTTCATATTTCTGGGGGGGGGGGGGTTATATTGGCTGTGTGCTACTAAGTTTAAGAACAAGTTATCATATCACTGCCTGATGATTTGGAAACTTTAATAACATCATGTGTTTGTGTTTTGGACTCACCCATGGGCATCACATCATCATCACCTGACTGACTGAATAACTTTTTTACCTCCAAAGGAAGCCGGGAACCGTCATACAATCTCTATCTATCTATCTATCTATCTATCTATCTATCTATCTATCTATCTATCTATCTATCTATCTATCTATCTATCTATCTATCTATCTATCTATCTATCTATCTATCTATCTTACAAAAAGAGATTGCCGTTTTGAAACTGCAATAAAGGTGCAGTAACTGCAGTCGACTGTGGTATTTTGGACGCAGTAATTGCAGAATAACTGCAGTGCACTGCAGTTGAACTGCACACTAACTACAGTTACACTGCAAAATTACTGCAGTAAAAAAAAAACGTATTTTGGATGCAGTATTTGCAGCATACTGCAGTTATACTGCACTCTAACTGCAATCTTTTTTTGTACGGGAACCCAAATAAATATACCTTCCTCCCTCCATCCCTATCCATCCCCTCCACCCTCCCCCAACATGCACCTCCTCTCCTCCTTGTTCTACCCCTCTCTCTCTCCATCCATCCATACTCAAATTGCACCATCATTTCTCCTCTAGGGGCCTAGCGGTCTGGTCTGTCCTGTTCTGTGCATGAAGAGGCATCTCCAATGTGAATGATTCATTATTTTCTCTTATTCCCCCTCATCTCTTATTTGATTTGAGACATTAACATTGGAACTGCTCTTATTTTCCTGATCAGGAGGTAAAGATGGAGGCAGCTATGAACCACACAGGTATCCACACTTCTTTTATGATCTCTCTGGATACGTCCCAAATGGCACTCTATTACCTATGTAGTGTACTACGTTTGACCAGAACCCTATGGGTCCTGGTCAAAAAGTAGTGCACTACATAGGGAATAGGGTGTCATTTGGGATGTAGCCTCTCTCTTTGAAAGAGGCTTCTCTTCCTAATAACTGCATGGGCCAACTCATTGACTCATTCGCACTAATAATCCGTAAGGCGTCGAGCTGCTTGGTGTGTGACTGCATGCCGGGGGAGCTGCCTACGCTAACTAATAATCGATTGATTAGATCTTTTGATTTCTTCTTAATTGAAGGTAGCTTCTTCCACTGTCATCGTGAAGTCTGAGGGGGTATCATCTTTCTACAATACAGCATTATTCTCCATAATAACAACAGAAAAATGTTTACCCACCTGAACCCCCCAGATAGCACACCACCTTATCTGCTGTTTGAGTCAAACACCAACGTGCAGATCTGTTTCTGTAGCTCCTTGCACCACCACATGCATCAGTCGTATCTATTTAGAACATCTGTCAGACTGAAAAGTCACTTTTTGGCCGGTCTTGGCTTGACAAGTAAGCTCAGAGAGCTCAACTGGTATGCCCGACTCTCACACATTTCCATGTTGGCCACTCAAGTTGCGAATGAATGTATATTTAGTCAAACTGAATTAGACCTTTCTGGTCAGTGTGGCAATTTAATATGTATTATTACAGTATATAAGTGCAAAAAAACAGTTTCACATAATGAACCCCCCCCACACACACCTGATAAATGTGTGTCACCTGCATGTGAATGAAAATGCATGACAGCATATGGAGTCAATCATTCATTCATGGCATTCATCCATTTCATTCATGCATCGCACGATCACGGACATGTTACTAATATAACATCACCATCTTCCACACTACCTGACCAAAGACATAGGCTGTGTCTAAAATAGCACCCTATTCCCTATGTAGTGCACTATTTTTGACAGAATTTTGTCAAAAGAAGTGCACTATATAGGGAATATAGTGTCTGTCAATTGGGACGCACACATACATAAATACATCAACTTACTTAGTAAGCCATAATGATACTCAGTCATTGTACTTGTGCAACATGGCATCATTCAGAATGGCATCCATTTTCCTCATGGCATTATTAGAGTAGTAGAATGGGCACTTGAGTTGCTGGGACTTCGTTGTCCCTCTTCCTGACCTCTGACCTATTGACCTCTGTTTCTGGGCACCTGCTTACCAGGCAACAGCGGCATCGAAAGTGGTCAAAGAGGAGACCAAGCCAGTCCTTTCTGTGAGTCTCTTAGCCTATAGTATACTTATATATAAAACCCTCCCCTATTTTCCCTCTTTATTGCAGGGTGACTTAAATCTGGACCTCGAGTCCAGTTCCACTGCTTATTTTCAGCCCTTTATTAAGGGACTGATTTAGACCTGGGGCACCAGGGGAGTGCAATTAACTACCAGGGAAAAATGAACTATGGAACTAGTCCAGGTTTGAGTATCCCTGCTCTATAGTACTTCATACACGCATGTAGGCCAGAGTGGTTTGAAAGCGCTCCCTCTAGCAATCAACAATGAAACAGGGTGTGTATCAGGTTTGGGGGGGTCAGTTCCATTTCAATTCAGTCAAGGACTTTTCCAATTGTTGGAATTTAATTTAATTGACTGAATTGAAATGGAATCAACTCCAACCTTATTGATAGTAAGCATATACCCTAACTATGATTCCAACCTTAGTATATCGGCCCTAACTGTATTTTTCAAATAAATTTTTCTTTTCTTTTCTGGGAATACACCACACAGCAGGCTCATCTCTCTCCTTCCTCAACACTCCTTTTTTCCAGATGTTCATCATCCCTTTTTCTTCCCCTCCTTTACTTCCCAGATTCCATTTTCTTGTTTCCAGGTTACCTGGATATTCATTAGAAAACAACAAGCCTATCATCAGTCTTCTTTTTTAGTTTAGCTAGTCTAATGGCAGATCTGAACATTTTATGTATCTTTGAGGAAATATTGTCATTTTCTGTCAAGATGACTTGTGTTTGCTCTGCTGCTTATGGCTTCAGCTTGGGTGCTGTGTTTACTGGGCCAAACTCTGTGTGTGTGTGTGTGTGTGGGGGGGGGGTTTGTGTGTGAGTGGGGGAAGGGGCACTAACCCCAAGGAGCTGACTGCCATAGAGGAGGCTGCAGACTGGATACTGCTGCGGGGCATGACTGCATGACGTGTGACCAAACACAACACAACCACACACTCCCATACACTACCACACACTCCCAGTCCCATACAACATTACCCCCAACTCTCCCACTCACACTCCCATACACTACCACACACCCCCAGTCCCATACAACATTACCCCCAACTATCCCACTCACACTCCCATACACTACCACACACTCCCAGTCCCATACAACATTACCCCCAACTATCCCACTCACACTCCCATACACTACCACACACTCCCAGTCCCATACAACATTACCCCCAACTCTCCCACTCACACTCCCATACACTACCACACACTCCCAGTCCCATACAACATTACAACCAACTCTCCCACTCACACTCCCATACACTACCACACACTCCCAGTCCCATACAACATTACCCCCAACTCTCCCACTCACACTCCCATACACTACCACACACTCCCAGTCCCATACAACATTACCCCCAACTCTCCCACTCACACTCCCATACACTACCACACACTCCCAGTCCCATACAACATTACCCCCAACTCTCCCACTCACACTCCCATACACTACCACACACTCCCAGTCCCATACAACATTACCCCCAACTCTCCCACTCACACTCCCATACACTACCACACACTCCCAGTCCCATACAACATTACCCCCAACTCTCCCACTCACACTCCCATACACTACCACACACTCCCAGTCCCATACAACATTACCCCCAACTCTCCCACTCACACTCCCATACACTACCACACACTCCCAGTCCCATACAACATTACAACCAACTCTCCCACTCACACACCCATACACTACCACACACTCCCAGTCCCATACAACATTACCCCCAACTCTCCCACTCACACTCCCATACACTACCACACACTCCCAGTCCCATACAACATTACCCCCAACTCTCCCACTCACACTCCCATACACTACCACACACTCCCAGTCCCATACAACATTACCCCCAACTCTCACACTCCCATACACTACCACACACTCCCAGTCCCATACAACATTACCCCCAACTCTCCCACTCACACTCCCATACACTACCACACACTCCCAGTCCCATACAACATTACAACCAACTCTCCCACTCACACACCCATACACTACCACACACTCCCAGTCCCATACAACATTACCCCCAACTCTCCCACTCACACTCCCATACACTACCACACACTCCCAGTCCCATACAACATTACCCCCAACTGTCCCACTCACACACCCATACACTACCACACACTCCCAGTCCCATACAACATTACAACCAACTCACCCACTCACACACCCATACACTACCACACACTCCCAGTCCCATACAACATTACCACCAACTCTCCCACTCACACTCCCATACACTACCACACACTCCCAGTCCCATACAACATTACCCCCAACTCTCCCACTCACACTCCCATACACTACCACACACTCCCAGTCCCATACAACATTACCCCCAACTCTCCCACTCACACTCCCATACACTACCACACACTCCCAGTCCCATACAACATTACAACCAACTCTCCCACTCACACACCCATACACTACCACACACTCCCAGTCCCATACAACATTACCCCCAACTCTCCCACTCACACTCCCATACACTACCACACACTCCCAGTCCCATACAACATTACCCCCAACTCTCCCACTCACACTCCCATACACTACCACACACTCCCAGTCCCATACAACATTACCCCCAACTCTCACACTCCCATACACTACCACACACTCCCAGTCCCATACAACATTACCCCCAACTCTCCCACTCACACTCCCATACACTACCACACACTCCCAGTCCCATACAACATTACAACCAACTCTCCCACTCACACACCCATACACTACCACACACTCCCAGTCCCATACAACATTACCCCCAACTCTCCCACTCACACTCCCATACACTACCACACACTCCCAGTCCCATACAACATTACCCCCAACTGTCCCACTCACACACCCATACACTACCACACACTCCCAGTCCCATACAACATTACAACCAACTCACCCACTCACACACCCATACACTACCACACACTCCCAGTCCCATACAACATTACCACCAACTCTCCCACTCACACTCCCATACACTACCACACACTCCCAGTCCCATACAACATTACAACCAACTCTCCCACTCACACTCCCATACACTACCACACACTCCCAGTCCCATACAACATTACCCCCAACTCTCCCACTCACACTCCCATACACTACCACACACTCCCAGTCCCATACAACATTACCCCCAACTCTCCCACTCACACTCCCATACACTACCACACACTCCCAGTCCCATACAACATTACCCCCAACTCTCCCACTCACACTCCCATACACTACCACACACTCCCAGTCCCATACAACATTACCCCCAACTCTCCCACTCACACTCCCATACACTACCACACACTCCCAGTCCCATACAACATTACCCCCAACTCTCCCACTCACACTCCCATACACTACCACACACTCCCAGTCCCATACAACATTACCCCCAACTCTCCCACTCACACTCCCATACACTACCACACACTCCCAGTCCCATACAACATTACAACCAACTCTCCCACTCACACACCCATACACTACCACACACTCCCAGTCCCATACAACATTACCCCCAACTCTCCCACTCACACTCCCATACACTACCACACACTCCCAGTCCCATACAACATTACCCCCAACTCTCACACTCCCATACACTACCACACACTCCCAGTCCCATACAACATTACCCCCAACTCTCCCACTCACACTCCCATACACTACCACACACTCCCAGTCCCATACAACATTACAACCAACTCTCCCACTCACACACCCATACACTACCACACACTCCCAGTCCCATACAACATTACCCCCAACTCTCCCACTCACACTCCCATACACTACCACACACTCCCAGTCCCATACAACATTACCCCCAACTGTCCCACTCACACACCCATACACTACCACACACTCCCAGTCCCATACAACATTACAACCAACTCACCCACTCACACACCCATACACTACCACACACTCCCAGTCCCATACAACATTACCACCAACTCTCCCACTCACACTCCCATACACTACCACACACTCCCAGTCCCATACAACATTACCCCCAACTCTCCCACTCACACTCCCATACACTACCACACACTCCCAGTCCCATACAACATTACCCCCAACTGTCCCACTCACACACCCATACACTACCACACACTCCCAGTCCCATACAACATTACAACCAACTCACCCACTCACACACCCATACACTACCACACACTCCCAGTCCCATACAACATTACCACCAACTCTCCCACTCACACTCCCATACACTACCACACACTCCCAGCTCCAGCCCTTGACCCTCTACTCCTCTCCCCCATAGCACTCAGCCAGTCTGGGACGGACGAGCGGGTTAAGCTGCCCAACCTGACGGAGGAGGAGGTGGACTGGCAAGGTCTGGAGGAGCTGTATAGTAGTGTAAACCAGAGCCTGTACCAGAGCAGGACTGACTACAGCCTCAGACTGGACGACTGGCACATCTTCCAGAAGGATGTAGATAATATGTTTGCACTGCGACACGTCTTATACTCAAAACTTCAAAACAACGACGACAACCAAACCCATAAGCTTGACATAAAGGATGACCCGGCATCGGCATCTTCCCTGGCAGAGCATGGGTCCGGGTCTGGGGCTTGGGGGCTGGAAGAGGGCAGCGGAGATGAGGGGTCCCCCAGCCGAGACATCTGGCCAGACCTGGTCACCCTGAATCGGGCCACAGAGGGACTACCGGAGACCCCATGCACTACCCCTCCTCCCCCTAGCAGACCCCCACCACCACCTAATCCAGTAACACCCACACACCCCATGCCTCAGAGGTCAGAGGTTAGAGTTCAACTAGAATCTGTGAACGACCTCCCTGATGAGACTTATCCATTAGACAGACCCCCGAGAGTGATGTCTGTGATGAGGAGGAGAGGAGAAGGAGGGGTCAGAGGGGGGGAGGTGGTTGCCGGTGGTTATGTGTGGTTGGTCCATCAGCTGGAGGAGGATGGGCTAGATGGTGAGGGGGAGGGGCTGGTCTTCAGCGGGAACGGGAACAACGGGCTGACTGAGATGGAGACGCGACACGACGACCTGCTCCGCACCCACAACAGCCTGGAGACGGGGCTGGGATTGGGGATGGGGTCTTACCCAGGCCAGGCCCAGACCCAACAGAGTAGTCTCATCCAGGGACTGGAGCTGGGACTAGACAAGGAGGAGGAAGAGGATATATTCCAAGGCCAGGGCTACCTCCCCCTCTCCTCACAGACACTGAGGCCCAGAGTACAGGCCTCCACCACCACCACCACCACCACCACTACCAGCACTGGGAGCCCGCCTCAGACTCAGACTGGCACCCCCCAGGGGACTGGGGTGGTAGTGCATGACCCCCAGCCCCAACAGGCACATCTACAGGTAGAGGTACAGGTCGAGTCCCATGCCCAGTTCCAGGCCCTGGACTATGAGGGTAGTGGGTCTCCCCCTCAGCCCTCCTCCAACCACACCCAGTGAGACACATATAGACAAACGCAAGTGCTGGCCTGCCATTGGGTGGCCCAGCCGGTCACCATAGAGACACAGAGAGACACAGAAACTGGGGGACATGGAGAGACAAAATGGCCGACGATGATGTCACCACCAGTCAGTCTGAGTTAGAGCTGTATTATTCATGAGTATTAAAGTTATTATTATTGTTTATTTTTTTACAGGTGCTTCCATTTATTATTAGAAGAACTACAGTGTTATGATGTTTTTTCCTAAATATATATTTAGAAAACGAAAAAGCCTTAACGCATCTGAAACTAATAAAATATGGGAATTTTTAAATGAATTGATTTTAATTAAAGGTCCAAGTGGATAACACCATTGTTATAAATATATATTTTTAACAATAAAAACAGGTTATAAGAATGGTGAAACCATTTTCTGGTCTGAAGGTTAGTGGTTGTTTAGTGTTACCAGAGAGGAAGAAGCGAGAGGGTTTACCAGGCCAAAACTCTGTCCACGTTAAGCTAATTATTAAGCAAGTGGGGGCAATGAGTGCCGAATTTAGTCAAGATAAAAATGAATAGCTATTTTGATACGTGAGGCTTATTTGATCTAATAGAAGTTTCTTAATGCTTAGGTTGTTACGAGTTTACTGATATAAGTGTAATGCACTTGACATCTCAGCAACTTTTATAGTGTTTTTTCTCAGCGTTATCCCTGTTGAAATTCAAGACAGTCTATGCATATTCATGAGGCTAGCATAGCATCTCACTCCATTGAATACAGGCTGTTGACATCAACACCCCTCATTGAATATTCAAAAAAGTATTAAAATACCGAGATGTATCCACCAATCCAAAGATAGGAATAGATGGGAGCTTGATAGCCCACCGTTACGCTCTGTGGACAACGAATCCCATTGTTAGGGCGGAGACACAAGCATCTCGTCATTATATCCAGTATCTCTGGCATTACCTAACACCTTTGAGTGCTACAATGGAGTTGGCTAACGCTAACATATTGATGTGCTACAATGGAGTTGGCTAATGCAAACACCTTGGTATGCTACAATTGTGTTGGCTAATGCTAACAGCTTGGTATGCTACAATTGAGCTGGCTAATGCTAACACCTTGGCTAATGCTAACATACTCAGTCCGGGATTAAATCCGATCAGCGTTAGATCTGTGTAAAGAGTGCTTGACATGTAAAGGTAATTTCCAATTGAGCGTTTTCCATTAATGAGATCTCCATGAAAGTGGAAACATTACCTTAAAAAGTTGACAAAGCAGGATAGGAATGAATCCCGGCCTCAGTCATCTCTAGACCAATTATCACAGTGCACTCCCATCAGAAATATAACCACTGACGAATCAGATGATCCCTATAGTTTGACCATAAATGCACTTTGAACATTTATTTAGTTTTCCCTTGTACTGACCGTTGCCTTTCGTTTAAATGTTTGTGGTTTGGAAACGTGTATTCACTGTAACTCCAATTGCATCTCAAAGCTTAACACTGATCATTGGTATTTCATTTTTAACACAGTTAATTAATTTAAAGGGTACGTTGGTTTCATGGATACTTGCTACTGCAAGTGCAACACTGAATGTGACAAGTTTATAGTAACAAAAAAAAGTTTTTAAATGAACATTGCTAACATAATTTTATGATTTGTTAGCTATAATTATTTAACTTTGTTTACTATGTTATGTTACTCTTCTAGCTACAGTAACTTCACGTTTTGTTCTACACTCAGCCATCATCATCACCTAATTAAATTAAAACTACAGATATTAAAACTAATATTGCATAGACCAGTATTCTCTATTGCATTGATAATCAAGGATGCACAAAATCATCCCCAAGTTACATCTCAAAAGGAGACAACGGCCACAAAGCCAAAACCGAAGTATGTCCCAAATGGCACCCTATTCCCTTTATAGTGCACTACGTTTGACCAGAGCAATATGGGCCCTGGTCAAACGTAGTGCACTACACTACATAGGGTGCCATTTGGGATGCAGCCCTCTAATCTTTTCCTCCATCGCTTGAATAGCATATGGCATTACTATAAGGTGATATTTACGCCATTTATAATACCGTCTGTTAGATTATACTGTATATTCTATATGCAATGAGCAAGGAATCATGGGATTTAACCCACACCAATCCCATTACATATCATTGGGTATGTTTGTCATTGGCCTGTGTCATCGCCACTCATTCTTACATCATCTACTTATGGTTACGTTTTGGTTCAATGTTGTTTCCACCTAAAACCAACATTCATTGATTCTTAGATCAACAATTGTTACTGAAACAGTATTTTCTTCCTTTCTTTTTTTTGTGTGTAGAAGTGTTGCAACAATTCTGGTTTCAGGAAAGCCAAGAAGCTGTTAAGAAATAAACGTGTCAAATATTTTAGCGACATTCCAGTTTATTTAATTACCATCATTTCTTCATACATTCATAAATCCATCCATCCATCCACCATACTCCTGTAACTTTCCCAAAATGCCCAGGTTTGCCCGAAATCCCAGTTGGAATATTCCATGAATCAGGAGAGAATAAACAGGAAATCCATTATCCTCCAACCAGGATTTCTGGAAAACCTGGGATTAAATAAAAAAATAATCCTAGGCACACCTACCACATTATGGAAGTGCTTTATCACAAACCCCCCCAAAATATGTTATACCTATCACAACAAACGTAAGCCAGACCCAAATCTCCTTTTTACAGTTTTTTAATGACAAATATCAAGTATTCAAGGCATTATTTCATCCATTAGTTTAAATTTCGAGTTTCTCTGTCTTAAAATGCGCATCAGCCAATTAAAATCGTTGACGTAGTTGCACGTGATAAAATGTTGTTTTAGCTGTTCCCATTCGATAACCTGGCACATTTAGCCCTATGCAAACCTGACCAGGTGGCAGTGATCATGTCCGGTAACAAATTCTGCATCAGTCAATTACAAATGTTGACGTAGTGGGACACTTTTCCGTGAGAGCATCCTTAACAGAAGTCAAACCGCACCATCTGCTAATCAAAGTTACTAAAATAAGTACAACCTTTAAACTGGACGAATAGCTCAGTGTTGTGAGACTGGCTTCTGCTAATTTTCATTTATATGTTGTTGTTTTTTGCTTTATGCAGCCTCAAACCCACGGTTACTGTACCCCGAAGTCGACCGCCTTAGTGGCATACGCTAACGATGTACGATAAACTTAAATGTTGTATAGACCTTTATCTTATTCTCGTAAAAGCACATGAATGTGTGTGAAATGGATAAACAAAAATGTGCCTCTTGAATTTTAGTAGCTAGTAACCTAGTCAAGGATGCATCATCATGCAATATTGGCACACTACTACTATGACAGACCAAGTGGTGCAAAATTAAACCTTTAATTTAGAGGTTTAAAATATCCATCTGGTGGCCAAGTTTACCTATTTTAAGAAATGCCATTGGTTGGTGGATATAAAGTCTAAGATCTTGATAGGCTGATGTGGAATTTATTACAGGAAACAATCACTGCCACCTGGTCAGGTTAGCATAAGGCTAAATGTGCCAGATTATGTAATGGGAACAGTTAACGTAGCGTTTTATCACGTGCAACTACGTCGCCGATTTTAATTGGCTGATGGGCATTTTGAGACTGAGAAAAAGTTATCTAATGTTACCAAGTACGAAGCCCAAGTGTTCACAAATATGGTTTAGACTTCTGCTCCTGAGGAACACAAATCAAGGGCTGCAGACCTCCAGTAGCGCACTATATAGGGAATAGGGTGCCATTTGGGATTGAGTACACTGTCAGAGTACACGGTTAGTCCATGAAATAATGAAAACACGTCATGAAGAAATACTGATCAAAAGAAAGAGAGAGAAAGGAGAGAAAAAGATGGAAAGCAAATCTACAGTCTACCTTAGAGAGGTTTTGAGAGAAGTCCAAGGCTACATCTGAAATGGCACCCCTATGCCCTAAAGTGCACTATATAGGGAATAGGGTGCCATTTCAGACGTAACCCTCCTTCTGCTAAATGGCATATTATTATTATTATTATTATTATTATTATAGTACTGCTGAATGGAGGTAAAGGGCATCCTGGGTAACAATACCGTCTTGTCCCAAATGGCACCATTTTCCCTATGTAGTTCACTACTTATGGCCAGGCTGCATGGGAATACTGTAGTTCATTCAGGCACAGAGAAGTAAATATACTGTTTCCTTGTTTTTGTATTTTTAAGTAATTTTATGTCGTTGTCTACAATGGTTAGGAATAGTTCATAAATAGGTACTTCTAACTAAGTTTAAGGTCTATAATACGTTGATTTTAAGTCTTTTTAAATATTTACATGATAATAGTTTGGGAACATTTAGCTACTAATTCATGATAATACTAATAAGAAACCATAATTTAGCATTTTTCAGCCAAGTATCATCATAGACATACAGCAGTCTCTTACATAACTTGAGGACAAAGACGTTTAGGCTGGGATTCAATCCCATCGCAGCCTTTGGACAATGCGCCATTTAAAGTAATTTCCAATTGAGCCGATATATGCAGCCTTTACCGTGAATGTGGTCTCCGCGAACACGGGAACATTGCCTTTAAAACGTACATTGTGGACAAAGCGCGGTCGGATTGAATCCCACCCTAATTCATAAAATTTGACCACCGCATCAGATAAATCAGCTGTTCTTTGGAAACCGGTTTTAAAAGCGCAAATATATAATGGATTTGATGCATACCTCATGCTAAAATTTAGAAAGCATCAACAAGGTATAAATACTGTAATTGCTGTTCATACTTGTTTATGTTCTTAAAAAGTGTCCTAGAAAACAAAAACAAGTAGTAAATTCACAGCAGCAGTCCAGTTTTACAAAGATAGTATTAGTAGTAGGTCTGTGTAGGGTTGCAAAATTCTGGTAACTTTCCCAGGTTTTCCAAACATTCTGGGAGGATTTCATGCTTATTCCCTCATGATTCCGGCAATCTTCTTACTGGTAAAAGTTCAACGTTCACTGTCTTTTCCATTCCTGGCTGCAATTCATGTTTCTGTCCAGCAGAGGGTCTCAGTCACTCCTGAACCGAATGATCAAAATAATCAGTTACACAGTTTTTTCTAAATGTGACTTATCTATTAATATAATGGTCTCTGTTGATTTATGCCTTACTGCACTACTTCTTAAATGCCTAAATGACTAATACCAGAGACATATATTTAGAAATATGTCTGACTAATAGATAAATTCTATGTACATCTGATGACCAACTCAATGGTGAAGCCATGCCAATACAACAATACTGAAATGAAGCAATATTGGACCTAGTGTAGAGTCAGTTGTTTGTAAATGAGCTGGGTTCATGCTAGTAGATACCCATAGACTTCCAGTCTAACGCTAGTTAGTATTGGCTCGCGAAACTACCTCTAACTTCCTTCATCAAAATGGTATCCATGAGTTCATCTGACTGGAGAAGTAGATAAAGGGCCTCATTGCCAAAATCCCGAACTATCCCTTTAACATAAAAAGGGCAATTAAATTCAAAAGTACAGTATTGCTCACAAATGATACAATGGATACAGTACTTTTTCAAACAAGTAAAAAAAAAAAAAAAAAAAAATAAATTTGTAGAAATTGGTGGTTTATGTTAAAATTACAGCTTTTAGTTTTCTCTTAGGTCATATTATTTTAGATGAGGATTATGACTGAGTTTTCCCTTCCAGCAAAGACTACCTAATTTTATGTTATAAATACAAAACTGTGTGTGTGTTCCCCATTGCCATGGAGCAAAGAGTTAAAGTTCTAATGAAGACTAACTCCACACAAACTACCTATGGTGCAGACCACCACACCTAACTCGGTGGACAGTTCATTAGTAACTTGTCTTTGGATATAGGCAAAAGGAAGAGAGGCCCAACTCGGCGGAAAATCTGTCTCCCTCCAGCAGGTAGCGTTTTTTCATTGTTTCACCAACCAAGCACAGAGTTTTTGTATGGAGGTCAATAAGAGTGTCAAATTTGGTCAATACATTTTTTTTTATAGCTTATTTGCTACATGAGGTTTATTTGATCTAATGAAAGTTTTGTAATGCTTAAGTTGTTACGAGTATACTGATATAACTAGGACACGTGACATCCCGGCAACTTTGAGAAAAAACACTTCATATGAGGAGTTGTCTCAAGATGGCTATGCATTTCATGGTATGAGGCTAGTAGCATAGCATCTCTGTCCATTGAATACAGGCGGTTCACGTCAACAACCACATCCTCTTCATCCTGGCCATGGAGAACGTCAAGACCACCTGGGGCCTGGGGGGTCACCAGATGCTGGACCTGTATATTCAGGATTACAATAATGAGATGTATCCGCAAATCCAAAGAAAGGATAGGCGGGAGCTGGACAGCCTGCCGTGCCGCTTTGTGGACAACGACTCCGGTTGTTAGGGTGGAGAGACATGTATCTTGTCAGTATATCCATGATCTTTGATATAGGCTAGCTAGCCGGTTAGCCTGGTAGCTATTAGCATTAGCCAGTATCTGGCCTTCTGATAAAGACTAGCTAACTGGTTAGCCTGGTAGCTATTAGCATTAGCCAGTAACTGGCCATTGGATATAAGCTGGCTAGCTAACAGGTTAGCCTCGTAGCTATTAGCATTAGTCAGCTAGCCAGCAACCAATGATAGGCCCACACAGCCTGAGTTGCTGTTTCAAAGGGGGCTGAAGGGTCAAATAAACGGGTGGTCCATTCTCTGCTCTGAACCAAGAGTTTAAACAGACTGTCACAAGGACAGACAGAACTGGACAAATGCCTCATGTATGACTGAGTTTTAAATCGATATAATCCCCTCCTAAATGGTACTGTTTAATGTTGCTGCTAACCACATTCAATATTAGCTGGATATGCTCAGTAACAGCTGTGGTATAATGTGATTGAATGGGTAAAAGGCTGCGTCCCAGAAGGCAGCCTATTCCCTATATAGAGCACTACATTTGACCAGAGCCCTATGGACCCTGGTCAAAAGTAGTGCACTATATAGGGAATAGGGTGCTATTTGAGACGCAAGCACAGAGCGGGGTAAACATGGGCTACAGTAAGTCAATACAGTACTGAGAGGTGTATGTCTGTCTGTATGGGAGTACACAGGACCTTGCATAGAATATAACCGGTTTGTCAGTTAGTATGTTGTGCTTGAGAGAAACGCTGCAGCTGTGATGCGGCATCATGGGTAATGTAGTACCCACAAGTCACTTCTGAGAAGAATAATATCATATTAGAATATACTAATGCCCCGCCCCCGTTACAGTACAGTAAGTAGCACCACGTGATCATGTTGATACATTTCATAAATCAAAATGTTTGTGTATCAGGGTTGGGGTCAATTCAAGAAGTTATTTGAATTTAAAATCCCAAAATTGAAAAACTTTAGATAAATAGCTTCTTTTCAGTTTGAGAAGTAATTGATTATTGATTCAGGTTGCTTCCTGAATTGACTGCCTTCAATTCGAATTGACCCCAAACACTGTTGTGTATTAAAAACTTCTGTACATGCTGTGTTGCTGGTGGGAGGAGCTATAGGAGGGCGGGCTCATTGTAATGGCTGGAATGGAATCAATGGAATGGTATCAAATGGAAACCACATGTTTGACTCCATTCCATGTATTCCATTTCAGCCATTACAATGAACCTGTCCTATAGCTCCTCCCACCAGCCGCCACTCTGCAGCTAATGATATGCACACCAGAGACAGACAGCTCTGTAGGCCAATAGGGAGTCGAGCTGTTCCCTTGTGACACGCCCATATAACTGTGGCCAGCCCTTTAATACCGCAAACGGCCTCTGTCTGTCACTGTCAGTCTATTGGTCTCTCTGCCTGTCAATCAGAGCCATGGAAGTCACCGCCCCCACCGCCTGATTGGTGTATATTTTAGAAACGAGGTGGAGACAGGAACAGGAAGGCATGTATCACAACCCCTGGGGAGGAACAGATAGAGGCGTGGCCTAAAGAGGAACAGGTGTGGCCTGTTTACTTCCTGCTCTCAGATGTGGGCGGAGCCTCTGTGTATGGCATCAGCAGAGAGGGAGGGGGTGGGTTTATTGGTTTAAGAGTGTTGCCGGGGCAACTGAGGCTGCTGTGACCCCGGTTGAGAAGGAGTGCCACGGGAGGGTGGTCGCAAGGCGGGATGAACACCGGGCAGGAGCGGGTTCGGGCGTGGCTCTTCTGGCCCCCCACGTGGCAGATGAGGTCAGAGACAGTGCCCAACGGGGGTAGTCGCTGGTGCCAGCGCTCCGCCTGCTCCTCCTTGTACTTGATGGAGTACCAGGTGAGGAAGATGAAGACAAAGCCAATGAACTTGAGGCTGGCGGCCAGGCCGAAGTAGACGAAGCGGAAGGAAGTGACGTCGTACTCCCAGCAGGAGCCGTGGACGCCACAGTCCTGCTGCCACAGCATACAGGTGGTGTCGATCACCGCCCCGAAATAGATGGGAGTAGGGATATAGGCTGGAGGAAGAGAGAGGAGAGGAACAGTTATAACACAGCATACAGGTGGTGTTGAAGTATGTACACCGCTGGGGAAAGAATAGAGTGAGAGACAATGCCATCTGCCATTCAGCTGTGCTGCCTAAACTAGTGTTTGACACTTTAAGGTTTGTGTGCTTCTAAGTGCTAGACTGCAGCCAGATACATTTGTTTTGAATGTTTAGAAGAAGTCTTTAGCTGGGTCTTACAGTGCAAAACCAGTTTGGGAATAACCACTAGTCATTCTAGACTAATGTAAGCCACCCTATAGAAACTTGCCTATTAAATCTGCATGGGCTAAACTATATGCCACCACCGGGTGGCACCATGTATCCACTACTGAGCTGAGATGAGTTAGCCCTAGATACAGATTTCGGGTAAATGTAGTATTTCCCCCACTAATGGTTAATGTTAGGATTGGCGGCGGGAAGCTGATCCTAGATCTGTAACTAGGGGTAACTTCATCCCGGAGGCATAGTTCATGGGCCAAATATGCCAGCTAAGCAGTCTGAAGTTCACACAAACCAACCCTGGATTAAACACCTGGATTTAATGCAGTCGCTGGTTTAAATCTTCCATTCAGGTGGTACTTATTCTGACAGTATTATACGTGATTTATACTGTACTGTACATTAAGCTACAAATGAGAGTATGAGAGTTCTGTTCACATACCAGCAGTGAGAAGGTGAGAAGCAAGGTTATTATAGTAAAAGAAAACTGAAACTAAAATGAAAACTAATCATGAAAACACTTTCGTAAACTGAAATAAAATCATTAATAAACCCGTTTGAAAAACTAAAACTATACTGAAACTATTATCTTTGACTCCAAAACGAATAAAATTAAAAACCATCATGAATTATGTTAAGTTTTTTATTTTTATTTTTTTTACTTTGGGGAAAAACGTGTGGGGTTTTCAAGCTTCGCCATCTCCTGGCAGCATTTACCTGCCAGATTCAGATGTTTCAAATAGGCCTAGCTTGTGCATCACTATCACTACCTATCACTAGCTAACATTGAAGAAATCCGGTACTTTCTGTCCCTAAAACTAAATAATATAACAACGAAATAGAAATGTTTTTATAAAACTCAAACTAAATAAAAATGTGTAACTCAGGTCTGAAAACTAACTGAAACTAAACTGAATTTCAAATAAAAATCTAAACGAAAAGAAATAAAAAAACAAATATAAAAACACAACTATAATAATCTTGGTCAGAAGCATGTTCTAGCATGTTCTAGCATTACCCTAAAAGCCTACAGGCTGTTTCAGACCAGTCATGAAATACCTTTTCAAATACTTGACTTCAGTGGTGGCTGGTGGAATTTTCAATCTAAGGTATGGAATATCAAACACTTGTTTTTCATGTGTTTGATACCATACCATTAATTCCATTCCCGACCAAAATTACTATGAGCCGTCCTCCCCTCACCAGCCTTCACTGGTTGGTTGACTGATGTGGGAACACTACAAGCTCACTATGTTTGTAAAAATGCCCAGTAACTCATAGAACTACATATAGAATCACATAATATGAATGATAGGATCTCTATGCAGAAACGTACCCAGAGTTCTTAGCAGGACAAACTGCATACCCAGAGCGAAGGGTCTCTCCTGTTCATCCACAGACCTGAGGAGTGATGGACAGAGACAGATGGACGGAGAATGAGATTGGCTTACAGAGGAACACACTAACATATAAAGTGCATACATTTCCTTATAAAACGGAAAACACTAACATATACACTGAGTATACAAAACATTAAGAACACCTACTCTTTCCATGACATAGACTGACCATATGAATCCAGGTGAAAGCTATGATCCCTTATTGATGTCACCTGTTAAATCCACTTCAATCAGTGTAGATGAAAGAGAGGAGACAGGTTAAAGAAGGGATTGTTATGCCTTGAGACAATTGAGACATGGATTGTGTATGTCTGCCATTCAGAGGGTGAATGGGCAAGACAAAAGATTTAAGTGCCTTTGAACCGGGTATGGTAGTAGATGCCAGGCGCACCGGTTTGTGTCAAGAACTGCAACACAGCTGGGTTTTTCACGCTCAACAGTTTCCTGTGTGTATCAAGAATGGTCCACCACCCAAAGGACATCCAGCCAACTTGACACAACTATGGGAAGCATTGGAGTCAAAGCCCCGTAAATCTAACATTTTGCAATCTCGTTTAAACTGGAGCTGGGTTCTTTTAATCTGTTAATATCAAGAATTTCAGAGAGTGTTTGCAATCTGCCATTTGATAGATAAAAACTTGATCTCAACGCATTAATGCCAACTGCACATAATTCTGCACTTTTCACACAATCAACACCAGAATTTAATTCCCATGTCACACTTCCTTCATTAGGAGTTAGATCAGTGTTCATGAAGGAAAGGGTTCAAGCTAAGTAACACTTTACATAGTGGTGATACGTAGCATTCAGAAAGCATTCATAAAGCATTAATATGCATTTCAAAGAGTTAGAGAGTTTGAGTTAAAATGTTAAACAATTTGGCCACAGTCCTCCTACCTGAGCGTGACTATGATTGCGGAGGGCTGAGCGCAGGCGGTGATGAATGTGACGATGAAGAGGAAGATGAGGAAGGGGATGAGGGTGTTACAGGTGCGGTCACACTTCCCCGACACCGCGAAGCCGTTCTCGTTCAGGTAGGTCTTTACGATGACCAGCTGCAGTTGGTTGCCTTGACCACCAGAGGGAGGGGTGATGACCTGTCGGCTCTGGACACACGCACACTCGGTGTAGTTCCTGATCTGTTGGTGGAGGAGATGGACATGGTTAATACATATACACTGGACAGTGAAGCTAAATGTTTTAATTTGGCTCTATACTCAATTTTTGGATATGAGATCAAATGTTTCATATGAGGCGACAGTACAGAATGTCATTTTATTTATTATTTCGGACATACCCATTTTACCGTTTAGAATTGAAAGCACTTTACGTATCTAGTCCCCCCATTTCAAGATGTTATAAGTATTTGGACAAATTCACTTATAGTGTATTACATTTAGTCAAACGTTTTGTATTTGGTCTCATATTCCTGGGCAGATTTCCACTGACCCAGGTTTATTAGACAAAAGCAATGTCGCAATAACAATCATTGTGACATTTGTAATGGAAACGGCAGATGTAGAAGACATTTTCTAAAGATTGAATACATTTGTATCTGTTCGACGGCTGGATTTTTATTTTGTCAAAGTTTCTTCATTGCAACAAATTATGGAACCTGTGTATTTTGAATAAATTATATTGCAGAATCATTTTGAAGGTACACAGGGCACATTATGTTATCGCGTAACTATAAAGCTCCACTCCACATTTCATTTAAATGCCTACTGCTTGCAAAATCCACGTAGCCTAATCAACTATAAAAATGGTTTCTTTGCAAGACAATGATTGTCTTGACTTTCAAGAATGCCTGCAGGAATGAATTGAATTGCTTTAGATTGCAATTTGAAATTTCACCAAATTGTTTCAGTTCTTTACTAGACCTGCATTAGTGCAAGTTACACCATGGCACGGACCATAGCGATGATTAGGCATATGAGAATTGTTTGAATATGGCAAATATTACATTTTTGCATTGTATCCATGCTGACTTTTGCGGGCTACCTGAGAAATTAAACAGATAGGTGGGCAGGGCATACAGGCTGTCACAACTTTATTAATGCACAATTTGCCTAAATAGATCATGGAAACAGTTTAATCACTTCATTTCTATTCGACATTCTAGGTGTGATGTTATTATGTCCAGCTGTTTTTATCGACACAAGACAATTAATCGGAAATGCACCGTAGCAGGCAATTGTCACATTTATTTTCTATGTGTCGATAAAAAATCACTGGACAAGTTAATGGAAACATAACTAATGACTACATCAAACTTGTGACTCTACAAACTTGTTGGATGCATTTGCTGTTTGTTTTGGTTGTGTTTTGGATTATGTGGGCCCAATATAAATGATGGTAAATAATGTATTGTGTCATGTTGGAGTTGCCTTTTATTGTAAATAAGAATAGAATATACCCCCCAAAAATGCCAACCTTCCCTGTTATTGATAATGGTGAGAGGTTAGCATGTTTTGGGGGTATGATCTTTGTGCATTTGTAACTTTCTCGCTAATCATTATTCACGATTCATTCATGATAATCCGTAATGTAGAAGTGTTGAGAAACATTATATTCTTATTTACAATAAAAGTGACTGCAAAATTTTACAATAATGACACACACACACACACACACACACTGTGTAGTTCCTTATCTGTGAAAGAGATGGACGGTGTACATGGTTAATACACGGTTAATACTGTATAAGGGGCGACAGGTAGCCTGGCGGTTAGGAGCGTTGGGATAGTAATTTAAAGGTTGCTGGGTCGAATCCCAGAGCCGACAAGGTCAAATTAATCAGCCATTCTGCCCTTGAGCAAGGCAATTAACCCTAATTGTTCCAGGGTCGCTGTCAATAATGGTTGATCCCTGGCTGTGACCCCACTCTCAGGGGGAGTGGGATATGCAAAAAATATATTTCCATTTCACATGTAGAAGTGGTTACCCAGGACTGTATAAGCACCCCCTAATTAAATGTACACAAACACACTCTTTCATGTAAACACACATACACCGTTTACAGTGGGGGAAAAAAGTTCTCCCACTTAAAAAGATGAGAGGCCTGTAATTTTCATCATAGGTACACGTCAACTATGACAGACAAAATGAGAAAAAGAAATCCAGAAAATCACATTGTATGATTTTTTATGAATTTATTTGCAAATTATGGTGGAAAATAAGTATTTGGTCAATAACAAAAGTTTCTCAATACTTTGTTATATACCCTTTGTTGGCAATGACACAGGTCAAACGTTTTCTGTAAGTCTTCACAAGGTTTTCACACACTGTTGCTGGTATTTTGGCCCATTCCTCCATGCAGATCTCCTCTAGAGCAGTGATGTTTTGGGGCTGTCGCTGGGCAACACTGACTTTCAACTCCCTCCAAAGATTTTCTATGGGGTTGAGATCTGGAAACTGGCTAGGCCACTCCAGGACCTTGAAATGCTTCTTACGAAGCCACTCCTTCGTTGCCCGGGCTGTGTGTTTGGGAGCATTGTCATGCTAAAAGACCCAGCCACGTTTCATCTTCAATGCCCTTGCTGATGGAAGGAGGTTTTCACTCAAAATCTCACGATACATGGCCCCATTCATTCTTTCCTTTACACAGATCAGTCGTCCTGGTCCCTTTGCAGAAAACAGCCCCAAAGCATGATGTTTCCACCCCCATGCTTCACAGTAGGTATGGTGTTCTTTGGATGCAACTCAGCATTCTTTGTCCTCCAAACACGACGAGTTTAGTTTTTACCAAAAAGTTATATTTTGGTTTCATCTGACCATATGACATTCTCCCAATCCTCTTCTGGATCATCCAAATGCAAACTTCAGACGGGCCTGGACATGTACTGGCTTAAGCAGGTGGACACATCTGGCACTGCAGGATTTGAGTCCCTGGCGACGTAGTGTGTTACTGATGGTAGGCTTTGTTACTTTGGTTCCAGCTCTCTGCAGGTCATTCACTAGGTCCCCCCGTGTGGTTCTGGGATTTTTGCTCACCGTTCTTGTGATCATTTTGACCCCACGGGGTGAGATCTTGCGTGGAGCCCCAGATCGAGGGAGATTATCAGTGGTCTTGTATGTCTTCCATTTCCTAATAATTGCTCCCACAGTTGATTTCTTCAAACCAAGCTGCTTACCTATTGCAGATTCAGTCTTCCCAGCCTGGTGCAGGTCTACAATTTTGTTTCTGGTGTCCTTTGACAGCTCTTTGGTCTTGGCCATAGTGGAGTTTGGAGTGTGACTGTTTGAGGTTGTGGACAGGTGTATTTTATACTGATAACAAGTTCAAACAGGTGCCATTAATACAGGTAATGAGTGGAGGACAGAGGAGCCTCTTAAAGATGAAGTTACAAGTCTGTGAGAGCCAGAAATCTTGCTTGTTTGTAGGTGACCAAATACTTATTTTCCACCATAATTTGCAAATAAATTCATAAAAAATCCTACAATGTGATTTTCTGGATTTTTTTCCCTCAATTTCTCTGTCATAGTTGACGTGTACCTATGATGAAAATTACAGGCCTCTCTCATCTTTTTAAGTGGGAGAACTTGCACAAATGGTGGCTGACTAAATACTTTTTTCCCCCACTGTATGTGGTTTGAAGGAAAGGACAAAGCTAACTTGCACACACACACTCTTTTTCGCAAACCTGCCAGTGGGACATTGTATTCCATCTCCTAAAGCCTCTAATGCAGCAGAAACATTCAACTCTCACTGGTAATCAAACCCTTCCCTGCTCCCTAGGCTGCATCAAAGGCACCTTGGGATGTTATACTGTATTGTAGCTCTGTGGTGAGACTTCTGCACTGTGGGTATATTGTGTGCTCAGCCAAACACACATTCTCTCTAAGGCCAGTGTTCTGCCTAAAGAATCTGTGTGCCCAATGAGCCCTGGTAAAAAGTAATGCACTATATAGGGAATAGGGTGCCATTTATAACTCACCTTAGGCATTTCCCTTTCTAGCTTTGCTGTGATATCCTGTCTGATATTGTTTTTAGGAGGGGTCTTCCTGCCCAGGGTTGATCTCTCAGAGAAGGGGAGAGGGGGTAGAGGACTCAATGTTATTGTAGGCTGCGGCTAAATGGCTTACAATGGGCTAGCATAACATACTAGATAATCTTCTTTGGTTTAATCCCAAATCAACTCTCACAGAGCTTAAAAGTACTATCAATATTTTACTGAATACTGTATAGACTCATTTTATGTTTTTGTTTCTTTTGGCAACCAGGGATATTGGGAATAAGGTATATTTTGAATCCTGAATAATGTTCTGGAGACAATTGGGATTAATTCATGAAACAGTTCTTAACAACTGTCCTATTGCTGCTAGGCAACCAACATGCCTTTCACAGAAGCACCATTGTGCATCCTAAATGGCACCCTATTCCCTACATAGTGCACTACTTTTGACCAGAGCCTTGTGGGCCTAGTGCACTAAATTGTGAATAGAGTGCCATTTGGGACACAAGCAAATGTCTCCCAGAATGTCTAAAGAGCAGATACGGTTGTCGAGCTTCAGTACGGCTGTGCAGCTAGCTAGGGTTGGGCGATATGGCCTAAAAATCATATCTAGATTTCGTCAAACTTATGGGCGATTCACAATATACATTCAGTGACATGTTTATTAGGTACACCACCACGTTCGCAAAAATGGTCACTCCTACAGACAGTGAGTCAGGTGCCTGTGGCTATATAAAGCAGGCAGACAGGCATCGAGGCATGCAGTTACTGTTCGATTGAATGGGCAAAACGAGTGACCTAAGCGACTTTGAGCGTGGTATAATCGTCGGGACCAGGCACGCCGGTTTCAGGATCTCAGAAATGTCCGGCCTCCTGGGCTTTTCACGTACAACAGTGTCTAGGGTTTACCGAGAATGGTGTGACAAACAAAAAAACATCCAGTCAGCGGCAGTCCTGTTGTCGAAAACAGCTCGTTGATGAGAAAGGTCGAAGGAGAATGGCAAGAATCGTGCACGCTAACAGGCGGGCCACAAACAGGCAAATAACGGCACAGTACATCAGTGGTGTTCAGAACGACATCTCAGAACGCACAATTTGTCGGTCCTTGTCACAGATGTGCTATTGCAGCAGACGGCCACACTGTGGTTCCACTCTTATCAGCTAAAAACAAGAAGAAGCAGCTCCAGTGGGCACGCGATCACCAACACTGGACAATTGAGGAGTGGAAAAACATTGCCTGGTCCAACGAATCCCGGTTCCGGTTGCGTCATGCTGATGGCAGCGTCAGGATTTGGCGTAAGAAACATGAGTCCATGGCCCCATCCTGCCTGTTGTCAACGGTACAGGCTGGTGGTGTAGTGGTGTGGGGATTTTTTTTCTGGCACACATTAGGTCCGTTGATAGCAATTCTGCAACGTTTGAATACCACACCTTGTAAAATCCATCCCTCAAAGAATTCAGGCTGTTTTGGAGGGGATTTAGATGTACCTAATAAACTGGCCACTGAGTATATACTGCGATTTCTCTAAATAAGCGTCGTTGTACTATTAAAGGTCAAATCACTGCATTTCAGACAATCAGCATAACTCTAATGAATTCAGGGCTTGTGAAATTATACCTCGGCTAATTATACGACTTTAACAACCATAAGAACATATAAACTTTATTATTTTATACAAATAGTTTAACTTGCTTTTTTTGCAATAATCATTGATCTGGCTTTCAAATCGATGAAAATGCCCTTTTTGTAAAAAATTTTTAGCAAGAACCATGAAAAATGCACATTAACAAATAATGACTACATTCATGTAGCAGGCATTATAGAACATCAACACAGCTCTCTCAAGCACATGCCCACCTGTTAATGAGTAACCAGCTAATCTTTATATTTCAAGTTCAGCCAACTTGGATCTATTTGCTAGCTAACAAGGTAAAACAGTTGAATTGTTATGAACACACCGTTCTATCTGTCTCCAACTGTTTGAACAGCACGCTAGCCTGTCCACTTTGCTCAGATGTTGAAATCAAACGGCCTAACTTTACTCAGAATGAGAATGAGTTGCCAATTCCTTATTTAATTGTATTTTATGCTTATTGCACATGTATAAAACACAGACTAGACAGCTAGCATAAACAGTCTTTGGCTAAAATACTAGCGGTACATGGTACCGCAATGCCGAGCGCGACAAACTGAGCATTCATTTTCCAGAATCAATGTTCATTGATACTCCCGTTTTAGTAGTGTCTGCTCTGCGCGGAATTTGAGGAGTTGGCCTAAAAAGCATATTGTTAGAAAGGTTAACTTCTCCTCTATTACAGTTAAATAATGACTCAATGTGTTTCAGTGTCCATATGACCGATTCTGTTGGACCAAACCTCAAATGCAAATAGCGAGTTGAAACCGCTTATCAGAGAGGAAGAAGTGATCGCTCAACTTTGTTGTTGTGAGTGGCAGAGGGAGGGGCTTGGTGTGTGTAAACAGGAAGGTGCACACAGCACAGAAGGAGCGAAGGAGACGAGACCAAAAAGACAACAAGCGGACTGAAATGCTAATAGAAACAAACAAAAACGTGATTATTGCTATACAGGCATTTGGAATATTGTGCAAAAACGAATTCTAATTAATCAAATTAATTTGATACATCGCCCAGCCCTACAGCTGGAACACTACAGACCACTTAACTCAAAACAACTGCCCAAATGACATAATTTAGTGTCATTCAGTTTTAAAAGGGGCCTGTGATTGTGTGCTGGCGCTAACAATGTGAGTTGAGTTGTGTCTCTCTACAATCTTTCAGGATCAAGGACACAAAGCCTTGAACTCGGGGAGCTAACACAATTCTTCAGGTCTCTGACAAGCCTACTCATCACATGCACACACTCACACACACGTGTCGCCTGGTCAGTCTAGTGTGTACTCACCCCAGTGCTGCCGTTGCTCACCGTGCTGCACCCAGCCAAGCAGGGGTTAAAGTAGGTGATGCCGTCAGAGCCACACACCGGGGCGTACTCATGGATCTTACAGCCACAGTTCACATTACAGCCTCCAGTCAGGTTATGGTGGGTCATAGTCAGGGTGGGCCTGCAGAGAGAGAGAGAGAGCGAGAGAGAGAGAGTTGAGTTTTCAATTTAATTTTATTGGAGAAATGATATGTTGCACACCAGTATTTTAAGAACAAAAAATAAATAGTAAGAGAGATAAAAAGAAAGAGAGAAAGATATATATATATATATATATATATATATATATATATATATATATATATATATATATATACACTGAGTGTACAAAACATTAAGAACATCTGCTCTTTCCATGACATAGACTGACCAGGTGAATCCAGGTGAAAGTTATGATCCCTTATTGATGTCACTTGTTAAATCCACTTCAATCAGTGTAGATGAAGGGGAGGAGACAGGTTAAAGAAGGATGTTTAAGCCTTGAGACAATTGAGACATGGATTGTGTATGTGTGCCATTCAGAGGGTGAATGGGCAAGACAAAATATTTGAACGGGGTATGGTAGTAGGTACCAGGCGCACCGGTTTGTGTCAAGAACTACAACTGTAGGAAGCACTGGAGTCAACATGGGCCAGCATCCCTGTGGAATGCTTTCGACACCTTGTAGAGTCCATGCCCCGACGAATTGATGCTGTTCTGAGGGCAAAAAGGGGGAGGGGGTTCAACTCCATATTAGGAAGGTGTTCTTAATGTTTTGTACACTCAGTGTATATATAGAGAGCGAGATCGAGAGAGACAGAGCGAGAGATAGAGAAAGAGATATAGAAAGAGAGACTGAATAAACATTCGCAGTAGTTCTGTGGGAACCAGGTTCTAACTCAAACAATGATCTGATCCCTCTAAACAGAGTCGGGCAGTGAAGCCCGTCTCCAGTTGACTCTGGGAGTTCCAACACTGAGCTCTATCGGAACGAGGGACAGGCTAAAACACAACACCCTAATATTCTGACAACTTTCACGAATTTCCTGCTTATTTCCTCCTGATTCTGGGAATCTTCCAACTGGGATCACTGGAAAACCTGGGAAATGTTGAAACCGTAGACAGGCTACAAACACCACCTTGTGAAAGCACACAGTCAGGAATCTACTTTTACATTCAAAACATACAAATAGCATGATATTCCCCCCATTTATATAATTACGGCATTATGCACTACTAGACCATATTATGGCAATTCCATCCAAATTATGTAAGCAGTCACATTTTTTTGGCTTTATTTAGTCATTGAGAACACATTCTCTTTTCCAATAACGACCTGGAGCAGTGTCCCTACATCTAGTTATCTATCGGTCAATCTGTCCGGTTAGGTCAGTTCAGGTCATGTCAGATTGAGATAACTGTTCAGTTTTGAGTTGGGTTGTTGGGTTTGACCCTGACATAACAAACCCCCGTCACATTCCAGCACTAGGCCTACAGGCAGGGAGTGGGGGCACAGAATGGAGTCAGTCTGCCCCTGCTTGGCGACCCAGTCGCACTATGGTGATTACACATCTCCACTCGAGACAAAGCCACTGTGACTGGCTGGCTGCACCAGATGGAGCCACCAGATGTTACAGAAACATAAAATAAAAAGCCAAACAGTCAGCCAACAGGAAATAGATTAATCTATTATAGCAGGAGAGGGGGCAGTGAATGAATTTCCTGGTACTGTAGTTATGTTTCCCTACTGTTGGTATAATGTTAGTCTTGGGCGATAGAGGTCAAAGGTGAACTATGGTCCGACACATAGTCTGCTTCCCAAGTGGAAGCCTATTCCCTATATAGTGAACGACTTTTGACCAGAGCCCGTATAGTGCACCATTTTTTACCCAGGATCTGGTCAATAGCAATGCCCTATATAGGGTATAGGGTACTATTTCGGACGCGGCCAGAGCGTGTGTTAGTATGAATCAGTAGTTGTGTCACTGTTGACATTCCTCATGCTATTGTCAGTAGACCCAGTCCTCTTCATCATCAGCTTACAGCTTCCTGTTAACTGCTCTATACACTGACTCTCTGAGACAAAGGAATGCTCAGAACAGTCTGTCTGGGACACTGGTCAGGTCAGACAGGACAGTGCTGACTCACTGAGACAAAGGAATGCTCAGAGCAGTCTGTCTGGGACACTGGTCAGGTCAGACAGGACAGTGCTGACTCACTGAGACAAAGGAATGCTCAGAGCAGTCTGTCTGGGACACTGGTCAGGTCAGACAGGACAGTGCAGAGGTAGAAAATAGAAGAGGGTATGTGGGATACTGTAGAGTGGGAGAGAGACACATTATATACTGGCTGCATCCCAAATGGCATCCTATTCCCTACATAGTGAACTACTTTTGACCAAGTCCCAGTAGTCCACTATAGCATAGTGCACTATAAAGGGAATAGTGTGCCATTTAGGACGCATCCACTGGTATACTGTACAGCTGTTGCTTTGGATCACATATGCTATACATGTTAGCGGTGTGTGTGTCTGTTTGTCCGTCCGTGCGTGCGTGGGTGCTTGGGTGTGTGAGCGTGTACGTACACGTGTGTGTTAGTTTGTTAGCGTGTGCGTGTGCTTAAGTGTGCATGCCTTGTGTGTGTGTGTGTGTGTGTGTGTGTGTGTGTGCGTCCACAGACTTCCATGCCATCCAGTGACGCAGGATGGGGACTAAGCATGAGGAGTGATAATTACACTAACATCTAAACTTGATGGGGACTATATAAAACAGAACGTAAATAAAGGTGATGTGGGGATGAATTCTATGTGTTCCACAGCAGATGATAGTGTTGCGTGCTTCTGCATTGCTTGCTGTTTGGGGTTTTAGGCTGGGTTTCTGTATAGCACTTTGTGACATCTGCTGATGTAAAAAGGGCTTTATAAATACATTTGATTGATTGTTTGTGTGTGTGTGTGTAGTTGCTAGTGAACCAGTCACACCAACAACATGCCAATAGAACTAACGGCTGTTGAGTAGGTGTTGATGATGGTTAGAATAGAACGCGTGTGTTGTATACTGTATTCGCTCACAGTGGCAAATGTAAACCATTTAAGAATAGCATAGTTTTCAGTGATGTAAGGACTCATAGTAGTAATCATGTATAAGTGTTATAGCCAATAACATAGTAGTAATAGAATACTGCGACTGATGCTTGACAACATGTCAGCTTTAGTGCTCAGTAACAGTGGCTCTGAAACGGAACCCTTCAAGGTGGACACTGGAGTTAAACAGGGCTGCATCATTGCAACCACCCTGTTTTCTATCTTCATCGCTGCCATCCTCCACCTCACAGGCTCAAATCTGCCTCAGGGAGTCCAAATCCTGCACAGAACAGACAGCAAACTCTTCAACCTGAACAGATTCAAGGCCAAGAGCAAAATCACCAACACTTCCATTGTGGAGCTCCTCAAAGGCAGACAAGTTTCTCGGTCTGGCCCTTAACATAAAAAAGACCAAAATCCTCCACCAACCACAGCGTGACATCCAGGCCAGAACCAGAATCCTGGTCTACAAAGCAGTATTGCTCCCTATCCTACTGTATGGGTCATTAACATGGACCACATTCAGCAGGCATCTTAAAGCCCTGGAGTCACACCACCAAAGATGCCTCCGCAACATCATGAGGATTATCTGGGAAGACAAGCGCATCAACACCAGTGTGCTTGAGGAGGCAAACATCAGCAGCACCACCACCACACAACAACAGCTCTGATGGACATTGTGTCAGGTTGCCCAACTCATGCCTCCTGAAACAGGTCCTGTATTCACAAGAAAAACTCAGGACAGTGGGCTTCTGGAGGACAAAAGAAGCGGTACAAGGACAAGCTAAAGACTCATCTCAAAAAGTGCAACATAAACATCTCCAGCTGGGAGGACACTACAAAAGACAGGTCGACATGGAGAAAAACTGTCCAAGATGGAGTAGCACGGTACAAAGAAGATCTCTGCAATGCCGCAGAGGACAAGCGGCAACTTCGAAAGGAGAGACTTTCCATCAAGAAGGTCCAACCACCATCCACCACCACCACTCACCCCTGCCCACACTGCACCAAAATCAGCCATCTGAAGACCCACAAGCAGGACCCAACAGGAGGACAATCATACTCGACCCCGAGTGACCGCCAATGATGATGATGAGTATAGTAACAACTCTTACCTTGTGGATTTCACTGTAGTAATAGTCACAGTGAAATCAGTGATACTTATCCAGTTAATGTAATAGTAACATATGTGTAATAGTATTGTAGTAACTCTTACCCTGTGGTGTATGGTATATTGATGTAACAGTAATATCTGTATTGTAGTAGTATGGTAGTAGTATTGTAGAAACTATTACCCAGTGCTGTATGGGATGTAACTAGATGTAATAGTTATACTACAATATTACTACTCTGATATACTGTATCTTACTCTGTGGTGTATGGTATATTGATGTAATAGTAATATCTGTAGTAGTATTGTAGTAGTAATGTGGTAACTCTTACCAGGCGGTGTATGGTATCTTGATATAATAGTATATGTGTAGTAGTATTGTAGTAACGGTGTAGTATGATTGTAGTAACTTACCCAGTGGTGTATGGTATGTGTTGATGTTATAGTAATATATGTTGTATAGTAGTAGTACTGTAGTAGTAGTAACTCTTACCCAGTGGTGTACGGTATGTAGATCTGTAGTATTATATTTGTAGTATTGTAGTTTTTCTCCATGACTTACCCGGGCATCTATGGTATGTTGATATAATAGTAATATATGCAGTATAGTAGTAGTATTGTAGTAACTCTGTAGTTGTATTGTAGTAACTCCTACCCAGTGGTGTATGGCATGTTGATGTAATAGTAATATATGTAGTATTGTATTAGTAGTATTGTAGTAGCAGTAGTAGTATTATAGTATTGTAGTAACTTACCCAGTGGTGTATGTTATGTTGATGTAATAGTAGTAGCTGTAGTATTATATTAGTAGTATTGTAGTAGTAGTAGTATTGTATTAACTCACCCAGTCGTGTATGGTATGTTGATACCTCCCAGGTTGATGCTCTCACAGCCCACGATGAAGAGCGTAGAGAAACAGAGCAGAGACACCCCACTACAGATCATAGCCAGCTTGGCTGACTCTCTGGCTCCCAACTTCAGCTTCTTAATGATGTAGCCCCCTAGGACGATACCCACCCCAGCACTGGGGACGATGATTATACCTGGGGTGAAGGAGAGAGAGGGGTAGGGAGAGGGGGGGGAGTGAGGCAGAGAGAGAGAGAGGGAGGAGAGAGCAAGAGAGAGAGGGAAAGAGACAGAGAGAGAGGGAAAGACGGAGAGAGTGAATACCCCCCCCCAAAAAAGTAAGCATTTCATGGTAAGGTCTACACCTGTTGTATTGTACACATGTGACGAATAACATTTGATTTGATTTGATTGTGTGTCAAATATGGTTCAGGAAAAGCATTCAAGACAATAAATGGGCATAGGGCATGGTATTGGAGGGATATTGTAACAAACATGTTCAACAAATTGTTGTATTCATGGGTTGCACCTCCCTCACTCGGTCGCATCATTGCCATTGTTATCAACGTTCTACAGATGCCCAAGCATATTGATGCCTGATTGATGGTTAATGCCAAGTCTTTCTGAACGGTGGCTAATGACTGTTTTGTCAAATGAACACTATAGTGGCCTGGAAATAAGATGACATCGCTAAAGTAAACAAATAATTTGTAGAAAACAACTTTGCCACCATTATGATGTCGTCAGGTTCACTTTAGAGAGATGGCAATGGTACCATTAGCTAGCAAAGTTTGTCAGAAATAGCTAGCAATGCTAACGTTAGCTAGCTAAAAATGCAATGTTCTCCCCTCTAGCTAAAGTTATACTGCATCTAAAGTCAATCTGGAGACATCACAATGATGACAAAAGCTTGTCCTACTAATTATTTGCCTCCTTTTGAAATGTCATCGTGTTTCCAAGCCACAGTAAATCACTTTGACAAAATCTTCATCAGCACCCATTGAGACTGCATTGAGTAGAATGCTCAGTTGAGCATCAGTCCTAAAACAAACGTTCAAAACAATATTGTGGCAAAATGTGCAACCATGAATAAATGTGATGAAGAATCTGTTGAGCAATAGTATAGAAAGTAGCAGGAGGACGGTTACCATACTTTATAATAGCAGTGTGTAGTGTGGGTTGGGGCTTTGAGTTATATTAGGGACGGCTGGAGCAGGGCTGTGGTAGTTAGAGTCTGGAGTAGGGCTGTGGTAGTTAGAGTCTGGAGCAGGGCTGTGGTAGTTAGAGGCTGGAGCAGGGCTGTGGTAGTTAGAGGCTGGAGCAGGGCTGTGGTAGTTAGAGGCTGGAGCAGGGTTAGGGCAGCCCACACAAACACCAAACACACCCACACCCTAGTTGACAGGCAGGGTAAGTCAAAGCTGACTGCTGGCAGCAGAGGGGTCAGTGTGTAATTCCACTGGAGGACTAGGATCCAGAGAGGCTGCACATGCCTGTCCTCTAGCCCAGCCACGGGCCCTCTTGGCTGGGTAACGAGGCAGGGGAGACAGGGGATGAAGGGGGATTGAGGGAGGGGGTTGGAAACATAGGATCAGAGAAGAGAGTGTTCTGAATACTGTGTGTTTGTTTGAATGTTTGGACACTCACATAGTATATACTATATCTCCCTCTCGCGTTCTCACTCACATTATCTTTATATGAACTACAGATGTAGGACCATAATTTGAGCTGCAGCAACAGGACAAGTTAATTATTATGTGGATTATACAGTGCATTCGGAAAGTGTTCAGACCCCTTGACTTTTTCCACATTTTGTTACGTTACAGCCTAATTCTAAAATGGATTAAATAGTTTTTTCCCCTCATAAATATAGACACAATACCCCATAATTACAAAGCAAAAACAGGTTTTTAGAAATTTTAGCAGAGTTATTAAAAATAAAAAGCTGAAATATCACAATTACATAAGTATTCAGACCCTTTACTCAGTACTTTGTTGAAGCACCTTTGGCAGTGATTACAACCTCGTCTTCTTGGGTATGATGATAAAAGCTTGGCACACCTGTATTTGGGGAGTTTCTCCCATTCTTCTCTGCAGATCCTCTCAATCTCTGTCAGGTTGGATGGGGATCGTTGCTACACAGTTTATTTCTGGTCTCTCCAGAGATGTTAGATCGGGTTCATGTCCAGGCTCTGGCTGGGCCACTCAAGGACATTCAGAGACCTGTCCCGAAGCCGCTCCCGCGTTGTCTTGTCTGTGTGCTTAGAGTTGTTGTCCTGTTGGAAGGTGAACCTTCGCCCCTGTCAGGTTTTCATCAAGGATCTCTCTGTACTTTGCTCTGTTCATCTAGTCTCCAGTCCCTGCCGCTGAAAAACATCCCCACAGCATGATGCTGCCACCACCATGCTTCACTGTGGGGATGGTGTTCTCGGGGTGATGAGAGGGGTTGGGTTTGCGCCAGACATAGCGTTTGCTTTGATGGCTAAAAAGCTCAATTTTAGTCTCATCTGACCAGAGTACCTTCTTCCCACATGCTTTTTGGCGAACACCAAAGTGTTTGCTTATTTTTTCTTTAAGCAATGGCTTTTTTCTGGCCACGCTTCCGTAAAGCCCAGCTCTGTGGAGTGTACGGCTTAAAGTGGTCCTATGGACAGATACTCCAATCTCCGCTGTGGAGCTTTGCAGCTCCTTCAGGGTTATCTTTGGTCTCTTTGTTGCCTCTCTGATTAATGCCCTCCTGGCCTGGTCTGTGAGTTTTGGTGGGCGGCCCTCTATTGGCAGGTTTGTTGTGGTGCCATATTCTTTCTATTTTTTAATAATGGATTTAATGGTGCTCCGTGGGATATTCAAAGTTTCTGATATTTTTTTATAACCCAACCCTGATCTGTACTTCTCCTCAACTTTGTCCCTGACCTGTTTGGAGAGCTCCTTGGTCTTCATGGTGCCGCTTGCTTGGTGGTGCCCCTTGCTTAGTGGTGTTGCAGACTCGGGGGCCTTTCAGAACAGGTGTATATATACACTTCACCAATTTGGACTATTTTGTGTATGTCCATTACATGAAATCCAAATAAAAAACAATTTAAATTACAGGTTGTAATGCAACAAAATAGGAAAAGCGCCAAGGGGGATGAATACTTTTGCAAGGCACTGTAGACAGGTGTGTGCCTTTCCAAATCATGTCCAATCAATTGACTTTACCACAGGTGGACTCCAATCAAGTTGTAGAAACATCTCAAGGATGATCGATGGTAACATGATGTACCTGAGCTCAATTTCGAGTCTCATAGCAAAGGGTCTGAATACCTTTTTCTTTTTTATGTGCAAAAAAATAAATAAACCTGTTTTCGCTTTGTCATTATGGGGTATTGTGTGTAAATTGAGGAGGAAAAATATGTATTTAATCCATTTTAGAATAAGGCTGTAACGTAACAAAATGTGGAAAAAGTAAAAGTGTCTGAATACACTGTATTTAATGGACTGTATCTTATGATGACCCTGTATTTGCTTCATGTGTTTCTGTGGCGATATCTTGCTTGCTTAACCACTGTATGTGCTTTGAGATTAAACAAACACACAACACCTCTACATGCTAGGACCTAGAGAGGCTGCACATGCCTGTCCTCTAGCCCAGCCACGTGCCCTCTCAGCTGGGTAACGATGCAGGGGGGACAGGGGATGGAGGGGGATGGAGGGAGGGGGTTGGAAACATAGGATCAGAGAAGAGAGGTGTGTTCTACATGCACACTCATACACCTTGACAGCATGTTACATGCAGAGCAAAAGGCCACTCTCTTCAGCTAGATTGCAAGTTCGCCTCTTCTACTACCAGGACAACACATGATTTAAACAGCATTTCTAGAGTGGTGCTTCTGGCTACAACGTGTGAAGAGAAGAGGATAGAATGATAGATAAGATGGAGGACAGTACAAAGAAGGTTATAAAGAATGTCAGTGTGAGCGAGAGGGAGACAGAATGATAGACAGCGAGGAAAGAGAGCGAGAAAGAAAGAGAGCGAGAAAGAGAGAGAGAAAGAGAGAGAGAGAAGAGAGCAGCAGCAGAAGGAAGTTTTACCAGACAGATGTGTGTGTGATGATGCTTCTATTTCTGTAGCTGTAACTAATGAGCAGAGAACAGTGACAGTTCTCTCAGCTCCTGAGAGAACCACACCACACACACGCCACACCACACACACACCACACCACACACCTACAGTGAGGGAAAAAAGTATTTGATCCCCTGCTGATTTTGTACGTTTGCCAACTGACAAAGACATGATCAGTCTATCATTTTAATGGTAGGTTTATTTGAACAGTGAGAGACAGAATAACAACAAAAAAATCCAGAAAAACGCATGTCAAAAATGTTATACATTGATTTGCATTTTAATGAAGGAAATAAGTATTTGACCCCTCTGCAAAACATTACTTAGTACTTGGTGGCAAAACCCTTGTTGGCAATCACAGAGGTCAGACGTTTCTTGCAGTTGGCCACCAGGTTTGCACACATCTCAGGAGGGATTTTGTTCCACTCCTCTATGCAGATCTTCTCCAAGTCATTAAGGTTTCGAGGCTGACGTTTGGCAATTCGAACCTTCAGCACCCTCCACATATTTTCTATGGGATTAAGGTCTGGAGACTGGCTAGGCCAATCCAGGACCTTAATGTGCTTCTTGTGGTCCTCTGTAGCTCAGCTGGTAGAGCACGGCGCTTGTAACGCCAAGGTAGTGGTTTCGATCACCGGGACCACCCATACACAAAAATGTATGCACACATGACTGTAAGTCGCTTTGGATAAAAGCATCTGCTAAATGGCATATTATTATTATTATTCTTGAGCCACTCCTTTGGTGCCTTGGCCGTGTGTTTTGGGTCATTGTCATGCTGGAATACCCATCCACGACCCATTTTCAGTGCCCTGGCTGAGGGAAGGAGGTTCTCACCCAAGATTTGACTGTACATGGCCCTGTCCATCGTCCCTTTGATGCGGTGAAGTTGTCCTGTCCCCTTAGCAGAAAAACACCCCCAAAGCATAATGTTTGATGGTGGGGATGGTGTTCTTGGGGTCATAGGCAGCATTCCTCCTCCTTCAAACACGGCGAGTTGAGTTGATGCCAAAGAGCTCGATTTTGGCCTCATCTGACCACAACACTTTCACGCAGTTCTCCTCTGAATCATTCAGAAGTTCATTGGCAAACTTCAGACGGCCCTGTATATGTGCTTTCTTGAGCAGGGGGACCTTGCGGGCGCTGCAGGATTTCAGTCCTTCACGGCGTAGTGTGTTACCGATTGCTTTCTTGGTGACTATGGTCCCAGCTGCCTTGAGATCATTGACAAGATCCTCCCATGTAGTTCTGGGCTGATTCCTCACCGTTCTCATGATCATTGCAACTCCACAAGGTGAGATCCTGCATGGAGCCCCAGGCCAAGGGAGATTGACAGTTCTTTTGTGTTTCTTCCATTTGAGAATAATCGCACCAACTGTTGTCACCTTCTCACCAAGCTGCTTGGCGATGGTATTGTAGCCCATTCCAGCCTTGTGTAGGTCTACAATCTTGTCCCTGACATCCTTGGAGAGCTCTTTGGTCTTGGCCATGGTGGAGAGTTTGGAATCTGATTGATTGATTGCTTCTGTGGACAGGTGTCTTTTATACAGGTAACAAACTGAGATTAGGAGCACTCCCTTTAAGAGTGTGCTCCTAATCTCAGCTCGTTACCTGTATAAAAGACACCTGGGAGCCAGAAATCTTTCTGATTGAGAGGGGGTCAAATACTTATTTCCCTCATTAAAATGCAAATCAATTTATAACACATTATGGTCCTGGATTGGCCTAGCCAGTTTCCAGACCTTAATCCCATAGAAAATCTGTGGAGGGTGTTGAAGGTTCGAGTTGCCAAACGTCAGCCTCGAAACCTTAATGACTTGGAGAAGATCTGCATAGAGGAGTGGAACAAAATCCTCCTGAGATGTGTGCAAACCTGGTGGCCAACTACAAGAAACATCTGACCTCTGTGATTGCCAACAAGGGTTTTGCCACCAAGTACTAAGTAATGTTTTGCAGAGGGGTCAAATACTTATTTCCCTCATTAAAATGCAAATCAATGTATACAATTTTTGACATGCGTTTTTCTGGATTTTTTTGTTGTTATTCCGTCTCTCACTGTTCAAATAAACCTACCATTAAAATTATAGACTGATCATTTCTTTGTCAGTGGGAAAACGTACAAAATCAGCAGGGGATCAAATAATTTTTTCCCCCCACTTTATGCACACATACTCACAAACGGGCAAACATGCATTTACACCCCTTCCCTTCCCCTCCCCACCACACACACCCTTACCACCTCTACCATTCCTACAATCCTATGACAGTATTCACTCATCTCTCCTTAAAACAAGATAGGATGTTCATACCCATTATGTTCAAAAAGTGTATCAGAGTAGGAGTGCTGAGCTAGGATCAGATCCCCCCAGTACATGTGATCTTAATCATTATAAGCCTAAATACAAAACTGATCCTAGATCAGCACGCCTACTCTGTGATGCTTTATGAATGGTCAGGTCAGCCCTCATCATTCCATCACTCTGTAGTCTGCTCCTCCTAAGGTTTCCTCTGTTGACATCATCATCTTAAACAGTAACTTATCTTTCTCTCTCTTTGTTTCTTGACAACAGGCAGATGAACTAACGCCACAGTGGGTGCGTGTACGTGCAATGTGTTTGTGCTATGGGGCTGACATATGGTCTGAGCATCTCACTCACACACCTCTCCATCCCTGGGCTGTCAAAGGCTGCCCTGTCAATATTGAGTTGTCAATCAGTGACCTGCTAGTACCAATAATCGCAATACAGATTAGAGTATTAGTGTTATAGATTGGAAGAGATTATTCACTGATTAAGGTATAACAGTCCTCTGAACTCTGTATGTGTTGATGGGTGTTGAGCTTTTGAAGCAATATGGTTGCCATGGTACCTTGGTGCACATATACGTAAAGTATACATGCATTATAAATACAATACGTTATTACAAATGCTACAGTAAAAGTAATGTAAAAACGATGTGTTACGGAATGTGGTTGTTGTGATGTGAGTGTGGGTTTGTGTCCCAAATGGCAACGTATGGGCTCCGGTCAAAAGTAGTGCACTACATAGGGAATAGGGTGCTATTTGGGACACTTGGTCAGTGCATGAGAACGTGTCAGTGAGAGGGCAGGACAGTAGAGCTGACACAAACACACACACACACACACACACACACACACACACACACAGGACAGTAGGGCTGACACACACACACGACAGTAGAGCTGACCAGAGCCCTCTGACTGTCCCTCTACACTACAGTACCATGACCCATCACTACACTGTCCTGTCCCCTCAGGCGTGTGTGTGTGTGTGTGTGTGTGTGTGTGTGTGTGTGTGTGTGTGTGTGTGTGTGTGTGTGTGTGTGTGGAGCGACTAATGAGACAGGGAGAGTGAGTGAGAAAGAAAGAGAGCGATAAAGAAAGAGGGTTATCTCTTCTCCTGTGTAACTGAGTGATAAAGCTAGCTCCTCAGTATCTCTCTCCTCTCTCTAACCTTGAGAGAGAGAGAGAGAGAGAGAGAGAGAGAGAGAGAGAGAGAGAGAGAGAGAGAGAGAGAGAGAGAGAGAGAGAGAGAGAGAGAGAGAGAGAGAGAGAGAGAGAGAGAGAGAGAGAGAGAGAGAGAGAGAGAGAGAGAGAGAGAGAGAGAGAGAGAGAGAGAGAGAGAGAGAGAGAGAGAGAGAGAGAGAGAGAGAGAGAGAGAAATAACAGTGTTAGTCTTACCTGTGTATATGCTGGCGTTAGATGCAGGGATGCCAAACTGGGACTCTATGAACTTGGGTATGAATGTGATGAAGGCTGTAACGATGGCACATTCTGCTGTGTAGGACAGACTGACAAACAGGAACGTCATGTTGGACAGGATCCTTATCGCTGCCTTGGGGAGGTCTGGGGAGAGACCAGAGACATGCGTACACTATAACACAAACATAGAGTAGACACACACATGTACACGTACATACACAGCACAGGATACACACACACAAACACACACACACACACACACGGGAGGAATGTCATTTGAACTCAATATGCACTACTGCTTTGGGATGGTCGTAAACATGCACACTATACACATTCACAACTAAAGTTGCCAAATAACTCTCAATCTAACGTATAGGACCTGTTTCAAATGATCACTTTTATGCTCAACATAGCCACTTTATACTGTATGTGTACTCGCTCCAGAATGGAAAAAATATAATTTATATTATATTCCGCTAAGTTCAATTATATTCTTCTTACTATAAAAATAATATAAAATAATGTAATGGGACTTATAAGCATATCTTGTCAGCTAAATGAACAAGCCTACAGCCTATGACATGGAGCATAGCCAGATAACATACAGTAGGCCAACTCATATTCTGTTCTTCTTCTTCATTTTCTTCATATCATAATGGTTCTTTAAGACTTGACTAAAATAAATAATGGATTTCTTGTGATGGTGTATATTACATTAATTTATTTGACTTTTTTTTTATGTAGATGTTCCAAAGGCGCACATCAGCGGCTTAATAATAATAATAATATGCCATTTAGCAGACGCTTTTATCCAAAGCGACTTACAGTCATGCGTGCATACATTTTTGTGTATGGGTGGTCCCGGGGATCGAACCCACTACCTTGGCGTTACAAGCGCCGTGCTCTACCAGCTGAGCTACAGAGGACCAGGCTTGTATGCGGCTTGTATGCTTGGAGGTCTGGAGATGCTAAACGTGTTTATGTTAATTAACGGTGAATTACCGTGAGACCGGCAGTCTTTTGCATGACAATAACCGGCGGACAAAATTTCATGAACACCACAGCCCTATAAATAACCCACTGTTACCGGGCAAGGCAGGGCGGGACAAGGGACACTCACCCCAAATAACACTGTCTACCAATGACCCAATGAGAAATAACCAGAAGCAAAGATGGTGTGTTCTTGTGTGTCCAATAGTGGTAACACATTACAGCTATCTAGACACACAGCTACTGTACATCAAATGACAACCACCAATTGGACAATTTGAAACAATTTTTGCTCTCTTTTTTATAGAAAATGTTGGATTTACATCAAGGATCCACAATATGCAACATTGACCACTGTGAGTTGTTTCTCTACAAGGAAGACATCATATCTCTATAACACACAAGTCACAGAACTGACCAGGTGTCCCATTTTGTTTGCAACACCTCAGAGTGATCACTGATTGGACAGCAGCTGTTTGTTATTGGTCACAGAGGAAACTGTTTCCTTTCACACCTCAGGAAGCATCATCATTATCACAGAGAGATTTTACGCACGCACGCACGCACACACACACACAAACACACACACACACCATCCTCTCAGGGCTCTGTGTATAGAGTGTGTGTTGTGCTGAGAGATTGTATATTTTGTGGTGTGTGTGTGGTAGAGAGACTTTTGTGTTGAGACAGTGTGTGTTGGGGCATTGATGACACTACTCACCACTTAAAGTACAATTCCAAATATTTTTTCCACATATCTCTCTCTCTCTGCAGTCATAACCAGATTATGTGAATTAGCCTTTAGAAACCAGGGACCCCAAATCCTGCTCCACCGCTGCCTGAAGAGGATTTATAATTAGAGCTATAAACTCCTCCTAACCCAATTTCACCCTTTCTTTGTTCTATCGTTCATTGGATTAATCACATGGTTGTATGTGTGTGTGTATGAGAACATATCCAGAATGTTTAGGTTCAAGATGTCATGATGATACAATTTGAACCCTAATTATTGAAAGCCAGTAGCTAACTGTTTACTTAATTTGCCGTCCCTCTCTAATCACATGGTTGTGTGTATCGGAGAACAGAAAGTTGGGGTTCACGTTTGTGGCATGAATGATCCAATGTGTTTGAACCCTAAGCTCCCGAGTGGCGCAGCGGTCTAAGGCACTGAATCTCAGTGCTTGAGGCACCACTACAGACCCCCTGGTTCGATTCCAGGCTGTATTGTGATTGGGAGTCCCATAGGGTGGTGCACAATTGGCCCAGTATAGTCTGGGTTTGGCCGGTGTAGGCAGTCATTGTAAATAAGAATTTGTTCTTAACTGACTTTTTTAGTTTTTACAAGGCATTGGCCGTCCCCCTCCCCTATTTACCTTACCAGGTTGGTCAATTATTTGTCTAGTTTTCCCCCCAGTATTTTCCACTTTTTCAGCATTGCTAAGAAATGAAATGCTATTAAATGAATGAAAATAGTGGAGAGATCAATTCCTAGAGTGTCTTTGGGCCAATGGATCAGGTGCAGAGTGTCTTTGGGCCAATGGATCAGGTGCAGAGTGTCTTTGGGCCAATGGATCAGGTGCAGAGTGAGTGAAACAGTTTGGGTGAATGTAGCCTAGCGGTTAGAACGTTGGGCCAGTAACCAAAAGGTTGCTGCTTCGAATCCCTGAGCCGACTAGGTGGAAAATCTGTCTGTGTCCTTTTGCAAGGCACTTAACCCTAATTGCTCTGGATAAAAGCATCTGCTAAATGACTAAAATGTAAATTAATGGAAGAGTTATTAAATAATTCAACCACATTGTGATTCTTAAAAACATCAACAGACACTAGAAAAAACATTGTGTGGTCCCCTATTTAGTGCACTACTTTTGACCAGGGCCAAGTACAGTAGTGCACTACATAGGGAATATGGTGTCATTTGGGACGTAGTCATAGTGAGTAACAGTAGTTTTCAGAAGGTCGAAACAGCCACTGAAAAAAACAGCCACTTCAGTGCTCTCCTGCCTTAGTAACACAAAGTGTTGAATTTATCCTTTCCACCCAAACACACACATGCATGTACTGGACTCAAATACACACACACACACACACACAAACACACACACTCTAGAGTGACGACGCTAAGACAACCCAAGCATCTGGTGCTTAGGTAATGTACAGCATAATAAAAAGCACAGAAAGCCGTGCCTTGTCTGCAGTTTCAGAGTGATAAAGTTAGATTAGTGTGTGCTGTGAGGAGGAACGTAACTAGGTCCGCCAGAGAACTCATTAACAAGGAAGGAGACAGGAGGAAAATGGGGTCACAGGAGAAAGACCTGGGAAAATACTGGAGAGTAAATGAGGGGACTTTCTTGTTTCTTTTTTACATCAGGACAATGTATATACAGTGGGGAAAAAAAGTATTTAGTCACCTACAAACAAGCAAGATTTCTGGCTCTCACAGACCTGTAACTTCTTCTTTAAGAGGCTCCTCTGTCCTACACTCGTTACCTGTATTAATGGCACTTGTTTGAACTTGTTATCAGTATAAAAGACACCTGTCCACAACCTCAAACAGTCACACTCCAAACTTCACTATGGCCAAGACCAAAGAGCTGTCAAAGGACACCAGAAACCAAATTGTAGACCTGCACCAGGCTGGGAAGACTGAATCTGCAATAGGTAAGCAGCTTGGTTTGAAGAAATCAACTGTGGGAGCAATTATTAGGAAATGGAAGACATACAAGACCACTGATAATCTCCCTCGATCTGGGGCTCCACGCAAGATCTCACCCTGTGGGGTCAAAATGATCACAAGAACGGTGAGCAAAAATCCCAGAACCACATGGGGGGACCTAGTGAATGACCTGCAGAGAGCTGGGACCAAAGTAACAAAGCCTACCATCAGTAACACACTATGCCGCCAGGGACTCAAATCCTGCAGTGCAGTCGTGTCCCCCTGCTTAAGCCAATACATGTCCAGGCCCGTCTAAAGTTTGCTAGAGTGCATTTGGATGATCCAGAAGAGGATTGGGAGAATGTCATATGGTCAGATGAAACCAAAATAGAACTTCTTGGTAAAAACTCAACTCGTCGTGTTTGGAGGACAAAGAATGCTGAGTTGCATCCAAAGAACACCATACCTACTGTGAAGCATGGGGGTGGAAACATCATGCTTTGGGGCTGTTTTTCTGCAAAGGGACCAGGACGACTGATCCGTGTAAAGGAAAGAATGAATGGGGCCATGTATCGTGAGATTTTGAGTGAAAACCTCCTTCCATCAGCAAGGGCATTGAAGATGAAACGTGGCTGGGTCTTTCAGCATGACAATGATCCCAAACACACCACCCGGGCAACGAAGGAGTGGCTTCGTAAGAAGCATTTCAAGGTCCTGGAGTGACCTAGCCAGTCTCCAGATCTCAACCCCATAGAAAATCTTTGGAGGGAGTTGAAAGTCCGTGTTGCCCAGCAACAGCCCCAAAACATCACTGCTCTAGAGGAGATCTGCATGGAGGAATGGGCCAAAATACCAGCAACAGTGTGTGAAAACCTTGTGAAGACTTACAGAAAACGTTTGACCTGTGTCATTGCCAACAAAGGGTATATAACAAAGTATTGAGAAACTTTTGTTATTGACCAAATACTTATTTTCCACCATAATTTGCAAATAAATTCATAAAAAATCCTACAATGTGATTTTCTGGATTTTTTTTCTCTCATTTTGTCTGTCATAGTTGACGTGTACCTATGATGAAAATTACAGGCCTCTCTCATCTTTTTAAGTGGGAGAACTTGCACAATTGGTGGCTGACTAAATACTTTTTTTCCCCACTGTACAGTGGTTCATCAATTAAAAGTGTTGAGCTTATGCTGTGACACGTTTGTGGTAGATGGTGGTAAATTGCGTCATTCCGTCACACTATCACGGAATAGGGGAGTTAGAACGTTGATTATGCTTTGGTTATGCTTTTGGGTTCTCTCCCACAAAAAAACAGAAATAAATAATTCTAAATAACAAACTGGCTTTATTTACCACAGTGTGGAAAGACTGAGCCCCTCTGTATAAAGTGAGTTTCTGAAACACAGAGTCCTTCTTTGCTGATGTTAAGAAGAAACTGAATGAAAGAGAGTCCAGCGAGAATACAGAGGGGAAAAGGGTTGCTCATATTTTCAAGACCTGAGCTATTTCATTTATTTGTTTTATTTATGAAATGTACTAGTTTATTTAGGCAATTTAATGTATTAGTTTAGGCTTGGCCTATTTTGTAGGCTATTTTGCAGCATAAAGCTATATTTGTCAGCATAAAGCTGAGCGACTAACTCATTCGTGGCTTTGGATGAAAATAAATAAGTACCAACATCCTTTCTGATCATCTTTAATAAAGACATGTTTTGACCAAGTTAATCTGCTCATGTTGTGTGTATGTGTTCAATTATATGTGACATTGTGGTTACAATGGCGAATGTAAAATAAATAAATCAAATAAATCCCATTCATAATAAATAATCAGATGCGTGTTGCAAGCTGTCTCCAGTCATAATATAATAATATGCCATTCAGCAGACGCTTTTATCCAAAGCGACTTACAGTCATGTGTGCATACATTTTTACGTATGGGTGGTCCCGGGGATCGAACCCACTACCCTGGCGTTACAAGAGCCATGCTCTATCAATTGAGCTACAGAGGACCACATCTCACCCTATTCCATATATGGTGCACTACTTTCAACCAGGGCACATAGGGCCATTTGGGACGTAGCCTATCTGGAGAGGGGTAGAATAAGCATCACTCCAGCTTTGCTACAACACGTTGGTTAACTAAGGATCTCTAAGGCTAAGTCTACTTCAGGTGCCTCCATGGTGATCAATGGAAGCTGTTTGAGGATGACTGCATCACTGGTCTTCCATTGGCTAGCAGATTAGTGACCCATCATAGAGCTTCCATTGGACAGCAGATACTGAGCCATTATCACATTCATATTTGATGATATCCCTAATGGTTCACAGACCCTCCTTTACACTGTAGAGTCCCAAAGGAAAACCAATGGACTGTTACATCGAAGAGGTAGTCTATGGCCCTGTACACACACACACACACACACACACACACACACACACACACCTTTGATGTCCTTCCCGAAGCCCATGCCGGTCTGGACGTTCTGTCCCTTTTCCTTCTCCATCATAAAATCATCATCGCTGGACATGTCATCTGCTGATGAGGTCATCTTTTTCTTCTTCTTGTGGCGAGGAGGCAGCTTCTTAGGGAAAGCAAACATGGGGAAGATGACCAGGAGCATGGCTATAGAACACAGCAAGAACCCACTCCACCTGGGGACAAGAGGTAGATATAGATAGATAGATAGATAGATAGATAGATAGATAGATAGATAGATAGATAGATAGATAGATAGATAGATAGATAGATAGATACTGTTAGAACACATCAATACACATACACACACACAGATGCACGAAGACACACACACACACCCTCTTACCAGTTGCCAACAAAGCGCGGGTCACTCTGGTCAATATGGATGACAGTTGTGGGGTCGACGTAGAAACCAATCAGAACTCCTCCTAACAGATATCCCGCTGCCGGCCCCAGGGCTCCCATCACATACATGACAGCTGGAAGAGAGAGAGGAAGAAGAAGATTACTTTATTGCCCAATTGTACACAATTTGACTTTTACTTTTATCTCTACCCCTCTGAAAAACTCACATACAAACACAGGTTGGAGAGGTTGGAGCAGAGGAAGAAACAACCAATCACAACCAGAGATACCACAGAAATAGCCAATCACAACCAAGTATACTAAGTAGTGCTGAGCGAATAATGAAAATGTTGGACTAATTGATCAACGTCGGTTTAATTATTTAAATTCCATTTCGTTCATGTATCTCTCTCAGTGGACAGGACTGCCCTGGAAAGGGAGTTGGGCCTTCTCGTGGCACACTTGTAAGGCTCTGATTGTCCAAAAAGGTTCCAACAAGTCTTCTACAGTTGTTCTCTTCTTCGTAGTTGTTCGGTCTCCGATGACTTGTCGTGTAGTCCTGAACAGAACTACAGAGTTGATTTTCCTTCCATTCGCTCGAAGATGCTTCTTTGAAGATAGGCTAGCCAGCCGCATCGATGATTCCCAGTGGGGTGATGGGCGTAGCGTAACAGGATGGCTTGAGCAGAGTAATAGGATGGGCCTACTTAAATTAGCTTTCAAAAATACTTGACTTAGGACAGCTAATCAGCCGTACCAGTGATTGTCCGGGAGGTGAGTTTTCCTTCTCCACCTCGTGTTGCAATTCAGAGTTCCAACCATTTAAAAAGTGTAGCTGCCGCTTTCAAGTTTTCTGGTCTAATGTATTAATTCGTAACCCATCCTTTATACACTTTGGAGGAAAGGGGCGGTTCCGTCAGGCTGACATGCTCTCTGACCTCACTTTGGGCAGTGACTAGTAACTGTGCAAAGTTATGAAAAACAATTATCTCTTAGAGCTTCTCAAATCACATCCCTATCTTAACAAAAATTATTTCATCATTTTTCATATTACATGCACAACGTATAGGATGGAAATGTCCTACATGTAGTGGGTATACTTTCCTAGTTACAGTATTTCCTTTATAAAACATTTTATGACATCACAAAATAACAAACAGAATGACCTTACTGTTCAACAGATCACCTCTGACCATTCCCCACGTTCTACATTAAGAATATTATTCCAGTATTCGCTTTTGAACGTGTTAAAGTTTCAGTGGGAAAAAGTATGTTGAAACAAAGAACATTCCTTTGGTTAATCATGAGGGCGCAGCCTGAATGTTCTCCTTTGATTTACAACAGGGCGTGAGCTGTTAATCACCACTAGTCCTTCCCTCCCCCCTCTGCGGGTGAAATGGGGTCTGATTGAAATTATTCATTGCAAACCTGATCTGACCTATTTGGACTCTCGTGGACAGTCATGACACATAGCTAATAGGCTAGCGTATCTATTTATTTATCTATTTATTGAGTAAGGTAAAAACACAGAGCCTAACATTAGCTAGCTAGCTAGCTGCTGGGAGGATGTCATGTCATTGAAGGAGCGGGTAAGTGACTGACTTTTTCCCTCATATCGTTTTTCGGTGGCTACAGCTAGAGATGCAGCTTTTCAGAGCACTCTCGTCTGAGTGTGCCAAAACGCAGAATAACTGATGAATTTACAAACGCGCAACACACACTGAATATGTCCGGTGTCAGTAAACGTCGGCAGAAAAAGTAATTCAATTGTTGCCAGCAGCACAGTTAGTCACGAACGCTCTAGATAACATGTAAACAGCCTAACCAGCTCTGCTCGGGTGAGTAAAATGTGAGTGAGGTGTTCTCTCATTTGTGTCTGGAAGTAGCTAGCAAGCTTTAGCCAGTTAGCTTGGGTGCTTGACTGCCGTTGTGAGGAACGCTCGGCTCAACCCTACTCGGCCAGAGCGTCCAGTGTCAATAGTGCAGTGTGAGCTCTGAACGCTCGGAGAGTGTAACGCTCTGAATATATGAACAGACAATCTGACAACACTCTGAATTTATGCTCAGATCACACTCTAACACACTGGAGGCAATTTACGATCACACTCTGTTGTCAATCAAATGTATTTCGCATCGATCAAATGGACAGGCAGGTAAGCTCCTACTCAGTTGTCAAAATGTGGGTTGGGACAAGCATGCATTGGCAGGCAAGCTGCAGGACGAGCAGGCTACTATTCCCCATCGTTTATCAGTGCAATTTTGACTACCAACTAGGTGAAAAAGTTTGAGAGCGTTTATCTAATATTCTCTCGTTAGATTTTAGCTCATCTTTCTCCAGCCCATCTGAAGTTTGCCAATGAACATCTGAATGATTCAGAGGAGAACTGGGTGGAAGTGTTGTGGTTGAGCTCTTTGGCATCAACTCAACTCGCCGTGTTTGGAGGAGGAGGAATGCTGCCTATGACCCCAAGAACACCATCCCCACCGTCAAACATGGAGGTGGAAACATTATGCTTTGGGGGTGTTTTTCTGCTAAGGGGACAGGACAACTTCACTGCATCAAAGGGACGATGGACGGGGCCATGTACCGTCAAATCTTGGGTGAGAACCTCCTTCCCTCAGTAAGGGCATTGAAAATGGGTCGTAGATGGGTATTCCGTTCGAGTTGCCAAACGTCAGCCTCGAAACCTTAATGACTTAGAGAAGATCTGCAAAGAGGAGTGGGACAAAATCCCTCCTGAAATGTGTGCAAACCTGGTGGACAACTACAAGAAACGTCTGACCTCTGTGATTGCCAACAAGGGTTTTGCCACAAAGTACTAAGTAATGTTTTGCAGAGGGGTCAAATACTTATTTCCCTCATTAAAATGCAAATCAATTTATAACATTTTTGACATGCGTTTTTCTGGATTTTTTTGTTGTTATTTTGTCTCTCACTGTTCAAATAAATCTACCATTAAAATTATAGACTGATCATTTCTTTGTCAGTGGGCAAACGTACAAAATCAGCAGGGGAACAAATACTTTTTTCCCTCACTGTAACTGAGGGAGAGAGAGCCTACCTTTTCATGGTTGTTTGATCAATAGCACAGTAAAGTTCCCAAATGTAAGAGGACTCCCTATTTACAGATGTAGAAATCCATTCAGGTGTATTTTGTGGCTTTTGGCGAATGAGTTCTAATGATCAAAAGTCGCGCTGTTGCTACTGCCTTGTCGAGGACTGGCATATATTTGCATAAAGGCTTACTGTAGCACTGGTCTGCATAGACTCCAGTCCTCGACAAGACAGATGTTTGTACATTTTAGTCATTTAGCAGACGCTCTTATCCAGAGCGACTTACAGTTAGTGAGTGCATACATTTTCATACTGGCCCCCAGGAAACGAACCCACAACCCTGGCGTTGCAAGCGCCATGCTCTACCAACTGAGCTACAGGGGATTTGATTTACTGCAGTGTCCAAACGCACGGCCGCTTTCCCACTCTATATTGTTCTAGAAGTTTCACAAATGCCTTACTTTACGTCATTCCCAAACATTCTATGACTTTATGAAAACTTGAAAATGACCATATCTAAGTGCTCGCTTTTCAGAAAAAAATAATAAAAATAACCTTTCATATTCTTCCTGGGGGTGTATATGAACAGATTTTAATATGATTTCATGTTGCTAAAACGCTGTCCTTTCCACTTTAAATACCATGGGATGAAGGGGTGTTGACCTGACTCTGCATATGAGAGTTGTAACCATTTAGTCTCCACATGTTTTTCCCCTTGCCCCTATTACAACTGTTAATCACACAGCTAGAAAAGTGGAGGGGTGGCGAGAAGAGGTGGAAGAGAGGAGGAGAGAGAGAAAGCTGACCTGGAACCTGTGGAAGCTATTCATTAACCCAGGGGCTATTAATACAACCATCTATAACAGCTGACCTTACATCTACAACAATACAGTTCCAGCTGAACTGGTCTCTGTCTCAAATGGCACCATATTCCCTGCATAGTGCACTACTTTTGACAAGAGCCCTATGGGCAGTAGTGCACTAAATAGGGAATAGTCCCATCCATAACAACTGATTCTAGATCAGCAGGGACTTCAAATTAAGCACGGGGCATTCTGACCATCACCTCTCAGACAATTACTGACCATTACTTTACAGGAGAGACGGGAAAACTCATTACAACCTGGCTGATACACACAGACACACACACACATTCACTTCTCTGGACATGTGGAAAAACCACCCACGGACATAGAGTAGCCTGGAAAGTCAAAACAATTATGGGCCTTAGTCAGGGGTGAGGACTTCTATAATTACACCTAGAACATTTCCTAAACTGCCCGCCAGGTGTGTATGTGTGTGTGTGTCCAGAAGCTTATCTGTTTTCCCAGGCTGTGTGTATTTAAATGAGATCGTCATCCACAGAGCCTGTAGATACAGCAGCATCGGTCTGTTCACTGTGCGCCTGCTGTCCACCCCAAACACACAGACAGACAAACAGACAAACAGACAGATAGACACAACAGAAACACGTGTTTCTTCCATGGCGGGCCCTTCAGCAGCGTCACCACCGTCTTATCAATTAATTAACTTAATTAATTTAATAATTTAATAGCAAAATAAGTAACATCTCTAAGATGTCCAGGGGGAGAGAGGGAGAGGGGAAATTTTTCCTTAAAGCACAAAGAACCCATCTGTAAAGCCTCTTATCTGCCTGCCACACACAGACAGAGAGAGACAGAGAGAGAGACAGCGCGAGAGAGACACTGTATATATACATAATATGACATTTGAAATGTCTTTATTCTTTTGGAACTTCTGAGTGTAATGTTTACTGTTAATATTTATTGTTTATTTCACTTTTATTTACTATCTACTTCACTTGCTTTGACAATGTTAACATATGTTTCCCATGCCAATAAAGCCCTTAAATTGGAATTGAGAGAGCGATGGCAAGAGCGTGACTGAGCGAGAGAGAGAGAGAGAGAGAGAGAGAGAGAGAGAGAGAGAGAGAGAGAGAGAGAGAGAGAGAGAGAGAGAGAGAGAGAGAGAGAGAGAGAGAGAGAGAGAGAGAGAGAGAGAGAGAGAGAGAGAGAGAGAGAGAGAGAGAGAGAGTGGAGAGTCATTCCTTTTTCATTGTACTGGGTGCATTGCAAATGCCATCCTATTCCTTTTGGGCCCTGGTCCGAAGTAGTGCACTATATAGGGAATATGGTGTCATTTCGGATGTAGACAAGTAGATAGTGACGGTCCAGAATACTACATGAGACAGAGACAATGAAGAGGGTTTATTAGAGGTGGCAGGGACAGTTAGAGGTCTGCTTTTACTATCTACCATGATTAACACAAATACAGACACACACACACACACACATATGTCAGCTTTACTATCTCTACGATGATTAAAAGACCCATTCATAAAAGGATATAAGAAAATGCACAAGTGTGTGTGTGTGTGTCTATGTGTCTTTGTGTCTACGTGTCTGTGCGTGTGTGCGTGTGTCTTTGTGTGTGTGTGTGTGTGCGTACGTTTTTGTGTGTGTGCAGGTGTCTTTGTGTGTGTGTGTGTGTGTGTGTGTGTGTGTGTGCGTGTGTGTGTGTCTTTGTGTGTGTGTGTGTGTGTGTGTGTGTGTGTGTGTGTGTGTAATTGTGCCCATGTGTTATCATGCGTTTGTGGTTCATGGTGTATTTCATCCTGTAAGAAGAAGACCAATAAAAATATGTTAATGACATAGTTGGATAAGCTACAGTGCCTTGGAGAACCTGTACATCAGCCTGTCAGTGTATTGTCAGTGTGTGAGAGAGAGAGCTATGTACAGACTCAGAGAGCATAGCCTTGCTATTGAGAGAGGCCACCATCGGCAGACCTGGCTATCAAGAGAACAAAGAATATGTGCCCACTGTCCACAAAATGAGGTGGAAACTGAAATGCACCTCCTAACCTCCTGCCAAATGTATGACCACATTAGAGACACTCTGGTGTCCAAACACCTAGACCTTCTGTCTGAGGACCAACTAGGGTCACCAAGCCACATAATAATACACACAGGCACAAACAACCTGAGAGCACAGCAGGAAAGTGTGGCCACAGCACTCAAGAGAGTGATTAAAAAAGCTTCTTCTACTTTCTCCAACACACAAGTGGTTATCTCCACCCTGCTACCATGAAAATACTTCCACCCTTCTTCCATACAGCGTGTAAACGCAAGTATTTCCCATGACTCTGCCTCAAAACCAAATGTTTACCTGGTCCACCACTCCACCCTGAACTTGAACAGCCTTTACGACCAGGTCCACCTATACAAGGCAGGGGTGCCCACCTTCATCAGGACCCTAAAGGACATCGCCCTCAACCGCAGTTCCAACACCTCGCATAGGAGCATCAGATCAACGTACACCAGCAAGGCATCAAAGCCAAAGGAACTGAATAATATAAAAAAAATGCTAAAGATGGAAGGAAAGAAGTGTGGAAACAATTAGGCAACAACAAATTCAATCCCTTTTAGACAACTTCCTGGACAAAACGTTTCACTGTAATAGTGAAGGTGTAACTTGGCAGTAGAAAACCTTTTTTAAATATATATACATATATACACTACCGGTCAAAAGTTTTAGAACACCTACAAATTCAAGGGTTTTTCTTTATTTTTACTATTTTCTACATTGTAGAATAATAGTGAAGACATCAAAACTATGAAAAAACACATATGGAATCAAGTAGTAACCAAAAAAGTGTTAAACAAATTTGAGATTCTTCAAATAGCCACCCTTTGCCTTGATGACAGCTTTGCACACTTTTGGCATTCTCTCAACCAGCTTCATGAGGTAGTCACCTGGAATGCATTTCAATTAACAGGTGTGCCTTCTTAAAAGTTAATTTGTGGAATTTCTTTCCTTCTTAATGCGTTTGAGCCAATCAGTTGTGTTGTGACAAGGTAGGGGGGTATGCAGAAGATAGCCCTATTTGGTAAAAGACCAAGTCCATATTATGGCAAGAACAGCTCAAATAAGCAAAGAGAAACGACAGTCCATCATTACTTTAAGACATGAAGGTCAGTCAATACGGAACATTTCAAGAACTTTGAAAGTTTCTTCAAGTGCAGTCGCAAAAACCATCAAGCGCTATGATGAAACTGGCTCTCATGAGGACCGTTATAAGGGTTGGTGTGAGGTGTGACCCAGGTGCGGTGCAGGATAGACAGTAGGCAGTAGGCAGAGATGGTGAAACAAGGATCTTTACTGGTGGTCCCAAAGCCAGGATACAAAATAACGGACTTGTCACAATAAAATAAAGAAGGAGCAAATTGGTCTCCAAAAACAGGCTGACAGCAAAAATACGAAATACTAACCACGACTGAAACAACAATGAAACAGGGAGAACACTTCTCAAGTACCTGTACATACGTCTCGCGATCAGACACTGATTCGTACTGCTTGGCATCGAGAAACTAGCAGAGAAAACTGAGCAAGGGAACACAGGGAAGAGAGGGCATAAATACACAGGTGAACATGTAGACACAGGTGACACCAATAGGGTCATGATTAGTCCAGACTGTGAGTGAGGAGGTGTCTAAGGTTGTCGGAGGAGGACACCTAGTGGGTCGCTCCGGAACTGTGACCCCCTCCTGTAAAACTGCGGTTCACCTCGGCACCTCCGGGTGGAGGCGACGGAATGTTGTTATCAGCCCTGGGTCCAGAATGTCCCTCCTGGGCACCCAGGCCTGCTCCTCCAGCTCATAGCCCTCCCAGTCCACCAGAAATTGGAGACACCTCCCCACCCGCCGGCAGTCCAGGATCCGGTCCACAGTAAAAGCCGGCTGCCCTCCAACGAGGCGCAGCGGGTGAACAGGACGAGGATGGGGAGCCAGGGGACAGGTGAACGTGGGATGCACCTGCATGGTGGGGGGAAGTTGCAGGCGGTAGGCCACTGGGTTGACTCACCGGACCACTCTGAATGGCCTGGTGGGACAGCTTCCTGTACTCCACGTGGAGGGGAAGATCCAGCTTGGAGAGCCACACCCTCTGTCCCGGGCGAAAAACCGGGGCCGGGCGACGCCTGCGGTTGGCATGATGTTAAGACCTGACCGAGGCCCGCTTAAGCGCCGCCCGTACCTGACTCCACGTAGCTGGGTTGCTGGAGGCGTAGCACCTCAGCACCCCCTCCAGATCCTGGTTGACGCGCTCCATCTGCCTGTTCGACTGGGGATGGAAGCTGGAAGACAAGCTGACGGAGGTGCCGAGGCAGGTTGCGAATGCCTTCCAGAACCTGGAGGCGAACTGAGGGCCCCGATCCGACACCACATCTTGGGGAGGGCCGTGGAGACGGAAAACGTGCTTCACCACCAACTTAGCCGTCTCCCGGGCCGACAGGAGTTTGAGACAGGGAATGAAGTGGGCAGCCTTCGAAAACCGGACCACAACGACAAGGATGACTGTGTATCCATCAGATGGGGATAGGGCGGAAATGAAATCCAGCAATATGTGGGACTAGGGGCGCTTGGGGATAGGCAGGGGTCGGAGCAGTCCTGCCGTGGGCTGACGTGAGCTCTTTGTGCACACGCACACCAGGCAATCAGCCACGAAGGCGCACGTATCCCCCTCAGCTGATGGCCACCAGAACCTCCTATGCAGGAACTCCAACGTCCTGGTGCCCCCCGGATGGCTGGAGAGGTCAGACGCTTGCGCCCACTGAAGCAGTCACGAGCGCGCCGCCTTGGGTACGTACATCCTCCCCGATGGACCTCCGCCCGGATCGGGCTCCAGCCGTAGCGCTGCTCTGACCAGCCTATCGATTCCCCACGAAACTGTGGCAGCAATCAGGGTGTTGGGGACAATGGGGTCGTCCCTCTCCACCAGATCCACGGGGACGAACTGCTGGAGAAGCGCGTCAGGCTTGATGTTCATCGACCCCGGACGGTGTGAGATCGTGAACCGGATCCTGGTGAAGAACAATGCCAACCTGGCCTGGCGCGAGTTGACCCTCTTGGCCCCTTGAATGTAGGCTAAGTTATTATGGTCAGTCCATACAACGAATGGATGGGCGGCCCCCTCTAGTCAATGCCTCCACTCCCCCAGGGCGAGCTTGACCGCTAGCAGCTCACGGTTCCCCACGTCGTAATTCCGCTCCGCTGGGGACAGCCGACGGATGAAAAACACTCAGGGGTGAGTCTTACCATCCGTGAGGAACTGCTGGGACAGGATTGCTCCCACCGCAACGTCTGAAGCATCCACCTCCACAATGAATGGCAGGGATGGATCAGGATGCCCTAGGACCAGGGCCGATGTAAAGAGCCGCTTAAGCGCATCGAATGCGTTCCCCCCTTCCGGGGTCCAGGCGAAGGAGCGCATGCTCGTCTGGGTGAGGGCTGACAGGGGAGCGGCTAGGGAGCTAAAATTGTGAATAAATCGGCTAGAAAAATTTGCGAACCATAAAAATCGTTGTAGTTGCTTGAGGGAGGAGGGCTGGAGCCAATCCAGTACCGCGCTGACCTTGACTGGGTCCATCCGTAGGTCCCCCTGGGTGACGATGAACCCCAGAAAGGAGACTGTCTCTATTTGGAACACGCACTTGGAGGACCTGCTGAACGTGCTGCTGGTGTTTACTCACGTCCTTTGAAAATATTAGGATGTCATCCAAATACACGAAGACGCTGTAGTCGAGGAGATCCCGAAGCACGTCATTGACAAACGCCTGGAACATTGCAGGCACGTTGGCTAGACCGAACGGCATGACTTGGTACTCGTAATGCCCACTGTGTGTGTTAAAAGCTGTCTTCCACTCGTCCCCCTCCCAAATCCTCACCAGGTTGTAGGCATTTCGTAAGTCCAGCTTGGTGAAGACCCGGGCTCCCTGCAACGACTCGAATGCCGTCATCGTCAGGGGAAGTGGGTAGCAGTTCTTAACCGTGATGTTGTTGAGCGCCCGGTAATCAATGCACGGCCGCTGCCCACCGTCCTTTTTCCCCACGAAGAAGAAGCCCACGCCCGCGGGGACAAGGAAAACAATCGCCCTCGTGTGGGCATGGCGCCTTGCAGGAGATCAATAGCGCAGTCGTATGGCCTGTGAGGAGGTAGGCCCTTGGCACACCTCTTAATAAACCCCGTGGACCAGTCTATCCGGGGTTTGTGGGCGACCAGCCAGGGGTGCCCGAGGACGAGGGCACACTCCGGAGAGTCCACAATGAAAAACGGGTTATCCTGCCATAGCCCCCCTGCCACCCGGACACGCACAGGGACAGTGTGCCGGGTGATGAAGCCCGACCCCAATGGCCGGCCGTCCAGGCCCATGACCGGAACCGGCTCGGAGAGGGAGAGTAACGGAACGCTCCACCCTTGGCCATCATGTTTCCCGTGGCCCCCGAATCCACCAGTGCATGCGCCCGACGCGCAGCGCGGGCCCACTGAACCCTGACGGGGAGAAAAGTCTGGGAGTCTCTGGAATTTCGGTTCCGGAGCACCCCTCCCGATATTAGTGAGCCCTCCTGTTACCCGGGAGGCAGGTCACCACTGCGTCCACACCCTCTCATATCCCCTGTTGGCCAAAATTCTTGATCAATAGAAAGCAACTGTTCAAAAAAGGAAATTAAAGGAAAAGGAAAAGTTATCAGTACAACCTCTCAAAGTGTATTATATTTTGTGTAGGTGTAGAAAATACATTAGCTCTTTCAACCAGGCTACAGTGGGAGGTTTGGAGGATTTCCAATTAAGCAAGATCTGCCGGAGGGAAGCAAACGCTACAACGTCTGCTTTACTTTTAGTGAGACCAGCTATCAAAGAATAAGGCTGCAGGTCAATATTTAGAATTTTAGAGCTTAGAACATGAATAAAACACATGGGCAGTGTTTGCCGGAGTGATTGAACATCTATCACATTTGTGTCTGGGAGGAATTTACAAAGTTTTTCTTTGATGTAGTGAATTCTGTGCAAGACCTTGAACTGAATTAAACTTCACAGAGTATCTGGAGTTAACCCTAAGAAGGAACTCCTCCCACCAGTCATCTGTAAGGTCAAGTTCAAGTTCACCACCCCAGTCTGTCTTGATTTTGTTTATTGGAGAGGATTCAGAGGAAAGCATAATGTCATATAATCTAGAAATCAGACCCTGCCGTATCAACGGCAGGGACAAAATCTCTTCTAGTAACGTCTTGGGAGGTAGTTGAGGAAAGGTGGGAAAATGAGAGCGAACAAAGTTACGAGCTTGAAAATAGCGGAAAAGATTAGAATGAGCCAGATTAAATTTAGCTACGAGATCATTAAAACTGGCAAACTTCCCATCTAAAAGTAAATATTTAAAACATACCAAACCTCTCTCTCGCCACAAAACAAAAGCCTGGTCGAGTTTGGAGGGTAAAAATAGGTGGTCGTTACAAATAGGCCTTAGAAGAGAAGGGGCAGAAAGTCTAAAAAGTTGACGAAATTGTCTCCAGATCTTCAAAGTAGAGAGCACAATGGGGTTTCCAGTATACTTTGAAGGACACAAGGACAGTGGTGCACAAGTAAGAGCAGAAAGGGAGGATGATTGGCAGGAGTGTGCTTCTAATGAGCACCAGTTGGTACTTGGAGGATTACACCAGACCATCATCTTTTGAATATTGGCTGCCCAATAGTAAAGCAGTAAATCTGGAAGTGCCAATCCTCCAACTTGTCTCCTTCTTTGAAGTATTGCTCTACGTATTCTAGGTGATTTGCCTGCCCAGATAAAAGGACTCATGAGCCTATCTAACATGGTAAAAAATGATTTCAGCAGAAAGATCGGAAGACATTGAAAAAGGTATAGAAACCTAGGTAAAATGTTCATTTTAAGAGATTAGATTCTGCCAGCTAAGGAGAGAGGCATACTATCCCAGCGTTGTAAGTCTGCTTTAACTCGTGTGACTAGACTTGAAAAGTTAGTTTTATGGAGGGTAGCCAGAGAATGTGTTATATTCACAACTAAATAGGAACAACCAGAGGGCGACAGATGGAAAGGCAGGGCTCCAGGGGGAATTTGCTTGGCAGCAGGGTTGATCGGAAAACATTAACTTTTCTGAATGTTAAATTTGTAACCTGTTAATGATCCAAATGTGTTTAAAATATGCAGTATGTTAACAACAGAGTTCACAGTGTTAGTGATATATAATAGTAGATCATCTGCATACAGTGACACTTTGTGTTCTTCACCAGCTCGGTGGATTCCAGTGAATGATGATAATTTTAAGGCCAAGGAAAGCGGTTCTATCGCAAGTGCAAAAAGGAGGGGGGACATAGGACACCCTTGACAGGTCCCTCTGGAGAGGGGGAAGTATTTTGAATGTTGAGAGTTGGTGTGTACGCTAGCCGTAGGAGCAGACGTATCCATGAGTTGAAATTGGACCCAAAACCAAATCTTCCCAAAATCTTAAAGAAATAATCCCACTCCACCCGGTCGAAAGACTTCTCCGCATAAAGATAAACAACAATTACGGGGTCTGGAGAAACAGAAGGAGAGAGTATAATGTTGAAAAGACGGCGTACATTGGAAACAGTTGTCGCCCTTTGATGAAACCAGTTTAATCCTCAGATATAACATCCTGAAGGCAGGGTTCCAACCGGCATGCTAGAACCTTAGCTAATAGTTTAACATCAGCGGATATCCACCACATTCTGCCGGATCGTTATCTTTCTTGAGTATAAGTGAGATGGAGGCTTGAGTTAGTGTCGGGTGGAGAGAGCCCTGTGACAACAAGTCGGTGAACATATCTAATAGTAATGGGGCGAGTTGATCTGAGAATTTTTTATAAAACTTGACGGGGAAGCCATCAGGGCCTGGAGCCTTGCCACTTTGCATTAACTTTAGACCCTTTGCTATCTCATCTAGATGCAGAGGGTTGTCCAGAACTTTACTCATGTCCATATCAATGGATGGAATATCCAAGTTATCAAAAAAGTTGTCCATAGCCGTATTATCTGATGGGGGTTTGGATTTGTAGAGGTTAGAATAAAATGACACAAAAGTTGAATTAATATTAGAGGGATCACTTGTAAGATTACGGGAAGAGTCATATACCTGAGAGATAAGATGAGATGCTGACTGCCGTTTGAGTTGGTGTGCCAAAATGCGGCTGGCCTTGTCACCATATTCATAGTACGTCCCCTTTGTTCATTGCAACAGAAACTCTGCTTTATCAGTGGAAAGCAGATTAAATTGAGTTTGAATATTGGGTATAATTCAGGGGATGGTGAAGTTGAATATTGGCGGTCTATTGACAGGGTTGAGTCCACCAGTTTTTGATGTTTCAGTTTTCTTTGTTTGACATAATGAGCATTGTTAGAAATTATCTTTCCCTGTAATACAGCTTTGAAAGTCTCCCAAAGAAGAGAGGGGGAGGGTCGAGTCTCTGTCGCAGCCGGCCGCGACCGGGAGACCCATGGGGCGGCGCACAATTGGCCCAGCGTCGTCCAGGTTAGGGGAGGGTTTGGCCGGCAGGGGTATTCTTGTCCCATCGCGCACTAGCGACTCCTGTGGCGGGCCGGGCGCAGTGCACGCTGAGACGGTCGCCAGGTGTACGGTGTTTCCTCCGACACATTGGTGCGGCTGGCTTCCGGGTTAAGCAGGCATTGTGTCAAGAAGCTGTGCGGCTCGGCTGGGTTGTGTTTCGGAGGACGCACGGCTCTCGACCTTCGCCTCTCCCGAGTCCGTACGGGAGTTGCAGCGACAGGACAAGACTGTAACTACCAATTGTATACCACGAAATTGGGGAGAAAAGGGGGGGGGGGGGGGACACAAAAAGAAGAGGGGGCGGTGTCGTAATTTTTATTTGTTTGAATGAATACATCTATGTTGGTTAAAATAAAGTCACATAATTATTTTTTAGACAATAGGGCCATGTTAAATCTCCAAATCGACAGTTTTTTTGCGTTCGGAGTAGCATTAAATCCAGAATGTGGGGGGAATGCTTTTCGAAATTACTATAGCAGAATATGCTGTAGTTTTAACTGAGGGGAGAACGGCTCTATCAAAAAAAAAGTAGTCAATGCGCGAGTAGGCTTGATGAACATGAGAAAAGCCTTGTTTTACTGTGGATATAGATACTTTTGTACCTGTTTCCCCCAGCGTCTTCACAAGGTCCTTTGCTGTTGTTCTGGGATTGATTTGCACTTTTCGCACCAAAGTACGTTCATCTCTAGCAGACAGCACGCGTCTCCTTCCTGAGTGGTATGACGGCTGTGTGGTCCCATGGTGTTTATACTTGCGTACTATTGTCTGTACAGATGAATGTGGTACCTTCAGGCGTTTGGAAATTTCTCCCAAGGATGAACCAGACTTTTTGCCAAAACGAGTGGTTGAAAAATAAGTTTTAATGACTCCAACCTAAGTGTATGTAAACTTCCGACTTCAACTGTATATACACAAATATCGGTAGACAGGATCGGTGTCTAACTAGCGAGTAACATTAGTATCGAAAATGACCTAAAGACAGCCAAACTACCATGTGGGCTATAGATTGCCAGAAGTGGAGCAGCAACTTCAAAGCCTTAGTAAAAATAAATATATCAAAATGCTGCACTTTTAACAGCGAATGTCTTTGATTAAGATCCTAAACAAGATCAAATGAACGTTTACAAAGAGCAGTGAGACAGCATAGTATGCCATTGTCAACAACACAAACTAGTTATGTGCTGCCTCAAACATACCTACTGTAGCCAGCAAGCTTTAGCATAGGATTATTTCACAAGAAACTAATCGATAGACAGCCATAGATGTACAGTGGGGAGAACAAGTATTTGATACACTGCCGATTTTGCAGGTTTTCCTACTTACAAAGCATGTAGAGGTCTGTAATTTTTATCATAGGTACACTTCAACTGTGAGAGACGGAATCTAAAACAAAAATCCAGAATATCACATTGTATGATTTTTAAGTAATTAATTTGCATTTTATTGCATGACATAAGTATTTGATCACCTACCAACCAGTCAGAATTCCGGCTCTCACAGACCTGTTAGATTTTCTTTAAGAAGCTCTCCTGTTCTCCACTCATTACCTGTATTAACTGCACCTGTTTGAACTCGTTACCTGTATAAAAGACACCTGTCCACACACTCAATCAAACAGACTCCAACCTCTTCACAATGGCCAAGACCAGAGAGCTGTGTAAGGACATCAGGGATAAAATTGTAGACCTGCACAAGGCTGGGATGGGCTACAGGACAATAGGCAAGCAGCTTGGTGAGAAGGCAACAACTGTTGGCGCAATTATTAGAAAATTGAAGAAGTTCAAGGTGACGTTCAATCACCCTCTGGGGCTCCATGCAAGATCTCACCTCATGGGGCATCAATGATCATGAGGAAGTTGAGGGATCAGGCCAGAACTACACGGCAGGACCTGGTCAATGACCTGAAGAGAGCTGGGACCACAGTCTCAAAGCAAACCCTTAGTAACACACTTTGCCGTCATGGATTAAAATCCTGCAGCGCACGCAAGGTCCCCCTGCTCAAGCCAGCGCATGTCCAGGCCCGTCTGAAGTTTGCCAATGACCATCTGGATGATCCAGAGGAGGAATGGGAGAAGGTCATGTGGTCTGATGAGACAAAAATTGAGCTTTTTGGTCTAAACTCCACTCGCCGTGTTTGGAGGAAGAAGAAGGATGAGTACAACCCCAAGAACACCACCCCAACCGTGAAGCATGGAGGTGGAAACATCATTCTTTGGGGATGCTTTTCTGCAAAGGGGACAGGACGACTGCACCGTATTGAGGGGAGGATGGATGGGGCCATGTATCACGAGATCTTGGCCAACAACCTCCTTTCTTCAGTAAGAGCATTGAAGATGGGTCTTGGCTGGGTCTTCCAGCATGACAACGACCCGACACACACAGCCAGGGCAACTAAGGAGTGGCTCCGTAAGAAGCATCTCAAGGTCCTGGAGTGGCCTAGCCAGTCTCCAGACCTGAACCCAATAGAAAATCTTTGGAGGGAGCTGAAAGTCCGTATTGCCCAGCGACAGCCCCGAAACCTGAAGGATCTGGAGAAGGTCTGTATGGAGGAGTGGGCCAAAATCCCTGCTGCAGTGTGTGCAAACCTGGTCAAGACCTACAGGAAACGTATGATCTCTGTAATTGCAAACAAAGGTTTCTGTACCAAATATTAAGTTCTGTTTTTCTGATGTATCAAATACTTATGTCATGCAATAAAATGCAAATTAATTACTTAAAAATCATACAATGTGATTTTCTGGATTTTAGATTCCGTCTCTCACAGTTGAAGTGTACCTATGATAAAAATTACAGACCTCTACATGCTTTGTAAGTAGGAAAACCTGCAAAATCGGCAGTGTATCAAATACTTGTTCTCCCCACTGTATATAGCCTAGTGTCCACACGATCACTAGGACTAACGTTACTCACATAATGCAGGCAGGTGAGAAATCATCCCAATCCAGGCATTCAATGTATGCGCTGTCGGTAGAAGAACTCAGCTTCTTCAGGAGTTTCGAAAAAATTGACCTCGCCATTGAAGGTGACACAGAGACGGGCAAGATAAATCAGCCCAAAGAGGATTCCCTTCTTATACAGAGTGGACTTGATGTCGTTGAATGTGGCCCGTTTCTTCGCCAGGCTAGAACTGAAATCCTGGTAGAACTTGATCTTGTGGCCTTGGAAAGTGATGTCGCCTTGTTCCCTTGCACACCGAAGGACGAGCTCCTTTTCTTTGTATCGATGGAACCGCACTATGATGGGACGCGGTCGGCCGCCTGGGCGAGGTTTCGGTGCAAGGCTGCGGTGGGCTCTATCGAGTTCAGGAAGATTGGGAAAAGCCTCATCGCCCAAAACCTCCTTGAACAGCTCCACCGTGAACTGGATTGGAGATCCTGTCTCAGAATCCTCTGGCAGTCCAATCATGCAGATATTTTTTTGCGTTTTGAACGTGAAATAAAATCTTCACTTGTAGCTGCAGCAACTTGTTGGTGGCGGCCACATCGTCAAGCCTGGTTTCCAGCGTAGTGAGTTGGTCGCTGTGGCCTGACAGCCCGGCCTCAACTTCGGCCAGTGTGGTAATGGAGGTTTATTTACAAAAAGTTGTCGGAGGAGAGACCTCGTGCGACTTCCTTCTACATCGCTCAACCGGAAGCCCTGGCAGTAGAAAACCTAAACTCTTTAACATCATCCTCAGCTCTGGCATCTTCCTCAATATTTGGAACCAAGGACTGATCACCCCAATCCACACAAGTGGAGACAAATTTGACCCCAATAACTACTGTGGGATATGCGTCAACAGCAACCTTGGGAAAATCCTCTGCATTATCATTAACAGCAGACTCGTACATTTCCTCAGTGAAAACAATGTACTGAGCAAATATCAAATTGTCTTTTTATCAAATGACCGTAGGACAGACCATGTATTCACCCTGCACACCCTAATAGACAAACAAACAAACCAAAATAAAGGCAAAGTCTTCTCATGCTTTCTTAATTTCAAAAAAGCTTTCGACTCAATTTGGCATGAGGGTCTGCTATACAAATTGATGGAAAGCGGTGTTGGGGGAAAAACATCCAACATTATAAAATCCATGTGTACAAACAAATGTGCAGTTAACTTTGGCTAAAAAAACACACATTTCTTTCCACAGGGCCGTGGGGTGAGACAGGGATGGAGCTTGAGCCCCACCGTCTTCAACATATTTATCAACGAATTGGCGAGGCCATTAGAACAATCTACAGCACCCGGCCTCACCCTACTAGAATCTGAACTCAAATGTCTACTGTTTGCTGATGATCTGGTGCATCTGTCCCCAACCAAGGAGGGCCTACAACAGAATGTAGATCTTCTGCACAGATTCTGTCAGACCTGGGCACAGACAGTAAATCTCAGTAGGATAAAAATAATGGTGTTCCAAAAAAGGTCCAGTTGGCAGGACCACAAATACAAATTCAATCTCGACACCGTTGCCCTAGAGCACACAAAAAACGATACATACCTAGGCCTAAACATTAGCGCCACAGGTAACTTCCACAAAGCTGTGAACGATCTGAGAGACAAGGCAAGAAGGGCCTTCTATGCCATCAAAAGGAACATAACATAGCAATTAGGATCTGGCAAAAAATATTTGAATCAGTTATAGAACCCATTGCCTTTATGGTTGTGAGGTCTGGGGTCTGCTCACAAACCAAGAATTCACAAAATAGGACAAACACCAAATTGAGAATTCTGCAAAAATATTGTCAGTGTACAACGTAAAACACCAAATAATGCATGCAGAGCCAATAGGCCAACACCTGCTAATGATCAAAATCCAGAAAAGACCCGTTAAATTCTACAACCACTTAAAAGGAAGCGATTCCCAAACCTTCCATAACATAGCAATCACCTACAGAGAGATGAACTTGGAGAAGAGTCCCCTAAGCAAGCTGGTCCTGGGGCTCTGTTCACAAACACAAACAGACCCCGCAGAGCCCCAGGCCAACAACACAATTAGACCCAACCAAATCATGAGAAAACAAAACGAGAATTACTTGACACATTGGAAAGAATTAACAAAAAAACAAAGCAAACTAGAATGCTATTTGGCCCTAAACACTGAATATAGCCGTAATTTGACATTTGAAATGTCTCTATTGCTTTGGAACTTTTGTGAGTGTAATGATTACTGTTCATTTTATATTGTTTATTTCACTTTTGTTTACATTTACATTTACATTTAAGTCATTTAGCAGAGCGACTTACAAATTGGTGCATTCAACTTAGGATAGCCAGTGGGACAACCACCCTTTTATTAAATTTTTTGGGAGTGGGGGTGTAGAAGGTTCACTGTTGGGTTAAAAGCGGAAGTAACATTTCGTTCTTAATCTGAATCTCTAAAAGGCGCCCTACTCATCATAGTGCACTGCTTTTGACCAGAGCCCTAATCAAAAGGGAATAGGTTATCATTTGGGTAGGGCACTAGAAACTACATCATGTGCCACAAGACATAAAGAGCATTAGGGTACATTTACATTTTAGTCATTTAGCAGACACTCTTATCCAGAGCAACTTACAGTTAGTGAGTGCATACTTTTTTTTTTTTTCATACTGGCCCCCCGTGGGAATCAAACCCACAACCCTGGCATTGCAAACACCATGCTCTTCCAGCTGAGCTACACGGGACCATAGGGTATTAGTCAAGAAGAACATGGAGTACTGTGGAATGAGTGATGACATTTTATGCTGATAATTGGCCCGTAGCATTGTCACCAGCATGTTCTATCTAAACGGTGGCATCCCTTCCTCTTTCCTGTCTCACTGTTTTATTTGGTAGTGGCACTGGCACCTGCTCAGTGCACACCATTCTGGCTTTTTTGCGCTTAGGCCTCGGAGGTGTAGGTTATTCAGTCTGAGGCTTACAATCAGAAGAATAATCATCAGAGATGTCATGATTAATTTCTTCCCCACCATTTGAGTCGTTTTCATTCAGAACTTGTAGCAGCGCTAACGCATCATGTGCATCCATTCATCTTGGTCTTCTTGCCATTGTAAATTACACACACTTTCACTGTGTACTCCAAGTAGGCAGAGTAGACTGCTTGGATTTGGTGGACTGATATAGGGTACATACCATTTTGAGATTATAATAAGAATATACCAATACAATAGAATGGCCCGCCCTGTTCTTCATTCACAATTGGTGATTACATAATTATGCAACATTTGCCTCCCCTCGCTCATCAACTCACCCATTCTCCCCCATTCTCCCCCTCTCTCCTCAACATACTTTACTTCATTTATTTCATCTGTTGTTATATGTATGAAATTAGTTTCGGTATAGTTTAGGTTCAGTTTCAAGGAAATTATCAGGGTAATTATCAACTTGGTTAAGGCACATTCCACTGTCGGGAGAAGGAGGGGCAACGGGGGAAAACCGGTTATAACTGGTTATAACTCCAGTTCTGTTTGTGATATTAAGATTCTAACAACGGCAGTGTGTTTTATAGACTTATTTAGGAAAAGTCAAGGACGGAGGGGGGCATGACTTTAAAAATGGCAGAGTAATACAACAAAGAAAAATCATGAGCAGTCACAATGACTGCTTTAGCGGTTCTAGTGTTAAGCGCACAAAGCACCTGATGCTTGTTTTCATTAGCGCCATATGGTGTTTATCCAGACCAAGTCTAAGCACTGCATTATATGTAACTGCACTGTATCTCCCAGTAACAGTAAAGTCAAGGTGAGCAGTGAGCTCATGATGAATGACTTCAATCACATACACCATTACTCTGCTGACCCTCTCTGTCGCTTCTCATACAACACACTGTCCATTAATTCTCTCTCTCTCTCTCTCTCTCTCTCTCTCTCTCTCTCTCTCTCTCTCTCTCAGGGTAAGGGAAAATAGGATTTTGAATGGGAATCAATTGTTTGATCCCCACAAGGATAATAAAACAAACGTGTGTGTGCATTCATTATGCGTGTGCGCACCGTGTGTGTGTGTCCTACAACAGCTGATATGTCATACATCATGTCTCCCCTAGCATTGTATAACTTCAAGTCATGCTAACCCCATCCTTCATATTAACAGTGTTCCGCTTGACAGTGTTCCGCTAAACCGTGCCCAGCACCCATCACTGCACTGCCCCGCTGTTTGGCAGCCCACCAGGGCTGTTGCCGGGTCACGTTTCCACGATGAAGGGTGGGCAGGGTTGTCGTCGGGGTGAAGAATATGCTGGCGATGGAACATCCCGCCGCGGCATCACATACACACAAACACACGTCACTGGGGAGTGAGGGATACATGCCGATGAGGAACACACACACACACACACTTAAACACCAAAGGCTCCATTTACTCAATTACGCAATGGACCTTCTCCGGTAGCATGTGAAGGGCAGGGAATTATATAGTGTGCATATACTGTGGCGGTAATAAATTACAGTAATACATTACAGGCTCTCAATGATGATTGGTTTTGCCATGTCAACTAACCCCTCACTCTCTAAGTGAACATTGAATTATTTTCACCATGTTATACCCAAGTGGGTGCTACACATTGGTGGTGGATGAGGTGAGATTCCCCTTTGTATGCACTTTGAGCATCTGAAAAAGCACTTGATATAAATCCCATCAATTATTAATGAGTTATTATGGCATGGTCTTTCTGTACCAAAGATTCTGCCAATGATTCTGAATTGATACCAGAATCAAGGAACGAACATGTGAACACACAGAGAAGTTACATTTTCAGAACGGACGTCTGTCGGTCTTCTCAACGTCAGCCAAGGTAAAACAATCCCCCTCCTCACATACGCATCGACGCACATACACACACGATAGACAGGAGGGGAAAGAGGAGGTGGAGAAGGAGAAAGGGAGGAGGAGGGGGGGGAAGAGGAGGTTGTTCAATTTGACGCTGACATCGTTGACCCCAATCTACCTTTTCAATTTCTATGTTTGTGATGGATATGAAACTGTCATGTCTGCTGACTAACTCAGTGATACCAGGGAGAGGAGGTGGAGGAGGAAGAACAGATTTATTGTATCCAGAAAGGGAGAAAGAGAGAGAGGGATGGACAAATAGAGAGGGAGAGACAGATAGAGTAGAGCGAAAGAAAGGGAAAGAAGACAACGGAAGGGAAAGAAGACTATACAGAGGGAGAAAGAGAAAGAGAGAGAACGGGAAAGAGAGTAGATGGAGAGAGAAAGTGAAAGCACGAGAGAGAGTAGAGAGAGAGAGTAGAGAGAGAGCGAGAGAGTAGAGAGAGAGAGAGAGTAGAGAGAGAGAGATAGTAGAGAGAGAATAGAGAGAGAGCGATAGTAGAGAGAGAGAGAGAGAGAATAGAGAGAGAGAGTAGAGAGAGAGGGAGAGAGAGAGAGACAGAGAGAGAGAGAATAGAGAGAGAGAGTAGAGAGCGAGAGAGGGAGAGAGCGAGAGAGAGAGAGGGAGAGAGAGAGAGAGAGAGAGACAGAGAGAGATACAGAGAGAGAGAGAGAGAGAGAGACAGAGAGAGTGAGATAGTAGAGAGAGAGAGAATAGAGAGAGAGAGAGAGAGAGAGAGAGAGAGAGAGAGAGAGAGAGAGAGAGAGAGAGAGACAGAGCGAGAGAGAGAGAGCGAGAGAGAGAGAGAGAGACAGAGCGAGAGAGAGAGAGCGGGAGAGAGAGACAGAGCGAGAGAGAGAGAGAGAGAGAGAGAGAGAGAGAGAGAGACAGAGAGAGAGAGAGAGAGAGAGAGAGAGATACAGAGAGAGAGAGAGAGAGAGAGAGAGAGGGAGAGAGAGACAGAGAGAGAGACAGAGAGAGACAGAGAGAGACAGAGAGAGATACAGAGAGAGAGAGAGACAGAGAGAGAGTGAGATAGTAGAGAGAGAGAGAATAGAGAGAGAGAGAGAGAGAGAGAGAGAGAGAGAGAGAGAGAGAGAGAGAGAGAGAGAGTAGGTAGAGAGAGGGGGGGTGAAAGAGAGAGAGAGAGAGAGAGAGAGAGAGAGGGAGAGAGAGATACAGAGAGAGAGAGAGAGAGAGAGGGGGGGGAGGGAGAGAGAGATACAGAGAGAGAGAGAGAGAGAGAGAGAGAGAGAGAGAGAGAGAGAGAGAGAGAGAGAGGGAGAGAGAGACAGAGAGAGATACAGAGAGAGAGAGAGAGAGAGATACAGAGAGAGAGAGAGAGAGAGAGAGAGAGGGAGGGAGAGAGAGAGAGAGACAGAGAGAGATACAGAGAGAGAGAGAGAGAGAGAGAGAGAGAGAGAGAGAGAGAGATGTAACTGAGTGATAAAGCTAGCTCCTCAGTATCTCTCTCCTCTCTCTAACCTTCACAGACAGGACAAACGGAAAGGAAGCTTTTACAGACCGTTTGGTCAACGCCTGAGTGGTGAAGCTTGCAACTCTCTCTCTCCCTCTCTCTTCATCTAACCTCTTCCTCGCCATCTAACCTCTTCCACTCTCTCTCCCTCTGCCTATCCATCTAACCTCTTCCCCTCTCTCTCCCTCTGCCTATCCATCTAACCTCTTCCCCTCTCTCCCTCTGCCTATCCATATAACCTCTTCCACTCTCTCCCTCTGCCTATCCATCTAACCTCTTCCCCTCTCTCTCCCTCTGCCTATCCATCTAACCTCTTCCACTCTCTCTCCCTCTGCCTATCCATCTAACCTCTTCCCCTCTCTCTTTCTCGCTAACTTCTTCCTCTCCTCTCCTCCCCAGCACAGCCTCTCTAAAGGAGCGAAGGAGTGAGCAGAGGAGAGGAGGAAGGGAGGGAAGGGGCAGAAGAGGAACAAAGAAATGATGAGTGAGCATCTCACACCTAATGAGCCAGCTCCCCAATTACTTAAAACAATTAAGTCAGACTAATTGATTTAATTACAAAATAAAAACAGAGCAATTTTAATGCCTGGCCAGGTTATCAGAGATTAAAAGGTCGAACAAAGCCATAATTTCACATCGTAGGATAATTATTTACAGTTTTTTCTGAATGCTTAAGCGCTAATCGTGATTCTTGTAGCACAATTTCTAAAACTATTAATACGTATAGCAAAACCACTCACTGAGTTCGCAAAACTAAAAGCACAAACACTGCTTTGCACTCAGTTTACAATTTTGTAACACACACTTTGCAAAACTGTAGGCACAATTCACTGCACAAAACTATTTTTGCAGAACTTTAAACACAACTCACTGCTTACACTCAATTACCAAATTTCCAACACACTCCTAGCAAAATTATACACATGTATGGCTTTCATTAACACTATTTTGCCAACTGTCTGGCACACTTGCACATGTGAAAACTGTTGTAGATAATTAGTTCACTTTGCAATCAGCCTAAGCACTATAAATAAGCCACAGGTAAGCTGTCTGTGTGGAATACAATGGAAGGAGCAGTAAGAGGGAGAAGAGTGAGAATCAGAGGAGGCCGAGGAGGCCGAGGGAGAGGACGTGGAGTTGAAGAAGCGAGAGGGTTAGAGGAAGAGGACAAGGAGGAGCAAGAAGAGGACGAGGAGGGGAAAGAGGAAGGGTAAGAAGAGTAAGAAATAGAATAACTGATGACATCAGAGCTACAATAGTGGACCATGTCATCAACCATGGGATGACCCTGAGGGAAGCTGGCCAACGGGTTCAGCCTAATTTGAGCCGCTACACTGTGGCAAGCATCATTAGGACATTTCGAAATGAGAATCGGTAACTACTTTGTAGCACTGCCATACTCTAATGAGAAACACAACAGTACCATACATGCAAAAATACTGAAATTGTTACTTTACAGAATTGCTAGACGTCCAGATGTTGGGGGCAGAGGAAGAATGTTCACTCCAGAGCAAGAGACCCATATAGTGAACATGGTGATTGCCAATAATGCAATAAGACTGCGCGAAATACAGCAGCGCATAATTGATAATGACACCATCTTTCAAAATATACACAGTGTAAGTATTTCTGCACTAAGTCGTGTACTTGCGCGCCACAGAATAAGAATGAAGCAAATTTACAGAGTTCCTTTCGAGAGAAACACAGAACGTGTAAAGCAACTGCGATATGACTATGTGCAGGTAAGCTATAGTGTCATTGTTTCTGAATTTGGAAGTGCATACTGTAGTGCTGTGCATGGGCCTGATGTGTTGCATTTGTTTTGTCTTGTCCAGAGAGTGATGGAACTAGAAGCAGATGCCATGGGACATGAGCTACTTTTTGTAGATGAGGCCGGTTTTAACCTCAGTAAAACCAGGAGACGTGGCAGGAACATTATTGGACACCGTGCCATCATCAATGTCCCAGGACAACGTGGTGGTAACATAACCATGTGTGCAGCTATAAGCCAAAATGGTGTTGTTCACCATCATGCAACCTTAGGCCCATACAACACTGCACACATTATTGCATTCCTGGACACCTTACATGACATGCTCACTGTTCAGAGACCAGATCATACCCGATATGTCATCATATGGGACAATGTTAGTTTCCATAGGGCTGCTTTGGTCCGCAACTGGTTTACAGACCACCCATTCTTCATGGCACTCAACCTCCCTCCATACTCTCCATTCTTAAATCCCATCGAGGAGTTCTTCTCTGCCTGGCGCTGGAAAGTGTACGACCGTCATCCTCATCAACAGGTAGCCCTTTTACAGGCAATGGAGGAGGCATGTGGAGATATTGACCAGGCATCATGTCAGGCCTGGATACGGCATTCAAGGAGATATTTTCCCCGGTGCCTTGGACTGGAGGATATCGCATGCGATGTGGACGAAATTTTGTGGCCGGACCCAGAAAGACGACATGATGTAGGCTGATTGTTTTTCTTTTTTTTGTGAAATTACTATTTTGTGTTCTGACTTTGTCTTGGTTTTGATGAGTGTGAATAAACACCAATACTTGAAGTTTGGATCCTTGTATGTTTACATGACACTATGACAAAAGTATGACCTCAAATTGACATCTGTACACAGAGAAAGCAAAAGCCAGATGTGTTTTGTATTCATACCATCAGTGTGTAGTTGGCACATTGTGTGCTTAGTAGATGATGGCTTGTGTTTACTGTTTGATATGAAAACACAATTTTTAAGAAGGTGTGAAGAGTTAATCTAGCTGTGTTCGCTTTTGCAAGAGAACTACAATGTTTTGATAATTGGGTGAAAGGTTTTCTTATTTGTGTGTAGAGTTTTGCAAAAATAGCCAATAGTTACAAAAAATGTGCTTAACCAATCAGAAAAAACTGTAAATCCCATCGAGGAGTTCTTCTCTGCCTGGCGCTGGAAAGTGTACGACCGTCATCCTCATCAACAGGTAGCCCTTTTACAGGCAATGGAGGAGGCATGTGGAGATATTGACCAGGCATCATGTCAGGCCTGGATACGGCATTCAAGGAGATATTTTCCCCGGTGCCTTGGACTGGAGGATATCGCATGCGATGTGGACGAAATTTTGTGGCCGGACCCAGAAAGACGACATGATGTAGGCTGATTGTTTTTCTTTTTTTTGTGAAATTACTATTTTGTGTTCTGACTTTGTCTTGGTTTTGATGAGTGTGAATAAACACCAATACTTGAAGTTTGGATCCTTGTATGTTTACATGACACTATAACAAAAGTATGACCTCAAATTGACATCTGTACACAGAGAAAGCAAAAGCCAGATGTGTTTTGTATTCATACCATCAGTGTGTAGTTGGCACATTGTGTGCTTAGTAGATGATGGCTTGTGTTTACTGTTTGATACGAAAACACAATTTTTAAGAAGGTGTGAAGAGTTAATCTAGCTGTGTTCGCTTTTGCAAGAGAACTACAATGTTTTGATAATTGGGTGAAAGGTTTTCTTATTTGTGTGTAGAGTTTTGCAAAAATAGCCAATAGTTACAAAAAATGTGCTTAACCAATCAGAAAAAACTGTAATTGTCTAAATCACCCGTTACACCTTTATACACTGATGAACAACACCAAAGCATTATTCAGTGTGTGTGTGTGTGTGTGTGTGTGTGTGTGTGTGTGTGTGTGTGTGTGTGTGTGTGTGTGTGTGTGTGTGTTGTGTGTGCGTGTGTGAGAGCAGTACAAGTGTGTGTACCGAGTACCATGCCGGATTCTCAGGTAATTTTTCTCTCCTCCCTGCGAGTCTCTCTCCCGCAAGGCAGAGGTAGCGCAGGGTGAATTATGACCAGAACTCTATAATCTCTCTCCAGTGTTTCAGTTGGAATCATGTGGCTGCTACCTCACAAACAATGTACTTCTCCAAACAAGCCTGTACCTGGCCCAAACACTGGAACACACAATGACCTTGTGTGACCTCGCAGAGTCTTCAGTCTCTACAGTGTTATTCACACACCATGTATCATAGGTTTAATGTATGCAGTATTTCCGACAGTATTCTCTTTTACTGTATATTCATGATAGAGTAGAAACATCGACTGTGGTTTACAAATTAAAGTCAGAAACCAATGGGACCAACAAAAAAAACACTGATCGAAGGAGCTGTGATCTGATAGATGATCTATGCAGCTTTTCTCCATAGAAAGAGAAAGAGAGAGAGAGAGAGAGAGAGAGAGAGAGAGAGAGAGAGAGAGAGAGAGAGAGAGAGACTCAACGCGTGAGAGAGGGAGCGATAGAGAGAAAAATGTTAGGGAGACAATGCGGGGGAGAGGGATAGAGAGACAGAAGATAGAGAGAGAGAGCGACAGAGAGAGAGGGAGGGATCAATTCACCCATGTGGCCTTGTGGCGTGGAGAGAAAGAGAAACAAGAGGAGGGAAAAGAAAGAAAGGGGGATGAGAATGACAGCATTGTCATGGCAACCTGCTGACACAGCAGGGTCTTCTTACTAGTCCTAACCTTACTGCGTTACCCAGAGGGCATAGGGGCATGGGGGGTCAGGCCTGATAAAGCCAGGAAACCAGCCTTATTGAATATAAATATAAACATACACAGACACAAATACACATGTGCACGCATAAACCCACACACACACAAATACACACTGGATAAAACCAGTATTCCATACGGACACTCTGACAGTTAGAGCTTATATTATGGGATAAAAATAAACACACGCACACACTGTACTGAATTAGATTCTATGTACTGTATAGTGTATCAAAACATATTACAGTGCAGAACGCTGTGGAACATCAAATCATTCCCAGTATGGGACACAAATGCATGTGATTACACTCTGTCATCTCATGAATACCCTACCTCCTACCCTAGAACACACACGCTTGGATACACAGTACACACATACACACTGGTACCATAATGGCCTTGGTACACACACACACACACACACACACACACACACACACACACACACACACACACACAGGTACCATAATGGCCTTAGTACATACACACATACATACAGTTGAAGTCGGAAGTTTACATACACCTTAGCCAAAGACATTTAAACTCAGTTTTTCACAATACCTGACATTTAATCCTAGGAAAAATTCCCTGTCTTAGGTCAGTTAGGATCACCACTTTATTTTAAGAATGTGAAATGTCAGAATAATAGTAGAGAGAATGATTTATTTCAGCTTTTATTTATTCCATCACATTCCCAGTGGGTCAGAAGTTTACATACACTCAATTAGTATTTGGTAGCATTGCCTTCAAATTGTTTAACTTGGGTCAAACGTTTCGGGTAGCCTTCCACAAGCTACCTACAATAAGTTGGGTGAATTTTGTCCCATTCCTTCTGACAGAGCTGGTGTAACTGAGTCAGGTTTGTAGGCCTCCTTGCTCGCACACACTTTTTCAGTTCTGCCCACAAATTGTCTATAGGATTGAGGTCAGGGCTTTGCGATGGCCTCTCCAATACCTTGACTTTGTTGTCCTTAAGCCATTTTGCCACAACTTTGGCAGTATGCTTGGGGTCATTGTCCATTTGGAAGACCCATTTGCGACCAAGCTTTAACTTCCTGACTGATGTCTTGAGATGTTGCTTCAATATATCCACATAATTGTCCTTCCATCTAGATTGTGAAGTGCACCAGTCACTCCTGCAGCAAGGCACCCACACAGCATGATGCTGCCACCCCCGTGCTTCATGGTTGGGATGGTGTTCTTCGGCTTGCAAGCTCCCCCTTTTTCCTCCAAACATAACGATGGTCATTATGGCCAAACAATTCTATTTTTGTTTCATCAGACCAGAGGACATTTCTCCAAAAAGTATGATCTTTGTCCCCATGTGCAGTTGCAAACCGTAGTCAGGCTTTTTTATGGCGGTTTTGGAGCAGTGGCTTCTTCCTTGCTAAGCGGCCTTTCAGGTTATGTCGATATAGGACTCGTTTTACTGTGGATATAGATACTTTTGTACCTGTTTCCTCCAGCATCTTCACAAGGTCCTTTGCTGTTGTTCTGGGATTGATTTGCACTTTTCGCACCAAAGTACATTCATCTCTAGGAGACAGAATGCATCTCCTTCCTGAGCAGTATGACAGCTGCGTGGTCCCATGGTGTTTATACTTGCGTACTATTGTTTATACAGATGAACGTGGTAACTTCAGGCATTTGGAAATTGCTCCCAAGGATGAACCAGACATGTGGAGGTCTACACATATTTTTCTGAGGTTTTGGCTGATTTCTTTTGATTTTCCCATGATGTCAAGCAAAGAGGCACTGAGTTTGAAGGTAGGCCTTGAAATACATCCACAGGTACACCTCCAATTGACTCAAATGATGTAAATTAGCCTATCAGAAGCTTCTAAAGCCATGACATCATTTTCTGGAATTTTCCAAGCTGTTTAAAGGCACAGTCAACTTACTGTATGTAAACTTCTGACCCACTGGAATTGTGATACAGTGAATTGTAAGTGAAATAATCTGTCTGTAAACAATTGTTGGAAAAATTACTCGTGTCATGCACAAAGTAGACGACCTAACCGACTTGCCAAAACTATAGTAACCGACTTGCCAAAACTATAGTTTGTTAACAAGAAATTTGTGGAGATGTTGAAAAACGAGTTTTAATGACTCCAACCTAAGTGTATGTAAACTTCCGACTTCAACTGTACATACATATACACACACACTTGTGATGAGATAGAGGGTGAGTATCTTAAATAATCCCACAGCAACAGTTGAGCTGATTAAATGCTGTAGTCTGGAATCAGATTGAGCTTTACATCTCTGTTGGCTTCAGTCCAGTACAGTGGTTTGGCTGCAGCACCCAGATACAGCTCAGTGGCTCTAGTCTCAGCAGATCAGTACAGTAACACAAGGTGAACTGTGTGTGTTTATATACTGGCCTGGATCTGTGTGATACAGAGCTAGTAGTGGGTCTCTAGGGAGGGTAGTGGTAATGTACAATACAAGCTGTACAGGCCAGTGATTTTGCGTGCTTAGCACCAAGGTAGTACCAAGCATCATGTGATACTTCTGTCTCGGGAACATCAGAAACCCTTATGGTACAGCCTGACACTGAGTAACTGTCACCTCTCATACATGTAACTGAGGCATTCTGCAACCATCTGCAAGACGGCAAAAACAACCATGTATCTCTCAGACAGACTCACACCAAATGGGAAATGACAGGTAATAAGGGATGGACATGCTGGAGAGGGTCAGACTAGCTACTGTGGAGGTCAGACATTGTGCTTCTGATGATATCAGATACTGAGGAAACAACCTTGAGCTTGATATAATATACCAAGTAGGTTTGATACTAGGCTCAGAGGGTCAGACTAGCTACTGTGATAGTCTGACATATGATCAACAACAACAACAAAGCTATATAGCCAACCACTGATATAAACATGCTTCCTGTCTCCCCCCCTGACGTCACCCCCCCTATAAGCTCCTAAAGTAGAGTCATAAAAAGTCACAAGGCACAGCCAGACACCTAATCCCCATATGATCTGACCACTTTGAAGTTGTAAGTCTAGGCCAATGACACCAGTGAGGGTATTAGCTCCACTATACACAGCACCAAGTCACTTTGGCTATAATCTAGTTCCTTGGAACCTTGTGGCTGTAATGTATAATGTGACCACTTTGAAGTTGTAATACTGGTCATAGTAAACCACTTTGGTTTGGCCAAAGGCGGGTACCTCTGAATAGCTGGGGTGGTCAGTCAGTGCCTTGTTCAAAGTAGCAGTAGTCCATAAGACTTGGTGATTGCGTGACAACAGCCTCCAATCCTATACAAATCCCATTTTTGAAGGAAACAGAAAAAGCGAGTAGTCGTATCTTCAATTTTTGATGTCTTACTTTTAGTGCGTGTGTTTGTGTGTGCACGTGTGGCATACGTAGTGGGGGTCCGTGAGAAGTACGGGGGGGACACTAAATCAAATATTTAGAAAAGCTGACAAAGTCCGTACAGAATGTTCAGTGGAGACAGGAGACAGGACTGCTAGTAAGGAAGTGATTCCAGCGTGTTAAAGATTTCTTATGTTTAGGGAAACGTATGTATGAGAAATAAATATATGATTCAGCCGGAGAAGATAAGATTGAATACTTAATTTACTGCAACAAAACAAGAGAGAAACATTACAACTGTTTATGAATGGAGCACACAGACACACAGTTAGCAGTCATATGTACAGTAATACAAGCACTAATTACTCAGAAGAAATAGCCTAGCTAAGCGGTTTGTTCAACTGGTATGTTTACAGACTGACAGACTACCTCATTAATGGACCACGCTAAAGGAGCAGAAACAGTTATTGGTACAGTCCCGTGGAGCTCAGTTGGTAGAGCATGGCGCTTGCAACGCCAGGGTTGTGGGTTCAATTCCCACGGGGGGCCAGTATGAAAATGTATGCACTCACTAACTGTAAGTCGCTCTGGATAAGAGCGTCTGCTAAAATGTAAAATATGGTAAAAGGAAGGCCTCTGAGGGCGTTTCCACACATATTTTTGAGCTATAGTTTGAATCAGAGTTTGATTATTTCTTACATTGTATATTTTTTAATTTGGTACGGTTGGTTTCACATTGCCAAATGTCAAACTGACAAAAAAATTCTAAACAAAACCATGTGTTCAAGCAAGTCATTTGTTTATTGGAGAAAAATGCTCTCGTTAAATCCTCTATGATTATCATGAAGCATCACTTGTGTGTCCCAATCTTCATATTACTTTCGCTTTGGTCTTTCAACAACACCAGGGAGGAAACTGCGACGTCAATAGGCTATATTCAATAACCTAAATAAATGCACTGCTATACTCACATAATGTTTCAGCGATATCAGGTTATGGTACTGCGTGTATTTAATCAAATGCTCGCAGTCAAACAACCAATAATACTGTGCGACTCTGGTTCTTTTCCTGTGTTTGGTCCGGACTGCATTCTCACCTGCAGCGAACCACACCACGGTACAAATTGAATCGGACCGAGACCACCCTTTTTGAGCGAGCCACGGTGCGTTGTTTAGTGTGCTCCCGAGTGCGGGTAGATTGTTCACAGCAGTGCAAACTAACTGAACTAACGGGGTAAACGCACCAGAATTTGGAAAAAAAAGCTCCAAACCAATTTGGTGTGAAAGCCCCCTAAGACTCCTCAATACAACAGCTTTCTGCTAAGATATGTTGCCTGTGTGTCTATGTGTGTGTGTGTGTGTGTGTGTCTATGTGTGTGTCTATGTGTGTGTCTATGTGTGTGTGTCTATGTGTGTGTGTCTATGTGTGTGTGCTGGATCCCACCACTCACACCAGCGGCTATTTGTGCTGATTGTGATGCTGGCCTGCTGGCCTAGGAGAATCTGGACCACAGCGTGACAGCCTGAGGAACACAAATCTCTGCTCTGCTGCCAACTGGAATTCATCACCAAAGGGGTTGAGGTAGCCTATTCAGCTGAATGGGCTAAAAATCTCCAGGCACAAACAGACTCCATTGGAAATTCCATAGCTCTGACACCTGCTGTTGACATCTGTGCTTTGAGGGTAGATTCAGCAATGCACCAAGTAAACAGCAATATCGGGCTGATTTTCATAACTTCTAAGACTGCAAGGCGAAACTTCTCTGCTGTTTTGGTCCCGCAGCTATCACATTGCAGCAGCGTCAAGCGCATCCTTGCACATGCACACATATTTTTTTGTGAGTGCAACGTCTTGTATCCAGGGTTTATACACATTTTGACTTCTCCATTACTTTCAACCAGATTTCAATTATCAACAATTGGCGGCATCTCTATGTACAGTACATATAAAAAAGTAAGCGTAGTGTGGTATTGACATTGGGAGGCTGCTCTCTGATTCCATGTACCATCTCCTGTCGTTGAGCAAGGCACTTAACCTCCCACAAAGTAGAATACCTGTTAGGCAACTGTATAAAACACATGTGGTCCACCCTCAGTCTAGACAGCTACTGGGTGTGCAGCCTTGCTCAAAGATGTTAGAACCAGTTTATCAAGGTCGGTTGAGCAGCTCATTTCTAAAATGAGGTTTGTTAGAGGGGGACTGGAATAAAAGCCTGCACACCCATTAGCTCTCCTGGAGGATGGTTGACCACCCTTGATGTAAAACATTGCAACCTTACAACCAAATATGTTTTATGCCTTTTTGAAATAATTTGCTCATTCAATATATTAAAGATCAGATGGCTATGGTAGGCTAGAAATCTTTTTATTCAGTTGAAGCAAGCCCACACATTTTCTTCAGTCATATTTAGCTACCTTAGAAGTTTTTACTTTGCAGGCTGATTAGCATCTATTGAGTTACAATGCTACATACATTGGATGCCCAAATCAACTGGAAGTATCTAGAAAACAAGTTTTGAATCCACATAATCCAAAATTAATGTTCACGGTTCACAAATTATTATTTTGATTCACGATTCGATTCAACATGATCGAACCGATTCAACGCGATTGCACCGAATCCCAACTAATACAATGGCAAAGTGAATCGTTCGTTTCATCAAAAAGAATTGTTGAAATTAATCATATGATTCATTCAAAAAAGTAAATCAACTTTTTATGGCCTTATTCGCGAGTGTCGGTGGAAAGTTTTTGGGGACATTGATGACATGACGAAAACATTTATAGCTTAACAGTTAACTAGAGGGTACAATATATGTTTTGAATTGTCTACCTACCTAGTTAGTCTATTCTCTATCATATTTTATAGGCTTACCTGCTGCATTGTCCGCCTCTCTCTCCATGAGCAACGGCCCACTCGTCGCACACCTGCAGGTGATGCACGCAAACACAGATGCGCTAAAGTGTCACTCCGAGCCTGGCTGATATGTTGATTTTTAATGGTTGATTGTTAAAATATTAACTAAATAAATTACATTAACAGAAATTACATTAATCTCCATGACTTTTCCAAAACTTTTCGGATGTAATCATTTTCCAAAACTTTTCCAGGCCTGGAAAACACCATTAAAAAATGTGTGACCGTACGAATCCTGTGTATCGCGCTCATTTGCAATGGGCCCTGGTCAAAAGTAGTGCACTATATAGCGACTAGGGAGCCTTTTGGAACACATAATCTCTGTTGACTAGACACCCTCTGGTGCAGCTGACAGACCATTCATTCACTGTGCTTCAGGTAACCTCAGCCCATCTGAAACCATTGCAGCGTAACTCAGAGTTTAAATCCAGTGTTTTCAGGAGCCCAACGGGACTCCAGTTTGAGGGGTTGAGAGAGAGAGAGAGAGAGAGAGAGAGAGAGAGAGAGAGAGAGAGAGAGAGAGAGAGAGAGAGAGAGAGAGAGAGAGAGAGAGAGAGAGAGAGAGAGAGAGAGAGAGAGAGACAGAGACAGAGACAGAGACAGAGACAGAGAGAGAGAGAGAGAGACATAGACAGAGACAGAGACAGAGAGAGAGAGAGAGAGAAAGAGAGAGAGAGAGAAAGAGAGAGAGAGAAAGAGAAAGAGAAAGAGAAAGAGAAAGAGAAAGAGAATGTGGAGCTCCTGTGATCTTCCCAGCATGCCTTGAGGGTCGTTTTCCTCACAGACTCAGACAGTCAGGTCTCTCTCTCTGTCTCTCTCTCAACGTGATGTGGGATCTAAGCACGGCGGCACTCCCTAACTGGCTCAGTGCTGGAATGACATTAAAAAGCACAGACTTGGAGAAATGTGTTAATCCCTTTGTACTGCCTTGCTCTCTCTCTATCCCTCCCTCTCACTCAATAAGTAAATCACTCCGTCTCTCTCCATCTCTCTCTCCCCATCTCTCTCTCTTCATCTGTCTCTCGCTCTCTCCGTATCTCTCTCTCTCTCCCTCTCTTTCTGTCTCTCTCTCTTTCTCAGGGGCTGCCATGCCGACGGCGGTACATACTTTCTCTCCCCATAATTCCCTAATCCCCCTATCCTCGTGGAGTTCCTCCCCCTTTCCCTCTCTCTTTGGGTCGCCTAGGTTCATACTACAAACAGAGGGATGGAGGGAGGAGGAAGGGAGGAAGGAAGGAAGCAGGGATGAAATGAGACAGGGCTTCAGTAAGAGGTAGTAGTAGTTCATCTCAGCCCGCCCTACCACAACTGATTACAGCTGAGTCTGTGTCCCAAATGGCACCCCATTCCCTATATAGTACACTTCTTTTGACCAGACCCCATAGGGAATAGGGTGCCATTTGGGATGCACACTGAGTGATTAAGAGATTATAATGTCTGCATCTATATGGAAGGACAGTTGAGACTTGATGGGAAAGACCGATAAAGACATTGAGAAGGAAATCCTGGTTGGAGGATTCTGAATTCCCTGCTTATTCCCTCCTGATTCTGGGAATCGTCCAGTCTGGATTTCTGGAAAACCTGGGAATTTTGCAACTCTACATTACAGAACAGTGACTCAGGGATTTTTCCTCAGTGTTTCCGTAGTGTGAATGAGAAGGACATATCATATTTCACGCCCTCCTCTCTACCTTCTCTTCGTCTGTATACGCTCCTTAAGCCACTTTCTAGCACTACATTTCAAGCATCTGCCTCATATCCTGGGAAACTCTTTTCCACCTTCTCCTCCCCCCTTAATCCTCCACCTCCTCCCTCTATGTGGACGACTTTGTCAACCACATTGACAAGGAGGTTGACGACATCCGCCCCTCATTCACTCAGCCTATTGAGTCTGCTGGTCCCACTCACATTGAACTACCCTACGCTTTGACCTCTTTCTCCCCTCTCTCTTCTGATGAAATCCTGCGACTAGTGATGTCCGGCCGCCTGACAACCATCCCTCCTCCCTTATCCAGAACATCTCTGGAGACCTTCTCCCATTCCTCACTTCCCTCATCAACTCATCCCTGACCACATCCCCTCTGACGTCAAAATGGCCAGAGTCAATCCCCTCCTCAAGAAACCAACACTCGACCCCTCTGACGTCAAAAACTATAGACCAGTAGTTCTTCTTTCTTTTCTTTCCAAAAGAAAGGTCTCTGACCAACTCTCTTGTTATCTCTCTCTCAGAACTTCTTGACCCTAACCAGTCAGGCTTCAAGACGGGTCACTCAACCGAGACCGCTCTCCTCTGTGTCACGGAGGCTCTCCACTTTGCCAAAGCTTACTCTTTCTCCTCTGTTCTCATCCTCCTAGATCTATCCGCTGCCTTCACCACCGTGAACCATCAAATTCTCCTCTCCACCGTGAAGAGTGTGTGTGTGTGTGCGTGCGTGAGTGCCTGCGTGTGCATGTGTGTGTGCAGCGTGCATGCATGTGTGATGGGCATTGGTACACAGGGGCTTAACATTCTCCATCAGTGTGCTTTGTCATTCTCACGCTAGCACCTGCAGCCTCTCCACCTACTTTTGACTGACATGGCAAAGCAATCTGGCCCCTAGTGCCACTCTCTCACACACACACACACAAAACACACACACACACACACACACACACACACACACACACACACACACACACACACACACACAGACAGACAGACAGACAGACATGGCACATCAATCTGGCCCTGAGTGCCACTCTACTGACCAGAGGCCAAAGTAGTTTACTTTACTTAGGGAATCGTGTGCCATTTGGGACCCAGCCTGTGGTTCAACAACTCTGCTGCTGAAAACATGATGCAAAATGTGGTCTTACTACATATTTTGTTATTTAGGAAAATCTGCAGATAGCTATGTTGTCTCTTCTCCCTGTTGTATTTTACCTGCAGGCTAAAACAGGGCTGTGTGTGTGTATGCGTATATCCACAGCCACTGTTCAGTCAATAGGTCTTACACACAGGTCTCTCTGCAGTATCCACAGAGGCACTGATGCACAAATACCACTGCAGGCTTGGAGGCAAATGCAAGCTTTACTAACCCTACACACACACCTCACAGTGAGGACCTACCCCCCTCTCTCACACGCGTTCGAGTTATGAGCCCTCTGCCACGCACGAATGCACGCATGCACACACACACACACACACACGGTACAAGCCATCTGCCAGTTTTCCTCAACAGCTGTTTTCCCCCTACTCTCAGGGTGCTTCGACCATAAACCATAAACACAAAAGACCAAAAGAAAGAAAGAGAGAGAGAGAGAGAGAGAGGTGCATGGAAAGAGTGAATGAGAAACATTTCGAATGAGTGATTTCAGCTAATTAAGCTTATTCTTCCCCCCAGTCAACATGATTCATTGTACTCTACTGTGCTCTCTCACAAACTAGATCATTAGCCAAAGGGACTGTTATTGTTAATGCTGCATTTACCACCATAAAGATGCCTATAGTTAAGTGATAATGCCTGAGAAGCCGGTGTTTGGAGGATATATTGGCACGGGTGACAAAGTCGAGGGCCGGCAAACCGTGCCAATATATCTGCCAAACACCGGCTTCGAGGGCATTTTCACTTAACTATAGGCAGCTTAATTGTGGTAAATGCAGCATTAACAATATTCGGGTTACCAACATATTCAAATAATGATTGACATATGTTCATTAAAAACATTATTTTGATTAATTTATTCATACTATTTCATCCTTCCATGAGATATAGTCCCGACACAAATCTAGGGTTGCTACTCAAGCCGGCTGGTCATTCGTTCTATCGGTTCGGTTGCCAGAGACGTGACCCAGTCGTTAAGTATTTTTGTTCTAAATGTTCCGTTGCCATGATGGCTGGCAACATTCTTATCCCTTGCTTGCTAGCTAGCCAACTATGGCTAACACAGTCATGTCAAACAGTGCAGCCAGAATAACAGCAAAGTAGCTGCATTTGTGTTTGTTTAAGCTGATGTCTTGGTTATTTTCTTGGGATACATGCATAACAACGAGCTAATGATGTGCGATTTTGCCTGGCATAGAACATTTGCTCTCTCACCAGGCCACTGTTCAGAAGATATAGCCAACTACACTGCAAACACAATCACTTCAAACTGAAGCTGGAATGACAGCAAATTAGCTGCATTTCATGTTTTTCTATTGACATTTCTTTGTATATATATCCATAGAAATGCATGATTTCGACTGGCTGATAAAAGCTGCCAACCAACCAGCCTGTCTGTCTGTCTTGTCCTAACTCCCGACACTTTCATTACCATAAGACAGCTGGAGATCGAATTTCAATATTGAAACAATGTTGCAAATGTCTGAGAGACAGACAGCAAGGTTATTACAAAAATATCTGCTGTTGAAAACCAAATGCTAGTCTAAAAGAAATGTGAGATAATGTCTAGATGCTTTTTACAGTGTAGATCTAGTATATAAATTGTCTGGCTGAGCTGATGAGACAGTGGATTGTGCAGTCAGATGGAACAGAGTAAATACACATTTTAACGTCATAGATTTAGCCAGTGGTAACTTGTGGAATAAACACTGTCTGGAATGCTGTTTTAACCAATCAGCATCCAGGATTAGACCCACCCATTGTATAACATGCCATAACACACACACACACACACACACACACACACACACACACACACACACACACACACACACACACACACATCATAAAGAGAGAGAGAGAGGGCTGGTTGGGTACACATCATAGAGAGAGAGGGAGGGCTGGTTGGGTATATAGTAGTCCTATATACTGTAGTGGAAGGAGAGGTCTGTAGGCTTCACTCACTCCCTGGCTAGCTGTTCTAACTCTCAGAGTGAGGAGATAGTTGGTTAGTTACAAAGTGTAGGCCTCACTCCTTAGCCAAGTCCCAGATCGGTTTGCGCTTTCTTGCCAACTCCGACTCAGACAATGTGGGACCAGGCAAAAAAAAAGAAAGGAAAAAATATGTTGTATTGTCACATACAGCAGATAGGTGCAGTGAACTGTGTTGTTTTACAGGGTCAGCCATAGTAGTACAGCACACCAGGAGCAAATTAGGGTTAAGTGCCTTGCTCAAAGGGAACATCGACAGATTTTTCATCTCAGGTATTCAAAACAGCGACCTTTCGGTTCCTGGCTCAACACTTTAACCGCTAGGCTACCTGCTGCCCAGGCTAGTCCCTCCCTGGCAGACTGGTGTAACTGTCAGATAGGGATAGAGGGGACAGTGTTCTGTACCATACAGAAATCACAGTTGAATTACACAAAACAGATTGGGGATGTGCATGTCTGCCTCCCAAATGGCACCCTATTGTACTACTTTTCAACCTATGGGCTCTGAGGGGTATATTACAAAGCAGGATCAATGAGTTAGCCAGCTAACTTTGATGAACAACCAGAAATAACTATAGATTTTCTGGTTCATTTTGCCAAGGTGGGTTTAAACAGGGGTCCACACAGAGCGTTTCCTGGTAGTCTTAAACAAATCTACTTTGAGACAAAAGTGTTCACCTCACACACATGATTATGGGCTTAAATTGAAGAAGACACCTGTACCATGTCAGACATACAGTTAAAATGTATTGAAGTTTCAATTTGCATCCCAATATTACACTTTATATACATCACAGAAGACTGAAATATAACAAAAGGCCTAGTTTGTTTGTTGAGCTGTACACTGAGGTGACTTCTCAAAGATGCTCAGCTGGTCAATATTCCCCTCCAGTGATTCCCCAACATCTTGTAAACATGTGCCTTGAAAATGGAGCAGATATCTTATGCCAATCTGACTGCATGTGCTTTTATCCATAACAAGGCCCAGACGTCTTTCAGGTGTCAAAAACCTCTCCAAAATGTCAAATTGTGTAAAATATTCATTCCTATAAATTAAAGGATCTCCCTAGATAATTATGAGTGATGAGATGGTGTTTCAGACATAATTATACACTATACAGTGCATTCGGAAAGCATTCAGACCCCTTGGCTTTTTCCACATTTTGTTACGTTACAGCCTTATTCTAACATTTATTAAATTATTATTTTTCCTCTTTAATCTACACACAATACCCCATAATAACAAAGCGAAAACAGGTTTTTAGAATCTTTTACAAATGTACTCAAAATAAAAAACAGAAATACCTTATTTACATAAGTACTCAGACCCTTTGCTATGAGACTCGAAATTGAGCTCAGGTGCATCCTGTTTCCATTTATCATCCCTGAGATGTTTCTACAACTTGATTGGAGTCTACCTGTGGTAAATTCAATTGATTGGACATGATTCGGAAAGAAACACACCTGTCTATTTAAGGTACCACAGTTGACAGTTCATGTCAGAGCAAAAACCAAGCCATGATGTGGAAGGAATTGTTCCTTGAGCGCAGAGACAGGATTGTATCGAGGCACAGATCTGGGGAAGGGTACCAAAATATTTCTACAGCATTGAAGGTCCCCAAGAACACAGTGGCCTCCATCATTCTTAAATGGAAGAAGTTTGGAACCACCAAGACTCTTCCTAAAGCTGGCCGCCCAGCCAAACTGAGCAATCGGGGGAGGGCCTTGGTCAGGGAGGTGACCAAGAACCCGATGGTCACTCTGACAGAGCTCTAGAGTTCCACTGTGGAGATGGGAGAACCTCCTCTCTGCAGCACTCCACCAATCAGGCCTTTATGGTAGCGTGGCCAGACGGAAGCCACTCCTCAGTAAAAGGCACATGACAGCCCAGACTCTCAGACCATGAGAAACAAGATTCTCTGGTCTAATGAAACCAAGATTGAACTCTTTGGCCTGAATGCCAAGCGTCACGTCTGGAAGAAACCTGGCACCATCCCTACAATGAAGCATGGTGGTGGCAGAATCATGCTGTGGGGATGTTTTTCAGCGGCAGGGACTGGGAGACTAGTCAGGATCGAGGGAAAGATGAACAGAGCAAAGTACAGAGAGATCCTTGATGAAAACCTGCTCCAGAGCGCTCAGGACCTCAGACTGGGGCAAAGGTTCACCTTCCAACAGGACAACAACCTAAGCACACAGCCAAGACAACGCATGAGTGGCTTTGGGACTAGTCTCTGAATGGCATTGAGTGGCCCAGCCAGAGCCAGGACTTGAACCCGATCGAACATCTCTGGAGAGACCTAGAAATAGCTGTGCAGCGATGCTCCCCATCCAACCTGACAGAGCTTAAGAGGATCTGCAGAAAAGAATGTGAGAAACTCCCCAAATGCAGGTGTGCCAAGCTTGTAGCGTCATACTCAAGAAGCCTCAAGGTTGTAATTGCTGCCAAAGGTGCTTTAACAAAGTACTGAGTAAAGGGTCTGAATACTTATGTAAATGTGATATTTCAGTTTATAATTTTTTATACATTTGCTAAAATTTATAAAAACCTGTTTTTGCTTTGTCATTATGGGGTATTGTGTGTAGATTAATGTTATTTTACATAAACTCAGCAAAAAAAGAAACGTCCTCTCCCTGTCAACTGCGTTTATTTTCAGCAAACTTAACATGTGTAAATATTTGTATGAACATAACAAGAATCAACATCTGAGACATAAACTAAACAAGTTCCACAGACATGTGACTAACAGAAATGGAATAATGTGTCCCTGAACAAAGGTGGGGGGTCAAAATCAAAAGTAACAGTCAGTATCTGGTGTGGCCAACAGCTGCATTAAGTACTGCAGTGTATCTCCTCCTCATGGACTGCTCCAGATTTGCCAGTACTTGCTGTGAGATGTTACCCCACTCTTCCACCAAGGCACCTGTAAGTTCCCTGACATTTCTGGGGGGAATGGCCCTAGCCCTCACCCTCTGATCTAACAGGTCCCAGACGTGCTCATTGGGATTGATTTCCTGTCTTGCAGGAAATCACGCACAGAACAAGCAGTATGGCTGGTGGCATTGTCATGCTGGAGGGTCATGTCAGGATGAGCCTGCAGGAAGGGTACCATATGAGGGAGGAGGATGTCTTCCCTGTAACACACAGCGTTGAGCTTGCCTGCAGTGGCAACAAGCTCAGTCCGATGATGCTGTGACACACCGCCCCAGACCATGACGGACCTTCCACCTCCACCAGTGAAGAACACTTTTTGCCAGTCCTGTCTGGTCCAGTGACGGTGGGTTTGTGCCCATAGGCGACGTTGCTGCCTTACAACAGGCCTACAAGCCCTCAGTCCAGCCTCTCTCAGCCTATTGCGGACAGTCTGAGCACTGATGGAGGGATTGTGCGTTCCTGGTGTAACTCAGGCAGATGTTGTTGCCATCCTGTACCTGTCCCGCAGGTGTGATGTTCGGATGTACCGATCCTGTGCAGGTGTTGTTACACGTGGTCTGCCACTGCAAGAATGATCAGCTGTCCGTCCTGTCTCCCTGTAGTACGGACATTGCAATTTATTGCCCTGGCCACATCTGCAGTCCTCATGCCTCGTTGCAGCATGCCTAAGGCACGTTCACGCAGATGAGCAGGGACCCTGGGCATCTTTCTTTTAGTGTTTTTCAGAGTCAGTAGAAAGGCCTGTTTAGTGTCCTAAGTTTTCATAACTGTGACCTTAATTGCCTACCGTCTGTAAGCTGTTACTGTCTTAACGACTGTTCCACAGGTGCATGTTCATTAATTGTTTATGGTTCATTGAACAAGGATGGGAAACAGTGTTTAAACCCTTTACAATGAAGATCTGTGAAGTTATTTGGATTTTTAGGAATTATCTTTGAAAGACAGGGTCCTGAAAAAGGGACGTTTCTTTTTTGGCTGAGTTTAGGAACATATAGCCCTATTATTTGAGCCGAATACACTGAAGAGTTAAGACAGCGAGAAAAAGAATTGCAAGACCAGCAAGCAGTGGCGGCAGCCTAGACCAGCTGGTCCAGGACTCAGGGGGGCAAATTACAAATGAGTAAGTTGTTCTGCTGTCGGTAGCTAGCTAGCAATATAACATCTCCTTTTACACTAGGCAGTGTTGTTCAGTATAGTACAATTTTGTCACGATCGCTGGAGGAAGTGGACCAATGCGCAGCGTGATGAGTGAACATACTTCAATTATTAGAGAACCACACAAACAAAACGATACGTGAAGTCCTTGGTTTACAGACACAAACCATACACGGAACAAGATCCCACAAACACTGTGGCAAAACAGGCTACCTAAGTATGGTTCCCAATCAGAGACAACAAGCAACAGCTGATTCACGTTGCCTCTGATTGAGAACTACACCGGCCAACATAGAAACAAATGAACTAGATAAACAACCTAGCACACAAAACACATAGAAACAACCCACCCTGGCTCAACATAACAGAGTCCCAGAGCCAGGGCGTGACAGTACCCCCCCCCCAAAGGCGCGGACTGCGACCGCGCCAAACATAAACCGAACAGGGGAGGGCCGGGTGGGCATTCCTCCTCGGAGGCGGTTCCGGCTCCGGGCTTGACCCCCACCCTCCAACAAACCCCCCATAGCGCCCCTGGTCCGGTCTGGCCCTGCTGGCTGGATCTGGACTGGACATCGGTGGAGCGGATCGCTCAGGCTCCGATGTGGAGCAGCTGACCGGTACCTGACCAGGCACCGGTGGAACAGGCACGGGCTGTGCCGGACTGACGACGCGCACCACAGGCTTGGTGCGGGGAGCAGGGACGGACCGGGCTGACGACGCGCACCACAGGCTCGGTGCGAGGGACAGGAACAAGCCGGACCGTACTGGGGACACACACCACTGGCCCTACGCTTGGATCAGGAACGGGCCGGACCGGACTGGCAACACACCCCAGTACCTCTCGCCGTGCCTCTACATTCTCCTTCCCCCTGGTGACCAGTGACTCCCGTAACCTGGCAGCCTCCTTTGCCAACCCGCTGAACCACTCTATCCCGGCCTCCTGCTGCCCTGTCGTCCACGGCGTGAGCCCCCCCCTAAAAAATTTCTGGCCGTCTCTCCTCCCCGTGGGCCAGGCCTCCATGGCTCTCGCCAGACTCTCGCTCCTCTGCTCCCAAGTCCAGCCTCTCTCTTCCTCACGCTGCTTGACCCAGTCGAGGTTGATATCCTTTAGAGCCCTCTCTGGCGTTGGCTCCTGGACACGCTGTTTGGTCCAGTTATGGTGGGATCTTCTGTCACGATCGTCATACACAACGGACCAATGCGCAGCGTGATGAGTGAACATACTTTAATTATTAGAGAACCACACGAACAAAACGATACGTGAAGTCCTTGGTTTACAGACACAAACCATACACGGAACAAGATCCCACAAACACTGTGGCAAAACAGGCTACCTAAGTATGGTTCCCAATCAGAGACAACAAGCAACAGCTGATTCACGTTGCCTCTGATTGAGAACCACACCGGCCAACATAGAAACAAATGAACTAGATAAACAACCTAGCACACAAAACACATAGAAACAACCCACCCTGGCTCAACATAACAGAGTCCCAGAGCCAGGGCGTGACAAATTTGGTGATTGATTCAGCCATAACAGGGCTTGCTAGTACCAAAACAAGCCAAGCTAGCCAAGTTTAGCTATCTATGTTTGCAATACCTAAAATGTACAGTAGTCTAACATTATAGCTAGTTAGCTAACTGGATAAAAACATGTATGATGATGGCAGAGAGTAAAGGAATGACTTTGGCTTCATGACTCATATTAGTCTTGGAGTTACTATACCTTTGTGTTGAAGCTAGCTAGGATTGTCTCATAATCTACACCAGGTGTGCCTAACCTTCTTTGACGTGAGATCTACTTTTTCATTTGCCAGCCTGATGAGACCTATCAGTCTCTAAATCTAAACCAACCAACAAAATGTATGAAACGCAACACACCACTGAGTATGGACCTGCCGCTATGATACCTATTTGATACCCAAATATAATGTCCACAAATAAGTGCAACTAATTTCATTTCCTACCTTAGTGTGACTTTTGGCATTGGGTGGAGGCAAGTAGTTTTTCATAGTCAGGGCTGTAGCAGCTTGTTGCAAGTCTCATGCAGGCCACAAGGTGGTCATCAGTCATAGTAGATCTGTACTTGGACTTTATTATCTTAATGTGAGAAAATGCAGACTCACAGAGGTAGATTGATCCAAAAAGGGCTGATAAGTTGAGAGCACATCTTCTTATATTGGGATACTTCCCCTCTAGCAGCAGCTCCCAGAACTCTTCCTTCATCTCAGTTTTATTCTTAAAATCCCCAAACAGCGAGTCTGCAGCCTCAATAAATGCTTCCTTGATCATCTCCCCATCTTTGAATGACTTTTTATGCTTAGCAAGAACATGACTCACACGATAAGATGCTATGGTTGCCGCCTTCCCTTTGGTCACAGGCCTTGTGAAAATTGATTGCTGCGCTGCCAGTTGATTTTCTAGTTCTTGTACCTTTCTTCTTCGTAATTCAGTCTTTGCTGGAAAATCTCTTTCCTGGGTTTTGTGTGTGGTTTTAAAATGTCATTCTATGTTACCATTCTTTGGGATAGTGATGCTATTATGGCAGATGAGGCACACACATTTTGAGTTTGACATGATGAAAAAATAATCCTCCTCCCATTCCTTGTGGAAATGATACGTTTTCTGTTTTTTTTGTATCCTTCCCTTCACTCATTATTGCTGCTGTCGACCACACAACTTAAGAACAACTTAAGAACAAATCTGGCTACAAAGTTAGCTAGCTAGCTACCTGCCTGGTATCACTGTCACACCCTGGCTCTGGGACTCATTATGTTGAGCCAGGGTGTGTGCATTCTATGTGTTCATTTTCTATGTTTGTATTTCTGTTGGGTTTATTTCTATGTTTGGTCAATGACTCCCAATCGGAGGTAACGAGTGTCAGCTGTCGGCTCGTTATCTCTGATTGGGAGCCATATTTAATCTGTATGTTTTCCTGTGGGTGTTGTGGGTTTTTGTTCCTTTAAGGTCAGTGTAACCGTTTGGACTTCACGAGTCGTGTTTTGTTTGTTTGTTTGTTTGTTTGTTAGATACTTTATTAAATAAAGTCATGTTTATTTCACACGCTGCGCCTTGGTCTACTTCGCTACTAGACGATCGTGACAATCACCGTGACCTCGACTTGGAGTTGGCGGGCGTTTTCTGTTTTCGGCATCTGACCACGTTAACTAGGCATACGTCAATAAGTGGGCAGGGACTGGTCATATTTTATGTAAATCACGTGACTTTTCAGACATTGCTGTGAATGGAGGACTGTCGAACGTTAAAACAGAAAGAGATTATAGGCATTGATTTGTGTGGCTGAATTTTTGTAGATGTATAATCATCATAATCATAACCTCCCGAGTGGCGCAGTGGTCTAAGGCACTGCATCACAGTGCTAGCTGTGCCACTAGAGATCCTGGTTCGTATCCAGGCTCTGTCGTAGCCGGACGCGACCGGGAGACCCATGGGGCGGCGCACAGTTGTCCAGGGTAGGGGAGGGAATGGCCGGCAGGGATGTAGCTCAGTTGGTAGAGCATGGTGTTTGCAATGCCAGGGTTATGGGTTCGATTCCCATGTGGGGCCAGTATGAAAAAAAAATAAACATTAATGTATGCACTCACTAACTGTAAGTCGCTCTGGATAAGAGCGTCTGCTAAATGACTAAAATGTAAATGTAATCTCACAATCGACTGGCAAGCACTCCGTGAACGATCAGTAGATTGCGATCGACTGGTTGGGCACCCCTGTTCTACACCATGCTGCTACAGTAGGAATACAGATAGTACACAATGAATGTCTAATAGTGTTTCTGTCTTTCTCTAACAGACAATAGCACTTGGATACAAAGAAGTTGATGACTCTCAAGAGATGTGAAAGATCCCATAACAATAATCTCCCCTTGTATAAAGTGACTTCGAACACCTCACTGTACCACTCAAACACACCATATGCAAGTATTCCCTTCGTAGAACTGTAGTATTTATTATACGCGTTAGTAGTATATTTTTCTTCTACTGTATATATATGTCATACATTGCCATAACTGTTCCTGCATACTGCTGTTTAAACTTACCTCGGTCTCCAGAGCAAATAAACTTTGTCTTGAATACAAGACATGTCTATTTATTTGCTATATTGACAGACTAATCTACTGTTTTATTGAAACATGTTTACTTGCCAACAAATGCAGCTGGAATAATTTAGTCACTTGTCAGTGCACTTGTAAAAAATATGATTTAAAACACCATTATATACATAAAGTATGTACAACAGCTAGCAATATCTATACCACAAAGCAGTTGTGAGCATACAAGGCATTCTATAATATACTATAACATCAGTCTAACTGAATATGGATGTTGTGTTGGTTTAATGTTCCAGGCAGGTTCCAGAATGTTCTTCAGCTAGTGAACCTCTTCTTGTGTTAGGTAATGGCAGCTGGTTCAGCAGGCTTTGGCGCTGTGGCAATGTTCTTCACCACCCACTGCTTTGAACTCTTGCAGAATATTTGTATGTACTGTAAAGTCTCATGGAAAGACATGAAGACTGATCATGAGGATGTGTAAAACATGAAGACTGATCATGAGGATGTGTTACCATACAATAAACCATGTTCATCTGTAAACTGGTATGGTTTGAGATGGGCTGTTAGCAAAGATAAGAAACATTTTAGGGGGGCTTGACGACAGTCTAGTTGTGTATAAGCACCTACAGTTGTGCAGACAAGCACTGCCAACAATTACATTTTTTACATTTAGCAGACACTCTTATCCAGAGAAATGTACAGTTAGTGCATACATATTTTTTTCTTCATGCTGGCCCCCCGTGGGAATCAAACCCACAACCCTGGCGTTGCAAGCACCATGCTCTACCAACTGAGCTACACGGGACCAGTAGAGTGAATAGGCTAGAAGAGTGTACTAACAGCCCCTCTCCCCCAAGCCAAAGAACTGACTGCAAGGGTGTGAAAAGTTTGAGGAGCACTTGTCTTGTAGACAGTTTAGTTTATTGGTGATTTTGTTTTCTCAAGAGGGTATTGTGCTTTCATAAATACGTTTGGTTGTCCTGGCTTGTTTCACAGTCAGATTCTGTTCAGCTTGAGCTTATTCCAGGCTGAAAGCTTTCATCCAATAGGTCTACAGGCTTTGTACTACTAAAACTGCTGTGATGGTCATCGTCATCATCAGCAGCAGGATTAGTCTGTAGGACACACAGTAGTCTGTGATTAGCCAATATTTGACTACTTTGTCCCCATCAATACACACTCAAACAAGGTAATATATCCACCCACCCCCCTCATGTCAATAGATCATCCATACTAACCTTCACACATCCCCTCCTTACTAATACCTCCTTTTCTCCAATTTAGACTTCAAGCCTTGCATGAACAATCAACTAAGCCTCCATAATACAGAGAACTACAGTAGAAGTTGTAGCCTACTTGTAAACACACCAACTATGACAACAAGACACGGACCATGTTTATGCCTAGCTCCAGTACATTTATTTGCTCATCATGGAAAGATTTAGTATATTTTAGTACTATTTTAGAAGGTGACTTACACTAGTTCCTGGTGCTGAGCTTGATGTTGATGGGATCAGATTATAGCCTCTGCAGTAGTTAGTTATCTAGCTAGCTAACGTAACCTAAGAAGCTAACATTAGCTTGCAAACTTACAAATCACATTGCCAGATAGCAGCTGGCTAATTACATTGATATTGATATGCTTTGGAATGTCTAGCCAGGATATTATGAAAGCTAGCTAGCTAGATTTTAGTTTAGATAAACAAATGTAGTTTGCTAGCTAGGTAACGTTAGCTACGTTACCTCAGCTTGACTTATTTTCTGCTGAGCTGATGTTGGCTGATCGGATACCTTCCTCTTGAAGGGTAAAATCGATGGAATAGCATCATTTTTCAACGATTAACGACATGGCAACCCCATCAGTTGAAACTTCAGTTCCGTTTCGAAATCTTCTAGATATTGTGGTTTGCTTACAACCAAGAAATGTAGCGGGCCCATTTCTACCGGTGAGATGCAAAAATGCTTGTATTTGCATGTAGTGAGGATATTCACAAATGTTAGGACAGATATGACATGTTAATAACATATTAATGGACATATATAGTAAAATAGAGCACAGGTGAAATTTCCCTTTAAGTTATCCACCCGGCACTTCAATTAAATCTGAAGATGTTTAACTGGTGAATTATCCCAAAACAATGTTCATGTAATCCCTGTGTAGATTATCGTAATTAGTGAAGAAAGTCTAATTAACCATGTGCTGTGTGTGGGGGCGGGGGGGTTACAGGAGGGTCCAGGTCTCATTAAGTGGATTGGCACAGGCAGGTCTGCTATGCTGCACTCAGCCATCAAGTCATATTAGCATCAACATACAGGTTCCCCATTTTTTTAAAACCTTTATTTAACTAGGCAAGTCAGTTAAGAACAAATTCTTATTTACAATGACGGCCTACACCGGCCAAACCCAGACGACACTGGGCACCGCCCTATGGGACTCCCAATCACAGCCGGTTGTGATACAGCCTGGAATCAAACCAGGGGGTCTGTAGTGACGCCTCAAGCACTGAGATGCAGTGCCTTAGACCGCTGCGCCACTCGGGAGCCCATTACAGATTACTGTCTGGAAAAGAAGGGTTGTGAATCATATTTTGACTGCATCCCTATTCCTTTTATAGTGAACTACTTTTGACCACAGCCCACCAATCTTTTTGAAAATGATCACCATAACTTGAAATGGCGAGCCTATTTCAACAAGGTAAAATAAAATGTATTACTCCAGGAACATGATCATTACTTTTTGTCAACATTCCAGGAACATGATCATTACTTTCTGTCAACATTCCAGGAACATGATCATTACTTTTTGTCAACATTCCAGGAACATGATCATACATTTCTGTCAACACTCCATGAACATGATTATTACTTTTCGTCAACAATCCAGGAACATGATCATTATTTTTGTCAACATTCCAGGAACATTGATCATTACTTTTTGTCAACATTCAAGGAATATGATCATTACTTTTTGTTGTGAGCCAAAGATGAAAGAGTATTCCAGGAGTGACATTACAAATGCAGGTAAAGAGCAAGCACAAACAAGAAACAACATCACATTCATTCTCTAACACGGCTCAGACAAAGGCTTGTCTGCATAGTTGTCTACACGGCTCAAAACAAAGGCTTGTCTGCATGGTTGTCTACACAGCTAAAAACAAAGGCTTGTCTGCGTGCCCAATTAACTTTCCCACACAAATCTGTCCTGACATTTCCTCCTGGCCCATGGTATTGTTTTCAAAACATTGTCTGGGCTCTGGAATGCATACTTCGTACTTGACCCCTAGCCACTACTATCTAGGCCACTAACCCAAGCCACTACCCCTTAGGCACTCAGATAGGTGTAAACAGCATAGGCAATAGTTCCACATAGCCTATCAGTTGGCAATGGGAAGCTATTACACTGGCTTAATACAGATCCTTTGGGAAAGTCATTCGTTTCCTTATTGGTTAGAATGGGAGCAGTACATTTACTAATTAGTTGGAAAAGAGTAGTACACACTAAAAACAAATAGTTATTGTAACCATAGTGGAACCCTTTTTGGTGCTATATGGAACCTTTTTTTGAAGGTTCTATAAAGAAATATGGTCATAAGGTTCTAAATAGAACCTGTATGGTGCAATAAAGAACCCTTTCCTAAGGTTCTATAAAGAACCATAAAAAAAGGCTTTATAGCACCTTAAAAAAGTGTTACATATAGAACCGAAAAGGTTATTTGTAGAACCATACAGGATTTTTTATTCTGATTTAATAGCCATACTATATTGTTAAAATTCCATAGGTTTTATTATTGTGTTTATTAACAAGTTGAAACAGGTGTGCTTGCTCTGGAACGACTGGGGGTCACTGAGGAGAGAACTGAGAACTACTGATTAATCAACCATTCTCAATTGACAAGGTCAATTTATTTGGTTATTCCAAAATTCATTACATCAATTTGTTAGCCAGTCAGTCAGTCATGATTGGTCTGGTGGGGTGGTTGACCGTCTCTTTGTGTTGGGGGAGGGAAAGGGGTGGGGTCTGAGCTGGCATTTGCTGGATGAAGGTGGCACAAGGCCATAATTGAGTCTTTCACAAGAGACCTTCAGTGGCCATAGTCATATTTAACATATAATCGCATAACACAACAGATAAATTGGAATGACACTCTCACTCACAGTTGCACAAAGAGCTGTGAGCAAACCACGCCCCAAAATATTAGAATGAACCGCCACCACTACATTTGAATTATCACTAAAAGGAAATAACCATTTTTTGAACTGCATAGAACCATTGAAGGGCTCAAATGGTACTTTGGGTCAGTATGATTCCACATAGAACCATCACCCGTCCCAAAGAACCCTTGAGGAACCCAGATTTTTTGTGTGTAGTAAATAGTAGGGGAGTAGTACGTGTAGTGACAGTAGTAAGCTTACTCAGTATAGTAGTGATAGTCAGTAGTAAGCTTACTCAGTATAGTAGGAACAGTCAGTAGTAAAGCCTACTCAGTATAGTAGTGATAGTCTGTAGTAAGCTTACTCAGTATAGTAGGAACAGTCAGTAGTAAAGCCTACTCAGTATAGTAGGAACAGTCAGTAGTAAAGCCTACTCAGTATAGTAGGAACAGTCAGTAGTAAAGCCTACTCAGTATAGTAGGAACAGTCAGTAGTAAAGCCTACTCAGTATAGTAGGAACAGTCAGTAGTAAAGCCTACTCAGTATAGTAGGAACAGTCAGTAGTAAAGCCTACTCAGTATAGTAGGAACAGTCAGTAGTAAAGCCTACTCAGTATAGTAGGAACAGTCAGTAGTAAGCTTACTCAGTATAGTAGGAACAGTCAGTAGTAAAGCCTACTCAGTATAGTAGGAACAGTCAGTAGTAAAGCCTACTCAGTATAGTAGGAACAGTCAGTAGTAAAGCCTACTCAGTATAGTAGGAAGTCAGTAGTAAAGCCTACTCAGTATAGTAGGAACAGTCAGTAGTAAAGCCTACTCAGTATAGTAGGAACAGTCAGTAGTAAAGCCTACTCAGTATAGTAGGAACAGTCAGTAGTAAAGCCTACTCAGTATAGTAGGAACAGTCAGTAGTAAGCTTACTCAGTATAGTAGGAACAGTCAGTAGTAAAGCCTACTCAGTATAGTAGGAACAGTCAGTAGTAAAGCCTATTCAGTATAGTAGGAAGTCAGTAGTAAAGCCTACTCAGTATAGTAGGAACAGTCAGTAGTAAAGCCTACTCAGTATAGTAGGAACAGTCAGTAGTAAAGCCTACTCAGTATAGTAGGAACAGTCAGTAGTAAGCTTACTCAGTATAGTAGGAACAGTCAGTAGTAAAGCCTACTCAGTATAGTAGGAACAGTCAGTAGTAAAGCCTACTCAGTATAGTAGGAACAGTCAGTAGTAAAGCCTACTCAGTATAGTAGGAACAGTCAGTAGTAAAGCCTACTCAGTATAGTAGGAACAGTCAGTAGTAAAGCCTACTCAGTATAGTAGGAACAGTCAGTAGTAAAGCCTACTCAGTATAGTAGGAACAGTCAGTAGTAAAGCCTACTCAGTATAGTAGGAACAGTCAGTAGTAAAGCCTACTCAGTATAGTAGGAACAGTCAGTAGTAAAGCCTACTCAGTATAGTAGGAACAGTCAGTAGTAAAGCCTACTCAGTATAGTAGGAACAGTCAGTAGTAAAGCCTACTCAGTATAGTAGGAACAGTCAGTAGTAAAGCCTACTCAGTATAGTAGGAACAGTCAGTAGTAAGCTTACTCAGTATAGTAGGAACAGTCAGTAGTAAAGCCTACTCAGTATAGTAGGAACAGTCAGTAGTAAAGCCTACTCAGTATAGTAGGAACAGTCAGTAGTAAAGCCTACTCAGTATAGTAGGAACAGTCAGTAGTAAAGCCTACTCAATGGAGAAGTTATAGAGGAGTCATGGACAGTAGTAGCCTTGTGGCAGCAAGGTTATAAAAATAGTCTACTGCTGAGTAACCCACTGAAACAGGACCCAGTGGTGCGAGAGAGAGAGAGAGAGAGGCAGAGAGAGAGAAGGACTATGACAGAGCACGACAGGGATATGTCTGTGAGAAGGGCAAATGTGTGCCCTGTCTGCGCTCGAAACGTGATCTACCAGACCAGAGGGACAGAGCAGGGATCCAGTGTGTGTGTGTGTGTGTGTGTGTGTGTGTGTGTGTGTGTGTACACTACCTTTGGTTGTTTCTAATCAGGACAGGACATACAATCTAAGTAAATTGACTAAGTGAGCAGAAAGAGCGAGAGAGACAGAGAGAGACAGAGAGAGTAATAGTGAGAGAGAGAGAGGGGCATAGACTGAGACCACTACAGATATCCCCTGAGTGACGGAACAGCAGAAGAAGAGATGTGCTAAACCTTCTGTCCTTACTCTCAGAACACAACAAACTTCATGAGCAAACACATAAGGTACATGTGGGGTTGTAAAAGTACACACATCACACACAAATCACACTCCCTCCACACACACGCTTGCACTCACACTCACACAGGGAGAGAGAGCAAGAGGGGACTAAGACTCTGAGCAGCTCTTCTCTTTCTAAATGTATCAGAGGAGAGCAGAGAGCAGAGCAGTCTGTGTGTGTGTGTGGTACAGTTCCATTTGTATCTTTCTGTGCTGAAGAATACCTTCTCTCTCTCTCTCTCTCTCTCTCTCTCTCTCTCTCGTAAATAACCAGTTGTGTACAGGGCTTGTTGGTAAAGTGGAGGTTATATCAGTCGACCTTGAATCTGAGGGAGCATCTATTATAACATTAACAATGAAAACATCCAATAATACACATTGGACCCCCACAAACACACACACACCGGACACACACACTGGAGCTCTGCTTGCTACAGTAGCAGTACAGTTTATGCTCAAAGCTAAAGATACTGAGATCCTATACAAGTTAGAATGCACTGTTATCCAACTTGCTAAGCAAAGACGTTGGTATAGACACACACACACACACAAACACACACAGCAATCCAATCAAACCAGTCTTTTCAGCTGACAGCAGTCAATGCAGGCGTCAAATCAAATCAAATCAAATCAAGCTTTCTTTATACAGCACATTTCAGACATTGAATGTGCAGTGGAAACGCATTCTCTGGAGTGATGAATCATGCTTCACCATCTGTCAGTCCGACGGACAAATCTGGGTTTTGGCAGATGCCAGGAGTACGCTACTTGTCCAAATGCATAGTGCCAACTGTAAAGTTTGGTGGTGGAGGAGGAATAATGGTCTGGGGCTGTTTTTCATGGTTCGGGCTAGGCCCCTTAGTTCCAGTGAAGGGAAATCTTAACGCTACAGCATACAATTACATTCTAGATGATTCTGTGCTTCCAACTTTGTGGCAACAGTTTGGGGAATGCCCTTCCTATTTCAGCATGACAATGCCCCAGTGCACAAAGCGAGGTCCATACAGAAATGGTTTGTCGAGATCGGTGTGGAAGAACTTGACTTGCCTGCACATAGCCTTGAGCTCAACCCCATCGAACACCTTTGGGATGAATTGGAACGCGACTGCGAGCCAGGCCTAATCGCCCAACATCAGTGCCCAACCTCACTAATACTCTTTGTCGCTGAATGGAATCAAGTCCCCGCAGCAATGTTCCAACATCTAGTGGAAAGCCTTCCCAAAAGAGTGGAGGCTATTATAGCAGAAAAGGGGGGACCAACTCCATTTTAATTCCCATGATTTTGGAATGAGATGTTCGATAAGCAGGTGTCCACATACTTTTGGTCATGTAGTGTACCTCAGTCTTGTCTTGATTTAGCTGGAGGAAGTTGTGAGCCATCCAAGTATTTAAATCACTAATACAGTCTAATAATTTATTTGTGGAGCTAAAATCCTCTGGTGACACAGAAATGTAAAGTTGTGAATTGTCCGCGGAACAGTGAAAATTAATGCTGTGCTTTCTGATAATGCTGCCAAGGGGTAACATATATCAACTGAACAGTACCGGACCTAAAATCAAACCTTGTGGAACGCCACATGTAATATGTATTTTCTATGAGTTATGTTCACCAAGGGTGACAAAAAACTATTGACCGGTTAAATAGGTCCTAAACCAATTTGGAACTGGACCGGAGAGGCCAACCCACCTCTCCAGTCTGTCCAGAAGGACATCATGGTCAACAGTGTTGAATGTAGCACTTAAATCCAAGAGTACAAGGACAGAGAGCCGTTTGGCATCTGTGTTTGCTCTACGATAATTTACCACTTTAACTAAGGCTGTCTCTGTGCTGTGGTGGGCCCGAAAACCAGATTGGAATTTACAGTTGGCAGTTAGAAAATCATTTTGCTTTTTGAACACCAATTTCTCCAGAATCTTGCTTAATAATGGAAGGTTGGAGATTGGCTGAAAATTGCTAAAAGCTGAAGAATCTAGATTACTTTTCTTCAGAAGGGGTTTCACCATAGCAGTTTTTAGTGCAGTGGGGAAAGTGCCTGTGGATAGGGAGTGATTAACAATAGCTTGCACTTCTTCAGATATGCAATTAAAAACAGTTTTGAAGAAGGTGGTGGGGATAGGATTGAGAAGGCAGGTAGAATGCTTAAGTTGTAATATTACTTTCCTGAGCATGTCTGTGTCAACCAGGGAAAATAAATCCATAGTGCCTTTGCGTGGTAGGCTAGGGCCCATATCATCAAACTTCTCATCAGGTCTTGCTTGACTGATAACCCAGCCTAATGTTTGTTATCTTATCTCATCACATTTAGAGGAAAGTTCACATAGGTTTGCGGGGGTAGGATTTATCAGGCCATCAATTGTCAAGAAGAGCACTCTAAAATTATTATTAGCTTATACATCTTAAGAGCTGATTTTTAGAGGACTACTTCACTGCTCTGGTATCACTGAGTGGGGCTTGGAGTGCATGGAGGGACTGAACCATCCCTTTCTGTATGGAAAACGTCCTTATTGATTGCAGGAGTGTGTGTGTGTGTGCTTGAGTATGTGACAGTTAAATCTATGGGTCCTTTGTGTCCTCCCAATCAGAGGTAGATGATGATAGATGACGGCGAGTGGCGATATTGCTGTTTCTAAACGTCATTCTCAGTGATGGAGGAGGGGTTTCTGTGTTGTGTGCGTTTGACCTTGGACCTATTGATTTGTGGGTAAAAGGGAGACCAGCCCAGAGACAGATCGAAAGCCATCATCAACAACACTCCTAACCAGAGAATCCTGGAAAGAGAAGAGTAGTGCAATCTGAACTACAGTAGATGGATAGATAGGGGTAGATAAATGCGAGTACACTTATTGTTTTAAAAGGCGAGTGGGAGAGAGGAGGGGGGACTGTGAAGAGAGTCTTGTTCTGTCCCAAATGGCACCCTATTCCCTTTATAGTGCACTACTTTTGACCAGAGCCCATGGGGAACAAAGAGCCATTTGGGACACATCCAGGGACAGAAGAGTGGGAGTGTGAGGAGAGAGAGAGGAAGAGAAGAGGTAAAAGTCACCCCCATGCCTCTGTCGTTTCCATAGTGATAAGGTCAAAACTTTACGGGTATGAGGGGCCACTTTTGAGGAATGCCTTTGCTCGCACACACACTTTCACAGATGAAGAAAGATACACACACACAGAGACACACAAACAATTTAAAGACAAAGACAATCCAATAGGAAAAAATAACTGTATCAGGGTATTTTCTGGGTCAAAATGGGGCTTAGGTGGTGAGCATGTGGCTGTGGTCATTGGTGTGGTCAACGACTGGAAATTGTAGAGGCCCTCCTGTTGGCCGCAGTCCAATATGTAGCAGTTTTAAAGCTAATTTCCAGCTCTACACATTTTGGCTTCTGATATCTGAGTGACTAACATATTATAACAAAATCAATGGACCTATCTTAGAAGTCAACACACCCTCACTCACTCACTGACGCACACACTCACTCACACACATACCTTAGAAGAGCCAAGGGATTTTTTTATCTGCTCATCTCATATTCCCAGTAAGTTTACATGCACAGACAAGTCCCAAGTCCCTGTAATCACCAACAACACTACTGTTGAAATGAAACAGATTATCATCAACGTTGAGCGACGGACTGAACAAAGTCACAGAACGCTAGCCTAGTGACTGGTGCCTCTGGCTATATCCCAAATTGAACCCTATTCCTATAGGGCTCTGGTCAAAAGTAGTGCAATATAGGGAATATGGTGCGATTTGGGCCACTATCTCTATGAATGCTGCCTCTAGTCAGCCTTACAGGGGTGATGTGTTTGCACCCAGGCATCCTGTTAAAGCCAGGGTTAAAGAAAGCCAATATCAGAGGCTTATTTTTCTCACAGTGCAGTGTGTCTCTCTGGCTCCTGGCTCAATAGCCATGCTGGAGCCTTGTGGCGTAAGGGACGGTCAATTATTGGTCCTGCGGGCAGCAGAGCAGTGTGTGTGTAGTGTAGGTGGACTCTACTAAGCATGCTCCATAGGGTAGGTAATGATGTGAGGGGCCTTGTCAGCCATCTTCTTCTTCTCAACCTTCAGCTCTCTATCCATCTCTCTCTCTCTCGCTCTCTCTCTCTGTCTCTCTCTCTCTCTCTTACAAAAACACATACACACAAACAAGGACACATGCATGCAGGCTTAGTAGCGCATACAGTGCCTTCAGAAAGTATTCATACCCCTCGACTTATGTCACATTTTGTTGTTACAGCTTGAATTCAAAACAGATCAAATATTTGTGTTTTTTTCACCCATCTACACACAATTCCCATAATGACAAAGCGAAAACATGTTTTTAGAAATGTTTGCAAATGTTTGAAAATGAAGTATAGATATATATCATTTACATAAGTATTCACACCCCTGAGTCAATACATGTTATAATCACCTTTGACAGTGATTACAGCTTTGAGTCTTTCTGGGTAAGTCTCTAAGAGCTTGCACACGTGGATTGTACAATATTTGCATATTATTCTCCAAGCTCTGTCAAATTGGTTGTTGATTATTGCTAGACACCTATTTTCATGTCTTGCCATAGATTTTCAAGCCGATTTAAGTCAAAACTGCAACTAGGCCACTCAGGAACATTCAATGTCGTCTTGGTAAGCAACTCCTGTGTATATTTGGCCTTGTGTTTTAGGTTATTGTCCTGCTGAAAAGTGAATTTGTCTCCCAGTGTCTGTTGGAAAGCAGACTGAACCAGGTTTTTCTCTAGAATTTAGCCCGTGCTTAGCTCTATTCCGTTTATTTTTATCCTAAAAAACTCCCTAGTCCTTGCCGATGACATGCATACCCATAACATTATGCAGCCACCACCATGCTTGAAAATATGAAGAGTGGTACTCAGTGATGTATTGCGTTGGATTTGCCCCAAACATAACGCTTTGTATTCATGACATAAAGTTAATTTCCTTGCCAAATTCTTGCAGTTTTACTTTAGTGCCTTATTGCAAACAGGTTGCATGTTTTGGAATATTTGTATTATGTACAGGCTTACTTTTCACTCTGTCATTTAGGTTAGTATTGTGGAGAAACTACAATATTGTTGATCCATCCTCAGTTTCCTTCTATCACTGCCATTAAACTCTGTAGCTGTTTTAAAGTCACCACTGGCCTTATGGTGAAATCCCTGAGCGCGTTCCTTCCTCTCCGGCAACTGAGTTATGAAGGACGCCTGTATCTTTGTAGTGACTGGGAGTATTGATACACCATCCAAAATGTAATTAATAACCACCATGCTCAAAGGAATATTCAATGTCTGCTTTTTTTTTTTAGCAGTCTATCAATAGGTGCCCTTCTTTGTGAGGCATTGGAAAACCTCCCTGGTCTTTGTGGTTGAATCTGCGTTTCAAATTGTATGTGTGGAGTACAGAGATGAGGTAGTCATTCAAAAATCATGTTAAACACTATTATTGCACACAGAGTGAGTCCAGGCAACTTATTACAGTGGGGGAAAAAAGAATTTAGTCAGCCACCAATTGTGCAAGTGAATGAATTTATTTGCAAATTATGGTGGAAAATAAGTATTTGGTCAATAACAAATGTTTCTCAATACTTTGTTATATACCCTTTGTTGGCAATGACACAGGTCAAACATTTTCTGTAAGTCTTCACAAGGTTTTCACACACTGTTGCTGGTATTTTGGCCCATTCCTCCATACAGATCTCCTCTAGAGCAGTGATGTTTTGGGGCTGTCGCTGGGCAACACAGACTTTCAACTCCCTCCAAAGATTTTCTATGGGGTTGAGATCTGGAGACTGGCTAGGCCACTCCAGGACCTTGAAATGCTTCTTACAAAGCCATTCCTTCGTTGCCCGGGCGGTGTGTTTGGGATCATTGTCATGCTGAAAGACCCAGCCACCTTTAATCTTCAATGCCCTTGCTGAGGTTTTCACTCAAAATCTCACGATACATGGCCCCATTCATTCTTTCCTTTACACGGATCAGTCGTCCTGGTCCCTTTGCAGAAAAACAGCCCCAAAGCATGATGTTTCCACCCCCATGCTTCACAGTAGGTATGGTGTTCTTTGGATGCAACTCAGCATTCTTTGTCCTCCAAACACGCCAAGTTGAGTTTTTACCAAAAAGTTATATTTTGGTTTCATCTGACCATATGACATTCTCCCAATCCTCTTCTGGATCATCCAAATGCACTCTAGCAAACTTCAGACGGGCCTGGACATGTACTGGCTTAAGCAGGGGGACACGTCTGGCACTGCAGGATTTGAGTCCCTGGCGGCGTAGTGTGTTACTGATGGTAGGCTTTGTTACTTTGGTCCCAGCTCTCTGCAGGTCATTCACTAGGTCCCCCTGTGTGGTTCTGGGATTTATGCTCACCGTTCTTGTGATCATTTTGACCCCACGGGGTGAGATCTTGCGTGGAGCCCCAGATCGAGGGAGATTATCAGTGGTCTTGTATGTCTTCCATTTCCTAATAATTGCTCCCACAGTTGATTTCTTCAAACCAAGCTGCTTACCTATTGCAGATTCAGTCTTCCCAGCCTGGTGCAGGTCTACAATTTTGTTTCTGGTGTCCTTTGACAGCTCTTTGGTCTTGGCCATAGTGGAGTTTGGAGTGTGACTGTTTGAGGTTGTGGACAGGTGTATTTTATACTGATAACAAGTTCAAACAGGTGCCATTAATACAGGTAACGAGTGGAGGACAGAGGAGCCTCTTAAAGAAGAAGTTACAGGTCAGTGAGAGCCAGAAATCTTGCTTGTTTGTAGGTGACCAAATACTTATTTTCCACCATAATTTGCAAATAAATTCATAAAAAATCCTACAATGTGATTTTCAGGAAAAGAAATCTCAATTTGTCTGTCATAGTTGACGTGTACCTATGATGAAAATTACAGGCCTCTCTCATCTTTTTAAGTGGGAGAACTTGCACAATTGGTGGCTGACTAAATACTTTTTTCCCCCACTGTATGTGTCTTGTTAAGCACATTTTTACTCCTGAACTTATTTAGGCTTGCCATAACATAGGGGTTGAATACTTATTGACATTTCAGCTTTTCATTTTTAATTTGTAAACATTTCTAAAAACATAATTCCACTTTAACCTCCTGAGTGGCGCAGTGGTCTAAGGCACTGCTTTGTAGTGCTAACTGTGCCACTAGAGATCCTGGTTCGAATCCAGGCTCTGTCGCAGCCGGCCGCGACCGGGAGACTCATGGACGGCGCACAATTGGCCCAGCGTCGTCCAGGGTAGGGGAGGGAATGGCCGGCAGGGATGTAGCTCAGTTGATAGAGCATGGCGTTTGCAACGCCAGGGTTGTGGGTTCGATTCCCACGGGGGGCCAGTATTAAAAAAATATGTATTCACTAACTGTAAGTCGCTCTGGATAAGAGCGTCTGCTAAATGACTAAAATGTAAATGTAAAATGTTAACATTATGGGATATTGTGTGTAGATCAGTGACACAAAATCTCAATTTAATCAATTTTAAATTCAGGCATTTTAAATGCAGTGGCAGCATATATGCATTTAAGGGAAACACTGACGTAACACTCTGTCTCTAAGCCAGTGTTGGGACATTAAGCAGCTGCAGGGGGCGGGTGTTGACCCAGACTGAGGGGTGTCCTTTTGCCCCAATTACCCAGCTGGGGGGTATGGGCAGACTGCCCTATAGACCCTGCCCTTAAGAGTCCAACCCACCACTCTGTGTTTACATTATTTATCAAATCATTAGTCTGCTCATAATTGACACAGAGTACAGGCTGCTGACTTTGTTAGAGTGCCATGAAGATGTGAGGTGAACTACAGAGGAAAGGCTCTAGTCATAAGGAGACATTGTAGGAACCTGGGTTCTACAGGGGGATAGACTAGTAGAGTAGAGATATGGAAAAGAGATATGGAAGACCATCCCTCACCATGACCTCTACATGTGCTGGTCTAGCCACATTTAAAATGGAACCCAATCAGCAAAGCTAATTGAGGCAAATTAAGTTAGCGACAACTAATTGTGCATCCCCAGAGCTCTGAGAGGGATGTCCGTTCCTGTCCCTGTTCCTCACCCGACCTCCATACTTTATTTTTTATTATTATTATTATTTTAATTTTAATTTTAATTTTTTAGGGGGGGGATGGATCAGCTTAATATTGCAGATAGATTGTATCTTCCATCAATGTAATTGTCTGCATCACTTCCAATCCCCCATGTTTTTTATATATATACTCCCCTTTATTACTTTTCAACCCCGCCCATCTATTCAATACCTCCCATCTATCTCTTAACACCATCCATATAGGATTTCTATTTGCCCTATATATTTCAACCGTACTGTGATGTTTTACAAAAGTTTTGAACCTTTCTATTCTCATTGCTTCTACAGATTGTGAATTAAAAATAAACATTTTTGCTAAAAGTATTATTATATTATTGATCGATTGACTATGACTTTTCAGATCACCCAGTAATGCTATCTGCAAGGTTAGCTCCATACTTAACAGAACGCATTGGAGAACGTATGAGAACCAGGGTTGGGGTTAATTCCACAAATTCAATTATAATTAAATTCCCTCTCCCTGTAAATTCAATTCAAATTCAATTCCCTCAGGCTTTCAGGCTGACTATGTCACTGTTCTAGTTATACTGGAAATATAGAAATACAAGTTGAAATGATTTAAAACAAATCCTCCAGTCCATTGTTGATACTAAGTGCATTAATTCCATTAACTGGGAAATGTAAAAATATTGAATTCTAATTCAATTCAAAATATTACATTGTTTTACAATTCCAATTAAAACAGTTGAATTCCAATTCAATTCCAATTCCATAACTTGAAGATTGTTGAAATTCGATTTTTTTAATTCATCCTTAAATAATTCCTCTGCAGCCCGACCCACCCCACCGCCCCAAAAAAAGCCTTTTGTGAACTAACACTTGCACTTGACTTTCTTTTCCCACCTTACTAGCTCTGACTTTTCTGATAGCTACTTTATTGAGGAGAAATGTACTTATTATGACTGTGATATGGTTCTCCCAACGTAGCATTCTTAAGATGAATGCACTAAGTCCCTCTAGATAAGAGTGTCTGCTAAATGACTCAAATGTCAATGTTAATGTAAACATACATTCTCCACTTCATGTGTGAATTCAAGAATTTCGAATTAAATTGGAATTGACCCCAACTCTGATGAGAACTATTGAGAATGTATGAGAGCACTATGAGAACTTACTGGAAAATGACATGAACCTCATGGGTGAGGAAATTCCACTTTCCAGTTAGATTATATATCTATATATCTATCTATATATATCAGGCCCAGTCAAAGGTTGGACACACCTACTCATTCCAGGGTTTTGCCTTTATTTTTACTATTTTCTACATTGTAGAATAATAGTGAAGACATCAAAACTATGAAAAAACAAATATGGAATCATGTAGTAACTAAAAAAGTGTTAAACAAATCAAAATATACTTCATATTTGAGATTCTTCAAATAGCCACCCTTTGCCATGATGACAGCTTTGAACACTCTTGACATTCCCTCAACCAGCTTCATGAGGTAGTCACCTGGAATGCATTTCAATTAACAGGTGTTAATTAACAAAAGTGAATTTGTGGAATTGATTTCCTTCTTAATGCGTTTGAGCCAATCAGTTGTGTTGTGACAAGGTAGGGGGGTATACAGAAGATAGCCCTATTTGGTAAAAGACCAAGTTCATATTATGGCAACCTGCTGGCTCCCCTTCCTCTGCGGAAGCATAGTTCCCGCTCAGCCCAGTCAAAACTGTTCGCTGCTCTGGCACCCCAATGGTGGAACAAGCTCCCTCACGACGCCAGGACAGCGGAGTCACTCACCACCTTCCGGAGACATTTGAAACCCCACCTCTTTAAGGAATACCTGGGATAGGATAAAGTAATCCTTCTACCCCCAACCCCCCCCCCCCCCCCCAAATTGTAAAGTGGTTATCCCACTGGCTATAGGGTGAACGCACCAATTTGTGAGTCGCTCTGGCTAAGAGCGTCTGCTAAATGACGTTAATGTGCCCTTGAGCAAGGCACTTAACCCTAATTGCTCCTGTAAGTCGCTCTGGATAAGAGCGTCTGCTAAATGACTAAAATGTAAAATGTAAAATGTAAGAACAGCTCAAATAAGCCAAGAGAAATGACAGTCCATCATTACTTTAAGACATGAAGGTCAGTCAATATGGAACATTTCAAGAACTTTGAAAGTTTCTTCAAGTGCAGTCGCAAAAACCACCATTAACCACCTCTGCTGCAGAGGATAAGTTAATTAGAGTTACCAGCCTCACAAATTGCAGCCCAAATAAATGCTTCACAGAGTTCAAGTAACAGACACATCTCAACATCAACTGTTCAGAGGGGACTGCGTGAATCACGCCATCATGGTCAAATTGCTGCAAAGAAACACTACTAAAAGACACCAAAAAAAAGAAGAGACCTGCTTGGGCCAAGAAACACAAGCAATGGACATTAGACCGGTGGGAATTTGTCCTTTGGTCTGGAGTCCAAATTTGAGATTTTTGGTTCCAACAGTTGTGTCTTTGTGAGACGCGATATGGGTGAACAGATGATCTCCGCATGTGTATTTCCCACCGTAAAGCATGGAGGAGGAGGTGTTATAGTGTTAAGAGTGTGCAAAGCTGTCATTAAGGCAAAGTGTCACTATTTGAAGAATCTCAAATATAAAATATATTTTGATTTGTTTAACACTTACTACATTTACATTTTAGTTATTTAGCAGACGCTCTTATCCAGATCGACTTACAGTTAGTGAGTGCATACATTTTCATACTGGCCCACCATGGGAAACGAACCCACAACCCTGGCGTTGCAAGCGCCATGCTCTAACAACTGAGCTACATGATTCCATATGTGCTATTTCATAGTTTTGATGTCTTCACTATTATTATACAATGTAAAACATTTTAAAAAATAAAGAAAAACCCTGGAATGAGTAGGTATGTCCAAACTTTTGACTGGTACTGTATATACAGTGGGGAGAACAAGTATTTGATACACTGCTGATTTTTCAGGTTTTCCTACTTACAAAGCATGTAGAGGTCTGTAATTTTTATCATAGGTACACTTCAACTGTGAGAGACGGAATCTAAAACAAAAATCCAGAAAATCACATTGTATGATTTTTAAGTAATTCATTTGCATTTTATTGCATGACATAAGTATTTGATACATCAGAAAAGCAGAACTTAATATTTGGTACAGAAACCTTTGTTTGCAATTACAGAGATCATACGTTTCCTGTAGGTCTTGACCAGGTTTGCACACACTGCAGCAGGGATTTTGGCCCACTCCTCCATACAGACCTTCTCCAGATCCTTCAGGTTTCGGGGCTGTCGCTGGGCAATACGGACTTTCAGCTCCCTCCAAAGATTTTCTATTGGGTTCAGGTCTGGAGACTGGCTAGGCCACTCCAGGACCTTGAGATGCTTCTTACGGAGCCACTCCTTAGTTGCCCTGGCTGTGTGTTTCGGGTCGTTGTCATGCTGGAAGACCCAGCCACGACCCATCTTCAATGCTCTTACTGAGGGAAGGAGGTTGTTGGCCAAAATCTCGCGATTTATTTTTATTTTATTTCACCTTTATTTAACCAGGTAAGCCAGTTGAGAACAGGTTCTCATTTACAACTGCGACCTGGCCAAGATAAAGCAAAGTAGTGCAATAAAAACAACACAGAGTTACATATGGGGTAAAAAAACATAAAGTCAGAAATACAACAGAAAATATATATACAGTGTGTGCAAATGTAGCAAGTTATGGAGGTAAGGCAATAAATAGGCTATAGTGCAGAATAATTACAATAGTATTAACACTGGAATGCTAGATGTGCAAGAGATTATGTGCAAATAGAGATACTGGGGATACTGGGGTGCAAAAGAGCAAAATAGATAACAATATAGGGATGAGGTAGTTGGGTGGGCTAATTTCAGATGGGCTGTGTACAGGTGCAGTGATCGGTAAGGTGCTCTGACAACTGATGCTTAAAGTTATTGAGGGAGATAAGAGTCTCCAGCTTCAGAGATTTTTGCAATTCGTTCCAGTCATTGGCAGCAGAGAACTGGAAGGAATGGCGGCCAAAGGAGGTGTTGGCTTTGGGAATGACCAGTGAGATATACCTGCTGGAGCGCAGACTACGGGTGGGTGCTTCTATGGTGACCAATGAGCTAAGATAAGGCGGGGATTTGCCTAGCAGTGATTTATAGATGGCCTGGAGCCAGTGGGTTTGACGACGGACATGTAGTGAGGACCAGCCAACAAGAGCGTACAGGTCACAGTGGTGGGTAGTGTATGGGGCTTTGGAGACAAAACGGATGGCACTGTGATAGACTACATCCAATTTGCTGAGTAGAGTGTTGGAGGCTATTTTGTAAATGACATCGCCGAAGTCAAGGATCGGTAGGATAGTCAGTTTTACGAGGGCATGTTTGGCAGCATGAGTGAAGGAGGCTTTGTTGCGAAATAGGAAGCCGATTCTAGATTTAACTTTGGATTGGAGATTCTTTATGTGAGTCTGGAAGTTGAGTTTACAGTCTAACCAGACACCTAGATATTTGTAGTTGTCCACATACTCTAGGTCAGACCCGTCGAGAGTAGTGATTCTAGTCGGGTGGGCGGGTGCTAGCAGCGTTCGATTGAAAAGCATGCATTTAGTTTTACTAGTGTTTAAGAGCAGTTGAAGGCTACTGAAGGATTGTTGTATGGCATTGAAGCTCGTTTGGAGGTTTGTTAACACAGTGTCCAATGAAGGGCCAGATGTATACAAAATGGTGTCGTCTGCGTAGAGGTGGATCTGAGAGTCACCAGCAGCAAGAGCGACATCATTGATATACACGGAGAAAAGTGTCAGCCCAAGAATTGAACCCTGTGGCACCCCCATTGAGACTGCCATAGGTCCAGACAACAGGCCCTCCGATTTGACACACTGAACTCTATCTGAGAAGTAGTTGGTGAACCAGGCGAGGCATGGCCCCATCCATCCTCCCCTCAATACGGTGCAGTCGTCCGGTCCCCTTTTCAGAAAAGAATCCCCAAAGAATGATGTTTCCATCTCCATGCTTCACGGTTGGGATGGTGTTCTTGGGGTTGTACTCATCCTTCTTCTTCCTCCAAACACGGCGAGAGGAGTTTAGACCAAAAAGCTCTATTTTTGTCTCATCAGACCACATGACCTTCTCCCATTCCTCCTCTGGATCATCCAGATGGTCATTGGCAAACTTCAGACGGGCCTGGACATGCGCTGGCTTGAGCAGGGGGACCTTGCGTGCGCTGCAGGATTTTAATCCATGACGGCGTAGTGTGTTACTAATGGTTTTCTTTGAGACTGTGGTCCCTGCTCTCTTCAGGTCATTGACCAGGTCCTGCCGTGTAGTTCTGGGATGATCCCTCACCTTCATCATGATCATTGATGCCCCACGAGGTGAGCTCTTGCATGGAGCCCCAGACCGAGGGTGATTGACCGTCATCTTGAACTTCTTCCATTTTCTAATAATTGCATCAACAGTTGTTGCCTTCTCACCAAGCTGCTTGCCTATTGTCCTGTAGCCCATCCCAGCCTTGTGCAGGTCTACAATTTTATCCCTGATGTCCTTACACAGCTCTCTGGTCTTGGCCATTGTGGAGAGGTTGGAGTCTGTTTTATTGAGTGTGTGGACAGGTGTCTTTTATACAGGTAACGAGTTCAAACAGGTGCAGTTAATACAGGTAATGAGTGGAGAACAGGAGGGCTTCTTAAAGAAAAACTAACAGGTCTGTGAGAGCTGGAATTCTTACTGGTTGGTAGGTGATCAAATACTTATGTCATGCAATAAAATGCAAATGAATTACTTAAAAATCATACAATGTGATTTTCTGGATTTTTGTTTTAGATTCCATCTCTCACAGTTGAAGTGTACCTATGATAAAAATTACAGACCTCTACATGCTTTGTAAGTAGGAAAACCTGCAAAATCGGCAGTGTATCAAATACTTGTTCTCCCCACTGTATATATATATATATATATACTGGATTGTATGAACAAGCTACAAATGTTTGATAACACTTGAAACAGTCAGTAGCCCAGTATACTCAACAAAGGGGGCCAGTAAAACCTTTCTTACCTCAGCTTGGTAGAAATGAGATTGTGATAACAGATATATAACGATTAATCAAAGGTGTCTTACCGAGGTAGAGGGAGGCATTCTCCTTCTTGACGTTGTCGTCCAGGTAGGTGGGTCCCAGGGTATAGATTGGCGTCGACCCCATACCCACCAGGATCTGGGCACAGATAAACAGCGCCACGTACAGGTTGTGTTCGTTACCCTCCTGGTCTCGGGGGCACGACGCCACGTCCAAGGCATCCCGCCCACTGCCGTTCCCGCTCTGGCACAGACCCTCGTGGCCCGTGGACGAGTTGAGCTCCTGGATCTGGTAGGGAGGTGAGATGAAGTGTGGCAAGGAGAACAGAGCCGCCCCTACAGCTATGAACACCCCTCCTACCGCCAGCCAACGCGGCCTCTGACCCCTGCCCCCAAAGTAGGAGATGAAGACGACCACGAAGAGAGAGCCGATGTCAAAGCAGCTGACAAGAAGGCCGGACTCGGAGCTGCGGAGGCTGTAGCGCTTCTCGATGGTGGTGATGACGCTACTCAGGTAGCCCGACACCATCAGAGACTGGATGAATGTCAGGTAGCACATGCAGAACAGGAAGCAGCGCGAGTCAGCCAGGATGGCTCGCACATACTTCCTGGCGGGGATACGGAGGAAGCGGGTTAAAGAGAAGCCTAGTTTCTTATCCCTTGGCCCAGTGGCCATGAAGCTGCTCAGCCCCACCAGGCTGGAGGCCGAGGGGGACTGGAGCTCGAAGTCTGTCCGAGAGGAGGGGGACTCGGCCCGGCTAGAGTCAGGGTCAGTGGGGGTTTGGGGCTGGAGCTGGCTGCTGTGGTGGTCGGTGGCTGCTGTGGCCATGGAGGTTTGGATGGTATGGACCAGACGTGGTTCCCCCAGCAGAGGCTCATCACAGCCTGACAGACAGGGCCCATTCAGGATGGGGAGGCTCTTGGACTTGAAGCAGCTTCCTGTGTCATGTGTCATGTGCTGATACTGGTTCTGGAACTGTAGGACCTCACGGACCTCCAGGGACTCTGATAGGTTGGAGCCCGTCTCGTCGTTGTCCGATGATGTCATTGTGTTTGTTGGGCTGCTGAAGATAACGAAGGCTTCAGTGTCACTATATCTCAGTTTAGCTTATTAGGATCCTCATTAGCTGTTGCTCGGGCAGCAACTACTCTTCCTGGGGGCCAGTGTCTCAAGAGTGGCTAGCTAGAGCCACATGAGCACACAGTATTAGTGAGACTACTACTACTGCAGGGCAGACAGCAGTAGAAAGTACACTGCCCTGACAGTAGACATGTGTTGGTGGTGGTGGGACTCTCTAGCTATGGACATGATTCAGCTGCATTGCTGTTTGCACTTAGCAGAGCAATGCTGCTTCACTTTTATTACAAACAGACTATGCATGCTCCTCATTTGGGCTAAAATAAAAAATATCTTACAAACAACTAACCAATACAGACAGCGCTATCTGGGTTGGATAGAAAAACATTACCTCTTTCAACTGTGTGATTCCAGCGAGCCAGACCGACCGTTATTTCTATGAAGTAATTATGTTGACATTCTATGAAGTAATTATGTTGACACGTAACGCGCAAGCAAAACACTAAGGGAACTATGTAAACTATCTGAGATGTTTGGATTTAGAGACGATAATAGGTCCTTTGTATAGTTTTTTTATCGGTCCTGTTTTTCGGGTTGTGGTCAGTGGTGATTTGATAGCTCTTTGTTTAGTTGTCACCGCATGAAGTCCTCGTAGGGAATCTTGTTTCTGTCTCAAACAGCTGAGCAGAATCCTACAGAGAAATGACAGGGGAGACAATGTTACCACAAAAGCATTCCCCTGACAAATAGGCTATTCTACATGTATAACAAGGTTGTTACATGTGTTACATTTCCATCGTGGTTCGTTTTTCCTATATCCTACTGGCAACATTGTGTCATTTTAGAAACAAGCCATACGATATAGGCTACATATTCGATGAATAACGGTCAACAACAAACAGTAATTTCTTACAAAACAAATCAACATAATTTGGAGTCGAAAGGAAAACTTGTCATAGCAAATCTCCCGTTCTGTCAAACGATGAATTCGGAGAACAATGAAAAACATCACTGGTTACCCTTTCAGACAGTCACGACTTTGGAAATGAAAACATAGGCTACATGTATCAAGCAACTATTCCAACAGACAACTGTAACCGTTCTTGAACCTAATTATTATGTTGACACCAAACTTCCAGACAATGTAAAGAGAAAAGCGACCGTAGGCTGCCATTGTTTACCGTATTGAGGCTCAGATCCTCGCGCAGGACTGAGAGACGGAAGTAGGCTGTTGTCTCCGACGCTGCCACTCAGTGAATGAGATTGTGGATGGTGTGGGGGAATAGGCTACTGTGAGGGGCGAATTATTTTTCACGCAAGCGAACGGGATTTGTAGTCCTTCCATCGCCATGCTCTCCCTTAATTTCTCTTACACTCTCTCCAAACATGAGAAACAACTGGTGATTGTCTGCTCTGGTGATTGTCTGCTCTAGCCTACTCTGACTGTCGTGAAAACGACACACGGAGCGTCAGAAGAGATGCTGTATATATTTTTCGCTATAAATGTAATCGATGATGTGGATAGTGACACTCCAAGTTCCAAAATGATTCGTCAGCCGCTCAGCTCATTCAGAACACTGCTTTACAATCGACAGCTGGGACCCTCGTTGACCCCACCGGGGATTGACTGCGGGAAAGAATTGGCTTTTTGGACAATCGCCTCTATTCTTGAAAGAAACACTGAAACACTCACTGCGGCCATTTATCCAGAAGCTGCATGGCATTTGAATTGAAAGTATGCCTTTTGTGAACTCAATGTATGTGAATTAATTTGAAAGCATTGGCTTTGTTGTTTGCTGCTGTAGTTTTCTCCATGTAAATCAAGGATGTTTTTCTAGCATATGTTCTCTATAAGGGAAAACGTATTTAAGTAGCCTATGTTTTATTTTCAATATCCTATTGGCTTTTTTATTAATTAGCCTACATATGTAAACACTTTGGAGCTATGTGAATAAACTGTAAATAAAGCATTAATATAGCTATTAGCCCCCACCTTCAAATAACCTAGAGCAGGGGTACACTGTAAACAACCCTGTAAAGGGGTTGCCATGAATTTGACAGTATCTTAAAGGCAGCTCAGTGGCCAGTAAAATGATGTATGTCATATTACAGTACACCTACTATAAGCAGGGGTGTCATGCACTCCAATCATCTGAGGGGGCACAAAGTAAGTGAGGATGGCTGGGGGGTGGTCAAGAGAGGGGTAAGTCCCCCAGTCTGGAAATTTTAGAATTTTGCATTTTTCAAACACCTGAAACAGGTTTTTCCTGCAATCTAGAGCTATAATCAGTATGCTTAATTTTTTCTGCATATCCAAGCATACCTCTTGAGCTGTCTGTATCCTCCTGACTGGTTGTTCTGTTTTTAAAGAAACTAAATATGCTTCTCTGCATCTCTGCTAAAATCTAGGTAAAATATTTAAAGTAATGTGGGTCTTATTCAGTACACTTAGTTATTGCTTGCTTTTCTAAAGTCTACCAACCTTGCCAGCAGGAATGCCAGCTAAGATACAGGTAACTGACAAAATAATGGAAACATGAGTAAATGGCTGGGGGGTGGTCCTCTGTAGCTCAGCTGGTAGAGCACGGCGCTTGTAACGCCAAGGTAGTGGGTTAGATCCCCGGGACCACCCATACACAAAAATGTATGCACGCATGACTGTAAGTCGCTTTGGATAAAAGCGTCTGCTAAATGGCATATTATTATTATTATTATAAATGAGGGATACAAAGTATATTGAAAGCAGATGCTTCCAAACATTGTTCCTGAGTTAATTAAGCAATTAACATCCAATCATGCTGAGGGTCATGTATAAAATGCTGGGCAGGCCATTATTTTGGCTACCATGGCTATGCCTGCATAGGATGACAATGCCCCCATCCAGAAGGCACAAGTGGTCACTGAATGGTTTGATAAGCATGAAAACGATGTAAGCCATATGCCATGGCGGTATCAGTCACCAGATCTCAACCAAATCGAACACTTATGGGAGAATCTGGAGCGTGGCCTAACACAACGTTTTCCACCACCATCAACAAAACAAATTATGGAATTTCTCATGGAAGAATTGTATCGCATCCCTCCAATATAGTTCCAGACACTTGTAGAATCTATGCCAAGGTGCATTGAAGCTGTTCTGGCACGTCCTATTAAGACACTTTATGTTTCCATTATTTTGCCAGTTACCTGTAGTTAGACAAGCTAGCTACTCTAACTTGATTGATAGTCTGAAATGGCTTCTCGGTAGCTAGTTATGAGGTTGGGTGATTGGGAACCTATCTGGGCTAGCTAAAGCCAACTTCATAAAATTGCTAGGTGTCTAGTAGTATTACAGAGAAACAACAACAACAACAATATATATATATTTTTTTAACAGGACAAATCTGAGGGGGCACGTGCCCCTGTGGCAAGAACATCTAGCTACCTGAAGGTTGTGTGTTCGAATCACATCACTGAAATCTTTAGCATTTCAGCTCATTAGGAACTTTGCAACTCCTTACTACTACTTTTGAGCTACTTTGCAACTACTTAGCTTGTTAGCTTACCTTTCCCCTAACCTTAACTCCTAACCCTAACTCCTAACATTAACTCTAACACCTAACCTTAGCCCTAACCTTAACCCCTAACCCTAACCCCTAGGCTAGCTAACGTTAGCCACCTAGCCACATAGGTAACGTTAGCCACAACAAATTGGAATTCGTAACATATCATACAAATTGCAAATTCGTAACATATTGTACGAATTGCAATTCTTAACGTATCATACGAAATGGATGATGGACATCCACAGGAGAGGAGGATTTACATTCACTATGTTACATCTACTTCTACAGTGAGGGAATCAAGTATTTGATCCCCTGCTGATTTTGTACGTTTGCCCACTGACAAAGACATGATCAGTCTATAATTTTAATGGTAGGTTTATTTGAACAGTGAGAGACAGAATAACAACACAAAAATCCAGAAAAACGCATGTCAAAAATGTTATAAATTGATTTGCATTTTAATGAGGGGAATAAGTATTTGACCCCTCTGCAAAACATTACTTAGTACTTGGTGGCAAAACCCTTGTTGGCAATCACAGAGGTCAGACGTTTCTTGTAGTTGGCCACCAGGTATTGCACACATCTCAGGAGGGACTTTGTCCCACTCCTCTTTGCAGATCTTCTCCAAGTCATTAAGGTTTCGAGCCTGACGTTTGGCAACTCGAACCTTCAGCTCCCTCCACAGATTTTTTATGGGATTAAGGTCTGGAGACTGGCTAGGCCACTCCAGGACCTTAATGTGCTCTTCTTGAGCCACTCCTTTGTTGCCTTGGCCATGTTTTGGGTCATTGTCATGCTGGAATACCCATCCACAACCCATTTTCAATGCCCTGTCTGAGGGAAGGAGGTTCTCACCCAAGATTTGACGGTACATGGCCCCGTCCATCGTCCCTTTGATGCGGGGAAGTTGTCCTGGGGGGATGTGTTCTTGGGGTCATAGGCAGCATTCCTCCTCCTCCAAACACGGCGAGTTGAGTTGAGGAGGGAAGAGAGAGAGTAGGGAAGAGAGAGAGGCCAGTGGAGATGCCAGTTTAGATGAGTGAATTGTGCAAGATGGAAACCGTGAAGAAAGAGATATGTTTAAATTAGAAACGAATACATAGGTCTATATTAATCCATTCGTATGCTAGCCTGTATATAAGGCGATAAATTATGCTACTACAGTGAATCTCGCTGACCACATGTGCTATGCTACAGACAGAGACAAAGAAAAATATCTGCTGGAGATTCCCCTTATCAATAAGTGGCTACACATATTTAGATCAACACAGTCACAGTCAAAGCATCTTGTTCTATGCTTCTCTGAACTTGCCAGTCATGGCTGTATCGGAGGGATGGATGACTTTCCATAATATTATTAATTGATTTCCTGGGACATCGTGGTGTAGGTGATCTGTCTCCTCCTCTCTCCTTTCCTTCTCTTCCCTCTCCTCCATCCCTCTTTCTCCTCTCCTCCTTCCTGTGTTCCCTCGCTCCCAGTCATGGTTGGCTAATGGTTAACCAGCATAGCCGTCTCCTCCTCCTCTCTCCTCCTCCTCCTCTCCTCCTTCCTGTGGTCCCTCGTCCCAGTCATGGTTGGCTAATGGTTAACCAGCATAGCCGTCTCCTCCTCCTCTCTCCTCCTCCTCCCTTCTCCTCTCCTCCTTCCTGTGGTCCCTCGCTCCCAGTCATGGTTGGCCAATGGTTAACCAGCATAGCCGTCTCTGTCTCCTCTCTCCTCCTCCTCCCTTCTCCTCTCCTCCTTCCTGTGGTCCCTCGCTCCCAGTTATGGTTGGCTAATGGTTAACCAGCATAGCCGTCTCTGTCTCCTCTCTCCTCCTCCTCCCTTCTCCTCTCCTCCTTCCTGTGGTCCCTCGCTCCCAGTCATGGTTGGCCAATGGTTAACCAGCATAGCCGTCTCTGTCTCCTCTCTCCTCCTCCTCCCTTCTCCTCTCCTCCTTCCTGTGGTCCCTCGCTCCCAGTCATGGTTGGCCAATGGTTAACCAGCATAGCCGTCTCTGTCTCCTCTCTCCTCGTCCTCCCTTCTCCTCTCCTCCTTCCTGTGGTCCCTCGCTCCCAGTCATGGTTGGCCAATGGTTAACCAGCATAGCCGTCTCTGTCTCCTCTCTCCTCCTCCTCCCTTCTCCTCTCCTCCTTCCTGTGGTCCCTCACTCCCAGTTGGCTAATGATTAACCAGCCCTGCCGGTTGGGGGATGGATGGATGCTATCTAAACTCATATGGAAATTAGACAATGCAAATTGTTACACACAATGCAAAGCAAATAATGACAACATTGGAGATAGAGATGGTCCTCTAGTCTACCCAGCAGAAATGTAGCCTGGTGGAATCAGGCTACACACTGGACTAGCTCCTCAATAGGACTGCACCCCAAATGGCACCATATTCCCTATATAGTGCACTACTTTTGACCATAGCGCTCTGGTGAAAAGTAGTGTACTATATAGGTAATAGGGTGCCTTTTGGGACACATGCTAGGACCCATTCAGGCGGCCTTCCTGAACACTGATTGGCTCCCAAAAATCAATAAGAGGATCAATAAGGACCATCATCGCCCATCGACAGACAGGCAGGCCTCCTCCATGGAAAACACATACACACACCATCATGGAACGCCTATGGTTGCATCCCAAATGGCACCCTATATACAGTAACGTTAGGGAATATGGTGCCATTTGGGACAAGGCTCTGTTATCATTGAACAAATGTCTTCTATCTCTGTCTCAGCCCAGAGCCTGCTAATCAATACACGCTGACAGAGAGGGAGCAGAGGAGATGAAACCTCAAGGCTTTAGAAATAGGGATAGAGGGGAGGGAACTAGGAAATGTAAGTAAGGTTGTTTTTAGGGAAAGACTAAGGTTGCTATTAGAGAAATGATTTAGTGTGAGTGTGTGTGAATGTGTGCATTTGTGTGCGCGTGCTTGTGTGAAGGTCAGCCACAGCTTTAGTCTCTGCTGGCATGGGACAGCTGCTATACAGAGTGCTTAACCAATGGCAATGTCAGAGATCACAAAGATGCCAAATTCCTGGGATGTGATTGGCAACATCTAGTGATTGCAACCAAAGCCCCTGGCGGCCATCTTTAGGGGCCAACAGAGCCCTGTTCACACTAATAGTAGAGGAGCCAAAGTTATGCTTTTTTAAAGACCTCAGTAAAAATCTCATGACTTAAAGATGGTTCTCTTATCCAATACAATAACATTGAGTCATTCAGCTAAAAGCAAGATACACAAAGTGTTTTTAGTCTTGAAATCAAATGCCATATTTTACAAATCGAGGTGCAATCTCAGGCAATTGACAATGAAGTGGAACTTAAATGAAAACGTATCTTTGTGTAGGAGAAGGTATTATACTGTACTCTGAATGTACAGTATTGCCAACCTAAAAACAGAGGGCTCGGTCCTCTCCTCTGAGTTTCATTGGTTTTACCAATCCCACACACACAGGCCAGCAGTTCACCCACTGTTACGGACTCTGGGCTTATACACTCTGGATGTCCCAATCCATTGATGATGTCAAAACCCTTCCGTTCAGACAGATATGGTCTAGATTCCTGTAAGGCCCTAGTGACTTTGGCTTTAATTTATTACCAGGTGAATGATAGTTTGAAAAATAATGCTAGATTTCTATGGCCATACTTGTGTTGTAAACCATGTAAACCATGTGTGTGTGAGCGTACATGTGCCGGCGTATGCACAGCAAATTGGCCAGCGTTACCTAGTGTTGATTTTTTAGTGTAACATTTTTTGTGTTCATTCAGGTGTTAAACTAACTCTGTAAGTTTTAAATTAACACTGATTGGTGTAAAATAACCCCAGTGTTGGTGTTAATAACCAGTGTTAAACCAAAACCACACAAATCATTATCATATTTTGCAGCATGTTCTATTGCAGGTTGATATTTTAAATTGTTTGTTTCAATATGTGTTTTTGTATGTACTTTAATTGATTAATTCATTATTCAACATGCATTGTTCAAAACAAATCAAATCTGCTACTTTCACATATTGCACCTATTACTGAAATGGTTGTTCCAGTTTTGATGGTTTAGGTAGTCTCCAATCTTTGTCTTCTCAACCCGACAGTCATTCTGAATGCAGGTTGCGGGTGAGTAAAACTTCTGAATGTTAGATATCCCCACTATGGCTGGAATCAATAGGAATTATTTGTTTATTATTATGTTGCAAACCAGCATAATGTGACTTGTATGCCTGATGTGGCCTGTAAACCATGTGTTTCAGGCCACTGTATCAGGGTAAAACTGGTGATGGGGAAACAAAGTTTCGTGCATTGAGGTTTTCCAGCCAGTTGTGTCGAAAATTGGTTCATTATTCAAGGCTTTGATCAACACAGTGTACACTAGTGGCACCTGCAGGTCAAAAGATTTTAGAGCAGCCAAATTATTATAGATAACGTTCCACACTCCATAGCGCGTGCGCAGCATAGCCTTTTTGTCTTCTACTAAACCAATACCAAAATAATCAGGTGGTTCTTCAACGAAACAAAGCTTCAGATGTTATTGATCACGTGCTTTTGATAAAGTGATACAGGCATCGGCATCATGCTTCGAAGTACACTGCTTAGCGATTTGAATGCATGCCTTGGAGGAGCTCCGGTATCAAACGTAACATCACTAGCTAAAACTAGGCTCTCAAAATAAGGCCTCATGGAATACATATTGTGTTAAAGGATTTTATTTAATGATAACATATTCACTTAGGATCTCACGTGTCTGTTATTAACAAATACAGTCATGGGTGGTAACTCTACAATTAACTTGAAAGGCACTCTGGTAAATAGGCAAATAAGGTTTTACACTAAGCAGTGTGTTAATTTAACACTGAAAAGTTTGGACCCCTATAGACAATGGACCAGTGTTAAATGTAACATTCTCAGTGTTGATTTAACGCTGGAGAATTTGCTGTGTACTTATGTGTGTATGTGCCCTGTATGTGTGTGTGAGAAAGAGAAAGAGACAGCTGATTCACCCCAGTACTTCTATGCCATGATATTACATTTGACTGGGTATTGTCTATTGAAGAAAACATTCAGAAATTCTTGTTGAACCTTAGTTTCACTGAAATCTAAAGAAGTAGATATCTTGGAGCCAGGGGCTCTATTTTCGGCTGGCATTAAGGCGGCGCTTGTGTCAAACACATGTTAGTTTGCAATTTCGTCATGTACAGTGGCTTGCGAAAGTATTCACCCCCCTTGGCATTTTTCCTATTTTGTTGCCTTACAACCTGGAATTAACATGGATTTTTTGGGGGGGGTTGTATCATTTGATTTACACAACACTTGTAAAGATGATAAATCTTTTTTTATTGTGAAACAAACAAGAAATAAGACAAAATAACTATTCACACCACAAAAGTCAATACTTTGTAGAGCCACCCTTTGCAGCAATTACAGCTGCAAGTCTCTTGGGGTATGTCTCTATAACCTTGGCACATCTAGTCACTGGGACTTTTGCCCATTCTTCAAGGCAAAACTGCTCCAGCTCCTTCAAGTTGGATGGGTTCTGCCTGTGTACAGCTATCTTTAAGTCAACCACAGATTCTCAATTGGATTGAGGTCTGGGCTTTGACTAGGCCATTTGAAGACATTTAAATATTTCCCCTTAAACCACTCAAGTGTTGCTTTAGCAGTATGCTTAGGGTCATTGTCCTGCTGGAAGGTGAACCTCCATCCCAGTCTCAAACCTCTGAAAGACTGAAACAAGTTTCCCTCAAGAATTTCCCTGTATTTAGCGCCCTCATTCCTTCAATTCTGACCAGTTTCCCAGTCCCTGCCGATGAAAAACATCCCCAAAACATGATGCGCCGCCACCATGCTTCACTGTGGGGATGGTGTTCTCAGGGTGATGAGAGGTTTAGGGTTTGCGCCAGACATAAAGTTTTCCTTGATGGCCAAATAGCTCAATTTTAGTCTCATCTGACCAGAGCATGTTTAAGGAGTCTCCCACATGCCTGGCGAACACCAAATGTGTTTGCTTATTTTTTTCTTTAAGCAATGGCTTTTTTCTGGCCACTCTTCTGTAAAGCCCAGCTCTGTGGTGTGTACGGCTTAAAGTGGTCCTATGGACAGATACTCTAATCTCCGCTGTGGAGCTTTGCAGCTCCTTCAGGGTTATTACATTTACATTTTTAGTCATTTAGCAGACGCTCTTATCCAGAGCGACTTACAGTTAGTGAGTGTATACATTTTTATTTATTCTTTCATACTGGCCCCCCGTGGGAATCAAACCCACAACCCTGGCATTGCAAGCACCATGCTCTACCAACTGAGCTACAGGGAGTTATCTTTGGTCTATTTGTTGCCTCTCTGATTAATGCCCTCCTTGCCTGGTCCGTGAGTTTTGGTGGGCGGTCCTCTCTTGGCAGGTTTGTTGTAGTGCCATATTCTTTCAATTTTTTTATAATGGATTTAATGGTGCTCCGTGGGATGTTTTATAACCCATCCCTGACCTGTTTGGAGAGCTCCTTGGTCTTCATGGTGTCGCTTGCTTGGTGGTGCCCCTTGCTTAGTGGTGTTGCAGACTCTGGGGCCTTTCAGAACAGGTGTATATATACTGAGATCATGTAACACTTAGATTGCACACAGGTGGACTTTATTTAACTAATTATGTGACGTCTGAAGGTAATTGGTTGCACCGATCTTATTTAGGGGCCTCATAGCAAAGGGGGTGAAAACATATGCAAGCACCACTTTTCCGTTATTATTTTTTTAGAATTTTTTGAAACAAGTAATTTTTTTCATTTCACTTCACCATTTTGGACAATTTTGTGTATGTCCATTACATGAAATCCAAATAAAAATCAATTTAAATTACTGGTTGTAATGCACGCCAAGGGGGGTGAATACTTTTGCAAGGCGCTGTAAAAACTGTCTCACTGGCATTTTCCAGTCCAAACGCCAGGTTCGGCAATTTACCTGTCTTATCAGCTGGCTCAGATGGTCGGGGTGGATATATTTGAGGTGTGTCCTTAAAAACATGATCCAAAGTCCTAATATCAGGCAGCACTGATGGAGATATTTAAGACCGCCCAAAAGCTGGTTTTAGAGGTAAAGCAGTTGGTTATGGCATGCATTTTGACAGCGGAAATCTATCTAGCCGTGACACACACTGCCCGTATGCGCATGGAACGAGTAGCCCAATGTGCTTTTGGTGCCTGTATACTTTGTACTTAGAAACATAAAAAACTAATGTTTTATCCTATTTTGTTTAATTTGATTAAAAACCAAGCATAGCCTCCCCTCCTCTGAAGGCTTTTTTTTGTCTGCCCAATGCAATCGCGAAGTAGTCAAGACTGTCATTAAAGGGTTGAAGCAACCACTTATTTCGCCATGGAGCACGTTCTGATTGGCCAGTGAGGGCCCAAGCCTAGACACAACCACAACTTGTTTATTCATCAAAACCCAGCCCTTTTGCGCCAACGCCAGCAAATGCGGCGATAATTGTGATAGTGACAAATATTTGTGACACACTCCTGATCCTATAGCGTTACCGCCTGCGTTGGGTATGTTAAAATAGAGCCCCAGGTCGGTCTGTTAGGAACAGAATGATACCACAATAAGACTACAGTACATCAAAGGACTGAAGAGAGCTCAAGAGAGAGCCATTCCCCACTGATTAGCTAATGAATGCAAACCAGACATGCTTGTTTTGCCTCTGTCACATATTTTTTTACTCATTGACATGGAACATTCTCTGCTTGTTTTTGCTATTCTGTTTCATTAACAACCTTGTTGCTCTCTCTATCTCTGCATGACATTTAGACTCAGTAAATTCCACAGAAACCTTGTGGTACTCTATAAAACTGCTCTGAATATACTAACTCCTGCTTTCCTCTAAGGAGGTCTTTATGGGTTGTATGTGTATCTAGGTTTGCATCCCAAATTGCACCCTATCTGCTATATAGTGCACCCGATGGGCCCTGGTCATAAGTAATGCACTATATAGGAAATAGGGTGCCATTTGGGACTTAACCACCTGATTGGTTTGGTATTGGTTTTGGTAGAAGACAAAAAGGCTACGCACGCGCTACAGTGTGTGGAACGTCATCTATAATAATTTGGCTGCTCTTAATTATTTTAAACAGCAGGTGCCACTAGTGTACACTGTGTTGATCAAAGCCTCGAGTAATGAACCTATTTTCTACACAAATAGTTGGAAAGCATCAATGCTTAAGGAAGCTTCGTTTCCCCATCACTACATTTTATAGTAACTTAAAGGCAGCAAGATGCCAGGAATAGAAGCTTTCTGATGATAGCTAAACTTGTACAAAATACCTCTTGGTTGACAGCAAGATGACCTTCCTGTCACACCATCAGGTCAATGGATGTGACAAAGATTGGTCACATTAAGTTGACAGTGTATTTAAAGCACACACTTCTTTCTCTTTCTCTCTCTCACGCTCTTTCTGTGAACAGTGAACCCGACATAGTCAGCATGGCTACGTCTTCCTCTGCCCTGTCAGACCACCTTCTGCCCCATCTGTACTGAGATCTCTCAGCTGCCAGCACATCTTCTGCAAGAGATGCCTTCAAGAGATCCCAGATGCTGGACTCCTCTAACACTGCCCTGAGTGTAGAGCTCCGGTCACAGACAGAAACTTCCAGATCAACAGACTGGCTACTGTGCCTGACTAGGAACATGGCGGACCAGTTGAAACTGGAGAAGAGCAGAAAAGAGAATACCAAAGCACAAAAGACTACAGACGAGAGAAAAGATTATTGTCCTGAGCACGGAGAAGCAATGAGGCTGTTCTATGAGACAGACGGTAAGCTGGTCTGTATGGAGGGGAGAGACCACAGAGGACACACATTCAAACCTGTGAAAGAGGCACATCACAACCTAAAGACAGAAGTGAGTAAGCTGAGAAGTGTCTAGATATCTTATATGCACCAAGGGTCAGAATACCAATACAACGTCTGTAAAGATCCCAACAGCCTGTTAGGTTTTATTAACTGGGAAGGCAATGAGAAAAGTATTGCATGGAAACTCTATGAATTACAAACGTCTATGGAAACGTTTGTGGAAGATCCTATGGAAGAACTTGTACTCCCTCACAGTGACATTTCACTGCGGTCGTGGGTCGCACTGGGGTACAGATGTAAAAATCCATCCTAATCTGCCATTGGTACCCATTCAATTTAGCACAAGGTCGCCTTGTGAAATCTCTTTCATTCTCTTAAAGGTCCCGAACAGTCATTCTTATTCCCGTGCAAAATAACATTTTGAGTGACTAAAATATCACCCATAATATTTGTTTTGGAAAGAAATGCTCAACATTTTAGAAAAAGTACATTTTCTCTCATGGCTAACTACCAGGAAGTTTGAAAAGACCGGCGGAGTGGGCAGCGATCTTATATTCATGAGCTCGCCTTGACTGACAGCTCTTTGAAATGCCTGTCAAGCAACTTGGATGCAGTAAGCGGTGTTGCAGTAAAATCATCTCAACAAATTTGGTCATACACAAAGCAACTTAAACATTGAAATTACATCAATGATGTCAAATTTTTTAAATATATATATATACATCTCCCATTTGGCATATCTGTTGTGATGTGGGTCACCGCAGCCCTGACGGATGTGTTGACTTGACAACTGCGTCGTAGTTCTGAATGACCCTTCCCCCTCTTTTGTTACATGCTGGCTGAAGACATTTACATTTTAGTCATTTAGCAGACGCTCTTATCCAGAGCGACTTACAGTTAGTGAGTGCATACATTATTTTTCATTTTTCATACTGGCCCCCTGTGTGAATCGAACCCACAACCCTGGCGTTGCAAACGCCATGCTCTACCAACTGAGCTATATCCCTGCCGGCCAATCCCTCCCCTACCCTGGACGACGCTGGGCCAATTGTGCGCCGCCCCATGGGTCTTCATGGGACCTAGCTAGCCAGTAACTAGCTAACACCAGACACAGATGAAAGGGGAAATATATAAGTATCTTTGCCATAGATGAATAGTGTAAACTTTTAATTATATTTGCTGAAACACTACAGTCAAATTTTGCCACCAGTAGAGTAGCTATTTAACTATATAAACCACGCCCCTCTGCAAACCCGCCTTCTGGTTACAAGATGGTACTTATTTAAATTAGGTAAGAGAATATTATGTCACCATTGGTTTATTAAAATGAGAGGTAGGGTGATGTCACCCTGTCCCCTTTAATGAATCCAAGTGTTTGACATGGGGGAGGGGACCAGTAACTTAATGATCAAACTTTATCGATGTAGAAGCAACAGTTATTTTCATACTTTGGTCATCATACTTTGATCTGGTTTCATCCAAATATCGTCCACTTTCATAAAAAACCCTTTAACCCTAAGAGCGCTAACAGGGGACAATTTTGACCCCAAGGGGTAAAAAATGTAATCATTTTTTTGTAACCTTCTGAAATTTTTTGACTTTGTCAAGCAACTAGTTACAGACAAAAAAAACTATTTATTATGATTTCTGTGTTAATATGGAGGAATAAAAAAGAATCTCTCTTGTATATACTAGTGGTGCGCTAGCCTGGTTGCGAGTCTCTGTTCTGCTACATTCCACTCCTTGTACTCCTTGTCTGACATGGAGTACAAGGAGTGGAATGTGCTGAACTTCAGAGATGGGCAAAGATACTATCTTGTTACAATTACAAAATACTCTAAAGACCAATGTATCAAATCACATTTTATTGGTCGCATACACATATTTAGCAGATGTTATTGCGGGTGTAGCGATCTAATGGAGTTGACTGGTGACTGTGACATTAATATATATATCATTCACGACGTTTGGACGGGAGCTATAATTTGGGTTTATTGCTTGAATTCAGGCTTGGTTGAACTGCTTTCAATGGGGAAAGATTGGTGCGTACCCAATTTCTGTGATTTTCGTAGAAAACTCTACTTCTGGTGTGGACCTATGTAGCATGAGCCATCTTCAATTGACCCTTCGCTAAGCCACGCCCCAGGATTTGGGCCAACTTATTGCAGCGCTACATTGGATAGCAACTGTCATTGCTATATGCTATGAAAGAGATGCAGCATTTTCCAGGAAGTAGCCTTGTAGTTCTTTTTACTTTTGCAGATGTTTTGAATGGTCTTCAATGGGCAAAAATGTAGCACAATGGCCTTCAGCGCACAAACATAATAAAAAGAATCTGGCAGAAGTAAATTCATCCAAAAGCACGAATAAACGTAACTGTCTATATATCTTAAATCACCGCATTTTCGGAGATTTGATGACATAATCGTCAAGCCAATTCAAAAGATTAGGAGCCAGTACCTGGAAATATGATGTAGGACAACATCAGTGGCATAGTGTATGGTCTGACCAGCCTCGGACAAGCTCTAGTTTGAAACGCATGAAAACCAATGAGAGCATTCGGAGAAAAAAAAATCTTCAAAAAATACATTGTTTAAATGACTTAATAATTTAACCGTGCACCAGGGGTACTTGTAGCTGTGATTCCTAAAAGGCAACGCCTGTTGAAGTATTTTTCAAATCCGAAATTATACATTTGTTCCATTGTTTGCTAGCTGGTTAGCTAGATCTCACTGGCCACCATTGAAAACGCTGCTAATGGTAGCTAGCTAGCCAGTTAATATAACATATTTTCTCCAAATCTATGTTAGCTAGCTAAGTTGGCAATATTATGAATATAACTCTCATCTGCTGTCGACATCCGGATACGATTTGAGAGCACTTGTTAGCTCCAAAACCGCTTAGTAGCTTTGACAGTTCATTGAGCCCTCCAGTGGCTAACCACATTAAAAACATAATTTTACCAGGTTCTCGTGAAGCAATTGTAGTCTGTGTTTGATTTAATTGTGTATTAAAAACACAGTTAGAGATCGTTGTGGGGGGGGGGGGGTTCTCCTGTAGTTTGAATGGGAATGGTGCTTCGCGGGAAAATGTTGTCTGAGGTTGTTGCAACACTAATGAGTGTGTGTAGACGATTAATATGGTTTCTAACATTTGAGAATACATTATTCCCTTTAACTCTACTATAATAGTCTATATGTTTGTCTTGATTGTTAATATTTGCTTTGTAGAGTTTTTTGTATCCAATAAAACAGCATGACTTCAAAACTATTTACAGTATATAAAACTACTAATGAGAAATTGTTGTCCTTGATGGGCTTTAAGTCTCTATTCTGTTCCCCGCAGGCTATCTCAGTTTACACAGACTATTCCAACCTCTCTGTATTACTGAAACTAAATAGTTTTATATTCTACATTCCACACATATTTATCACATAATGACACTAATAAGGATGGCTTAGGTATGTCCTTCTAGCAAGGCTAGAAGGGACACTATTCCCATAGGGCTCTGGTTAAAAAGTAGTGCACTATAAAGAAAATAGGGTGCCATTTGGGACACATCTCCAACCTCCCTTAAATAAGTTCTACTGTTATTGTGAACAGGGCTCTGCTGGCCCCTAAAGATGGCCGCCAGGGGCTTTGGTTGTAATCACTAGATGTTGGCAATCACAGCCCAGGAATTTGGCATCTTTGTGATCTCTGGTGTTGCCATTGGTTAAGCACTCTGTATAGCAGCTGTCCCATGCCAGCAGAGACTAAAGCTGTGGCTGACCTTCACAATCACATGCACACATACACACACGCACGCACGCACGCACGCACACACGCAAACAAACACACACACACGCACTCACACAAACACACGTACAGTGAGGGAAAAAAGTATTTGATCCCCTGCTGATTTTGTACGTTTTCCCACTGACAAAGAAATGATCAGTCTATAATTTTAATGGTAGGTTTATTTAAACAGTGAGAGACAGAATAACAACAAAAAAATCCAGAAAAACGCATGTCAAAAAATGTTATAAATTGATTTGCATTTTAATGAGGGAAATAAGTATTTGACCCCCTCTCAATCAGAAAGATTTCTGGCTCCCAGGTGTCTTTTATACAGGTAATGAGCTGAGATTAGGAGCACACTCTTAAAGGGAGTGCTCCTAATCTCAGTTTGTTACCTGTATAAAAGACACCTGTCCACAGAAGCAATCAATCAATCAGATTCCAAACTCTCCACCATGGCCAAGACCAAAGAGCTCTCCAAGGATGTCAGGGACAAGATTGTAGACCTACACAAGGCTGGAATAGGCTACAAGACCATCTCCAAGCAGCTTGGTGAGAAGGTGACAACAGTTGGTGCGATTATTCGCAAATGGAAGAAACACAAAAGTACTGTCAATCTCCCTCAGCCTGGGGCTCCATGCAAGATCTCACCTCGTGGAGATGCAATGATCATGAGAACGGTGAGGAATCAGCCCAGAACTACATGGGAGGATCTTGTCAATGATGGGACCATAGTCACCAAGAAAACAATTGGCAACACACTACGCCGTGAAGGACTGAAATCCTGCAGCACCCTCAAGGTCCCCCTGCTCAAGAAAGCACATATACAGGGCCGTCTGAAGTTTGCCAATGAACATCTGAATGATTCAGAGGAGAACTGGGTGAAAGTGTTGTGGTCAGATGAGACCAAAATCAAGCTTTTTGGCATCAACTCCACTCGCCATGTTTAGAGGAGGAGGAATGTTGCCTATGACCCCAAGAACACCATCCCCACCGTCAAACATGGAGGTGGAAACACACTTTTTCTGCAAAAGGACGATGGACGGGGCATGTATGGGTCGTGGATGGGTATTCCAGCATGACAATGACCCAAAACACACGGCCAAGGCAACAAAGGAGTGGCTCAAGAAGAAGCACATTAAGGTCCTGGAGTGGCCTAGCCAGTCTCCAGACCTTAATCCCATAGGAAATCTGTGGAGGGAGCTGAAGGTTAGAGTTGCCAAACGTCAGCCTCGAAACCTTAATGACTTGGAGAAGATCTGCAAAGAGGAGTGGAACAAAATCCCTCCTGAGATGTGTGCAAACCTGGTGGCCAACTACAAGAAACGTCTGACCTCTGTGATTGCCAACAAGGGTTTTGCCACCAAGTACTAAGTCATGTTTTGCAGAGGGGTCAAATACTTATTTCCCTCATTAAAATGCAAATCAATTTATAACATTTTTGACATGCGTTTTTCTGGATTTTGTTGTTGTTATTCTGTCTCTCACTGTTCAAATAAACCTACCATTAAAATTATAGACTGATCATGTCTTTGTCAGTGGGCAAACATACAAAATCAGCAGGGGATCAAATACCTTTTTCCCTCACTGTACATGTACACATCATATACGTACACACACAGGATTTACAACACAAATATGGTCAGAAATCAAACCAAACATTGCTATAAAACATAAACAGTTGCAGTTGTATTACTTATTGATTAGATATACAGACAGACTAACTGTGACGTTATTGATTAAACAAAATTCCCCACAGATTATGTCTAGTCCAGTGGAGGCTGCTGAGGGGAGAACGGCTCATAATAATGGCTGGAACGGAGCAAAAGGAATGGCATCAAACCATGTTTTTGATGTATTTGATACCATTCCACAGATTCCGCTCCAGCCATCAGCACGAGCCCATCCTCCCCAATTAAGGTGCGACCAACCTCCTGTGGTCTAGTCCTGCTTATACACCAAAAATGTATATCATCTACATATTCTATTATGCGTCCCAAATGGCACCTTATGGGCCCTGGTCAAAAGTCCTGAATCCATAGAGAATAGGGTGCTATTTGGAATGCACACTATATTATGATGTGCAAATGAGAGAACATGAAGGTGTCTCTGCTACCCACAGGCACTGATCTAGGATCAGTTTAGCCTCCCCAAATCTTTACAATGAGGGGAGAAAATACCAAACTGACCTAGGGGCATGTTCACCGTACTCCTTGGATCTCTCTCAATTCATCCTTCCTCGATTTATTTAATCCTCTCCTCGCCCTCTTCTCAAAACTTTGGACCTTCTCCTCCAATATGGTTGAGAAGGAGGGGAGGAGATAGGACGTGAGGAATCAAATTAATAAAAATGAGATTCACTCTAGGAGTAAATTCACCCTTCTCCTTATGGGTTGCTTCATTGATAAATGTGGTGGTTTTCACTATAAAGGAGGATATCTCCCCCTAGTGGTATGAACTAAAAGGCACATCTAATACTTTTAAATTGCACTTCTCCTGAATACCAGTACATGGCACTGTAACCCATTGATTAGTACAGGCCAGGTAGGCAAAAAGTAGGCTAACTGAGGATGAGGCTTGTATTTGTGTGCAGTTATTTTTCTTACCCAGAGGATGGACCCAAGCCAAGACCCCACACTGTCACTTATTTAAGAGAGGTTGTGTTTTCAGTTGCAATTCTAGTAGGCTATTATGACATGCCTAAGTTATTATTGTCATTATGTCATATGATTTATATGTTCGGAATGTTGATGATAAAACTACTATGACTGCAATTTAGTATTGCAGACTGCTTTGAGTATCCTGTGTTTGAGTAGGAGTGTAAACCATTGAGACTTTAGTAGCCTGTGTTTGAGTAGGAGTGTGTAGCCTGTGTTTGAGTATGTGGTCCTCTGTAGCTCAATTGGTAGAGCATGGCGCTTGTAACGCCAGAGTAGTGGGTTCGATCCCCGGGACCACCCATACGTAAAAATGTATGCACACATGACTGTAAGTCGCTTTGGATAAAAGCGTCTGCTAAATGGCATTATATTATTAGGAGTGTAAACCATTGAGACTTTAGTAGTGTTTGAGTATGTCAACCGAAGATGGTAAGGTAAGATAAAGGAAAGAGAATAGAGATGCCGTACAACACAGTTTCAAAGTCAAGCTGTTTCATTGTGTTTGAGTATGTCAACAGCAGACAGTAAGGTAAGATAAAGGAAATAGTTTGTAAGTTACAGAATCTCGCTTTTTTCCTCACTCCTCCTGGCGATACAGCAGCTAAATGTGCCCTACATTTCTCCTACTTTTGTGACCAACACCTTCAAAAGCAAATACACGCTGCAAGGGGATAAGCGTGCCGACTTAGAGGAGAAGAGAGGGGAGAGAGAAAGAGAGAGGGGGGGAGAGAGAGAAAGAAACACACACAGAGAGACACATAGAGAGATAAGCGTGCCCACTTAGAGGAGAAGAGAGAGAGAGAGAGAGAGAGAGAGAGAGAGAGAGAGAGAGAGAGAGAGAGAGAGAGAGAGAGAGAGAGAGAGTGAGTGAGAGAGAGAAGGAGATTGTACTAATTGCAAACTGTCAGCTGGAGGATATCTTTTTCTGTTACCTTCACCCCAACGCCCACTCAGTTACTGTACTGAAGGTTGTACTGCATGGGTACATGCTGACAAGCCGCCATAAAAACATGTTTTCCCATGCTCTTCTGGGGAACAACAGGAGAATATTATAAAATAATCAATACATCATAGAAACTATAGTTCAGACAGGAAACGTCACATATTCGTTTAAGCATTTATTAGAAAAATATTACAATACATGCAATACATTAGTCCTGACGTTAAGCTTTGCTCCTTTGGGGTAGCTCACTGCTAGAGCAGAGCGTGCATCATGTTAAGATAATAATAATTACAGGCAGTGAGCAAGGTACACTGTACCAATCCCCCTGACCGAAACAAAAGCAGAGCCCAAACAGGTGGAGGGTGGGGTGGGGTGGGGGGTGGGGTGGGTGGGGTGGGGGGTGGGGTGGGGTGGGGGGTGGGGTGGGGTGGGGGGTGGGAAAGCAGAAAATCGACATGCATGACGAGTAACACGTTTCAGGAATAGCATGTCACCAGAACACCAGCGCATAGCTTGCTTGTTAGATGCATTTGCAGGGTTTCGGATTAAATTGAGTCAATGCTGTATGTTGGTGACTCCAACTGCACACTGTATCCCATTTTCATGCACAGGTTATCCAGTTAATATTACATTATAACATCTCACAGATTCATTACCCTATGGTGTTTGATGATTGATTATTTGATTGTTTTTAAGGCCTCAGGCAGGGAAATGATTTTGATGAAGATTGTCAACTCAGGATGAAAAGTAAGCAATCACCAGATTGACCTGATATCAAGCTCCAGTCTTCTGAATATTATTATGACTGATTATTATTATTATAATGATGATGAGGATGATGATGCATTCCACTCCTACTGAATATATGTAAATGAAGGACAATGAGAAAAGAGGACCTTTGTAAATGATCATTTATGTTAATGTTATTTTTTTATGATTATGTTTTTAGCTTGGTAGAACAAATAAGCCACTTACAACTTCTTAAATATCATAACATTTCCTACAGAAATAGGAACTGGATGGCAGAGTCTGCAATACGGAAGGCTGAGGGGAATGAGTTCTCTGAGGTAACCCATTAACTACATTATAATACAGGTAGTATTGTACAGTACATTGTATTGTATTTGCTGTCAGCCATAGGAAATAGTGATTTAGACCACGAAAGCTATTTCCTGGGGACTGCAGATGAAAATGAGCTGCTAGCTAAATCTGGTGCAACGCATCATTTCTCAGTGTTCTGAGAATTTAGTTTTTGTTGTAAATTGTCTCTGTCTAAATAAACATAATAAATAATAATAATAATTTCAGAATGATGCAAACAGAGTCAAACGTAAAACATTTCTGTAGTACTTGATTCTGCCACTATTTTGCACTGGACTAAAACAGTATCTGCCATATTTAATTCAACCATAAGATGGTGACCTTTTCCATTAATTCACACAAAATTACCCAACTCAATCTTTACTTACTACGTACTCTGATCACTAGGTGAAGCTGCTGCAGCAGACACTGGTACAACCCTACCTCACACAGGACGTAGCAGAGGAGGCGGGGTATGCAGCACAACCCCCATGGTGGGCCCAGGGGTTAAAGGTCAGCTGTTCCTCCTGAGTGACGCCTCTGCCTCAATATGACGGGACTCATCGTGACATAATATTTGAAGTGTATTCAGGATCACAGTGTTTACTGCACTGCAACAAAAAAAATCTCTTCAACACCAGTTTCTACATTGTCCAGCATCTGTTGACTGCAGTTCACATCTACATAGCCATCATGATGGAATTAATCTGCAACTATACATTTAGTTCAGTACTTGCACATAAAAATGTTCACGCAACTGTTGGATGACCATGAACGTAAACCTGTTTGCTGATCTCATGTAATTCAAGATGAGAAAAGGCACAATCAGCTGCTGTTTTAGAAACACTGTGAGGTCATAATAAATGTGTGATGTCATAATAAATGTGTAATGAATGAAATTGGACAGAATGAGGACAGAAAATTAATTTGAAATATGGTATAATATATTTATTCAGACAAGAGCAGATTGGGAACACGTCTATTCTCGGAGTCAAATGATCTTGATGAGAAATGTGTATTTATACACTATTTACACATAACCCTCGGCCCAAATACAGAACTAGTTACAGTATGTACAGTACATGTACAATACAGTTCATGTCTCATAAAGTGATTGGATCAACTGCGACAAACATTGTCAGTAGATGACGGTTTTTGGCTTAAGATCAACCGCCAGATTTTCCTTGTCGGCCATCGGATTTGAACCGGCAACCCGCTTACTAACATTGAGCCTCCTGCTGCTCCACAGTTGGTGATTAACATTAATATAAAGTGACCCCACTTTACACAGTAGTTGAATAAATCTCTTTGATGTAAAAAGCCTCTCCGTCTCACAAACAAATAACTTCCCAACTAATTTATCACTTACAGTATAGTAAACATAAAGTAGTTGCTGTTCTTAAATCATATCTGCAATATTCTTTCCTTTAAAAGTCTGTATCAACTACTGTCACCGGTGGTTGATTTTCCTGAATGTAAGGGTTGAGTGTGTGGACCAATCCCCTGTTTACTGATTGCCACGTTTCTTGGCCATAGCCTTGGCTAGTTCTGACATGAAGTCCCCGCCCCCGGGCGCTGCTAGTGGTGGTGTAGTCCTCTTGGGTGGAGGGGGGCCTGTTTTCCTCACCGATGGGGTCGATCGGAACCCTGCTGGGGGAGAGGAAGGTGGGGGCGGAGGTGGAGGGGGGGGTGCTCCAGCCCCTATATAGGACTGGCGAGGCGGAGGTGCTGGTAAGGAACCCCTGTTGGTCACAGGGCAGAAGGTAGGATCAGGTGGTGGAGGTGGTAGGGGAAAACCTGGGTCCGGTGGTGGTGGGGGTAGGAAGCTGACTGGATGTGGAGGGGGTAACGAGCCGGCACCTGGACCGAATCCAAGAGCTGGAGGTGGGGGAGGGAGGAAGTCTGGAGGTAACTCTGGGCCGTCGTCCTGGGAGAGAGGTGGAGGTGGTGGAGGGAGGTTGTCCATGGATGTCGGTGATGGGGGGAATTTGGTGGGCAGGCTGGGTAGTTGTCGTGGGACAGAGGTTGATGGTGGGCTTCTCTTGGCAGCCAGGGGCGGTGGTGGTGGGGTCAGCACTGGGTCAGGGGGTGGCGGGGGGAGGATCTGTGTAGGTAACAGGGGTGGTGGTGGAGGGGGTGCATTGCCAACCTTGGCCACAGGTTCTGCAGGGGGCTGGGGAGCATGTCCATTGGCCTGACCAGAAGCTTTGGCTGGGAGAAGAGCAGAGAGAAAGAGACAAGCAAGGAATAAGATCTTTCATCTTATCAATACAGTCATTATTTGAAATTTGATTTGAAGAGTTCTTGATTTTGTATACTCAGTGTAGTAAAATAATGATGATCTATCCATTGATAATCTTTCTGCTCACAGCTAATATCTACCAGCAGAAAGGGTGTCTACTAACCTTTGGTGGTAGGGGAAGGTGTTGACGGAGTGGACGTTGTAGTGCTGGTGCGGTTGGTCCACGCAGTGGTGACTGCAGCCTTCTTCATCGAAGTTTTGTAGTTTTCATACAGAGACTTCCCATACTGAGGGGACAAACACCAACCATTACAATACACACAAGACCACCAACTCTGTCTGCACAACCCATCACCGTTTATGTTTCTGCCTTAGATATACGCTGTCAAGCTGTCTGGGCTCACCTTTGCGATGCGTATTGCTGTCACCCAGAGAGTCATGGTCCAGGCATCATCACAGCACAGATATTTAATATACTGAGACTCTTTCTGGATCTGGGGGTGCTGTAGATAGGAATGGGAACACATCTTTAGGGTAGCGAATCAGTGAGACAAAAAGATTGCATCACATCCAATGTGTTCTTTTTGGTACCACTACCCTGTATGAGCTTGCAATTTATTTTTATTTATTTTTTGGGGGGGGGAAGTGATTCCAGCCATAAGATCTCTAAAGTCCTCTAATGTAGATTGCATAAAAATATCAGATATCCACGCTAGCAGAATGAAGCGTTACAGCCTGATGACAGCGGTGGGATTTAAGAAAGTGAACTCCTCCTCCATATTGAATGCGTCATGGAAAAGCTGGTGATAATCAGACAGTCAGCACTCATGTGCCTCCCAAATAACATGGGAGACGTCCAACACTGAAATGTCCACCCGGCTGATGGAGTTATGGCACAGCATCCATCACAGAGGGTGGTAAAGGAGAGAACCGAGTCATACTTTCTCCCCTGGCCGTTGTTCAAACACAGCAGTTTGTATGAGATCATTGTCCATCTTTCATGAGCACATTAGCCATCTGAGAGAAAATGTCTCGACTTTGCTGTAGGGCCATTACCACACACTGATTGGCGTGATTCAGTGTTTTCCACTATGAAGCTGAAGGTGCCTGGTAGTGCCACTAGGGGGCACAGTCTGTCTAAAATGAAGCTTTGGCCAACTAGCCATGGCGGAGTTAGTCTCCATTAGTGCCTACAAAAAGATGCCATTACTATTGCTCTCTATAACATCTGAGTCCAAATGCCTAGCTCCATTTCACTCATTCAGCGGTGCATTATGAGCATTGATGACCCAATGCAGAGCTAGATATTAGAGACCTTGCTAAACCTTCCCAGGGTTCCAACCTGTCTGCTACATTGACTGAGTGAGATCATCTTCCTTCAGCCTCACTTCTTCAACCCTCTAGCCTTGAGGGGATATCTCTCAGTGAAATGTAATTCTGTCTCCTTGTCTCGCTAAGCTCTTTGGCTTTGATTCCCAACACCTCCTAGACCTAGAGAATAATGGTTGTTGCCGATTCAAGTGTTTCCGAAAGGAGGGAGGAAAATAAAGAGTAGTTTCAGATCCTTAAAAGACTATAACCACCAACCTACCAGGAACTCGTGTTCTGAGAAGAAGTGAGAATCTTATTAAAAGATACAACTTGAAACCGAGCCAACTGAAGAGAGCACACTATATTGCCTCAAGGAAAGGGTTTTCACCAAGACAAATACTGTACTATGACTAATGTGTTACAAACCAAATAACATTTTGTTGGCGAAGTTTACAGTGTTCCTCATTCCATTAATTTTATCTAACTCACTTGCAAATTAATTGGCCTGTAAAAATGGGGGACTTTTCACTTCCTGTTACTATATATTGAAGTTCGCAATTCCAGCGAGGCAGCTGTTGGGTTGACCACAGTACCAGTCTGTAGAGTGACAAAAATATACCAGAGTTATTTACAATTATAATAAACAAAACCCTCACTGTATGCTTATTTAATATGTACATGCGTACTTACACTTGCAGCATGTGAGATACCTTTCCAAATAAAGCAAACTGTATAGAGACTATTACAGTAGCTCATAGTGGAAGAGTTAAGCTCGGTTTAAAGGAGCAATCTGCATTTCAAACAATAACAAAGAGTACACCCAGCCACTGTTTTGGTAAAAAGCTGTGGGATGGGGATGGAGAAATGTAACCACTCTCAAATTCATAGACAGAGCTGTGGATGCAAGGACTGACCATTGATATCAACATGAGAGATTTAACCATGTTTTGAGACTATACAGTGTTTGTTTACAATTACAATGTCTACAAACAAAGGAGTAACACAAGCTTATATTTTGGGTTCTGATGGGGTACAAACAATTGATGTAGCAATCGAAGATAATATTGGGGAAGGAAGCGCTCATGTAGTTTCTCTCTTTATATACCTTTTACTAACTGTGACTTTTGAGCTGTGAGACTAAAATGGGGTCATCCTTCCAAAAAAGTGTTTTCAACTGTTCACTCACCTTCAGAACAAAACAGAAATCTGTTGGGGCCTTGTATTTGTTTTTGAAGTCTTTGCCATAGTAGACATTTACATTGTCGAACTGGACGAAACACACCAGGTCACGAGATGTCTGTGGAAAAAAGGTAGTCAAACTTGAATCTTGAATGACAGCATTGTGTTCAAACACTATAGCCTAACTTAAAAAATGTATCACTTAATCAATGCCTTGAAACAAGAACCAGTAGCCACTGTAGCCTTGGGTTGACTTACAGTAGCACCTTCACCCATCGTCAGTAGAGTTGAGTAAAATCTCAACACCATAAAGACATAATCTATGAATGGCGTGTTTATGAATAACTGTTGCCACAAGATGAAAGATGTAAGTGAATATAGGTTGCCAGTGGGTGCAAATAATCCAGTTGTATTTTTAGAGCGGCTTGAACGGAATAAGGGGTTGATAAAGCAAAAAGTATTTAGCACTATAACGTTGTAGTCCAAGAGTAAAGAACCTCCCAGCCATTTCATTAAGGTCTCAGTTGACATTGAGACCATTTTTGCAGACATCTTTTTTCTCTTACCTTTTGTTGTTGTTGCGGGAAAGGGGTTACTTTTGATCACATAGCAACTCTGTATGTATGTTGGGTTAGCTGGGAGTGTACTGTGTTCTGTTCACACTAAACTGAAACTGACTGGGCCATATAGCCAGTGGATGTGTTTTCTTTATCTGGGTTGTAGCCCAAGTCCCTTTTTGACCTCTGACCTTGCTCTTCCCTTTGGGTACATAATAAATTCCAGAGGCCCGCAGCAGGAAGAGGCGCTGTTTCCACGACTTCTTGCCATCCTCCCTGAGATAGAGCACCCCCTCTAAGTCAGGCACGATGATGGAGGTCCCACAGAAGTTCTCCTGTGTGGGGAGGAGGCAGGAAGGGAATAAGAAGTCACAGAAAGGTCACATCATTGGAAACTGTCACTCAACATGAAGTCTCACATCTTTTCAATGGTCTAGTCTACATGGTGGAGTTTGTGTGACTTACCTCCACAAGTAACTCCTTGTCTCTGTCTTTCATGTCTTTGAGAGTTTTCTTGTCCTTCTTCCACTGATAAAAGTTCTATAGTGAGAAAAATATTAGCTTTACTATGCCAGTTAAAATAAGTCAAAACTTTAGGGTCGTAAAAGTGGTCACACTGCACCAATCCGTTGATTCAACCTTTATATTTTTTGGTGTTCTTCGGAGGACCAATGTAACTTTGTTTTACATTTTTGTTTTTACAGCTTTTTTGTTACAAATACATTTTACAAAAAAATGTCATACATTTATCTTAACTGATGTGAAGAGTTCGGATTGCAATAGTAGCCATGCTATTCAAGAGGGGTTTAAGTGAAATTATATTTTCTTAGGATTGATCAAATCTTGTTGGATTCACAAGGATTTACACATTAATCATGTTTCTATGGAAGAATAAAATCACTTTTGGAAATAATTGTAAGAATACACAAAGCAGTATTTTGGAAATGAGACAATCCCTCACATATTTTTTCCATACACTTCAGGCCTGCATATGATACCACAGCCTCTCGCTGCCAACAGCCAAAATGCATTAATACTTAGAGATTACAAAGGGCTCTGTTGGAACAATAAACATTGTTTCAACATTATTAAATTGCCTTGTTTTTCACTGGCTGACATTTTGTTTGATGCATCACTGTGAAGATGACATAAAGGGGTCTGTTTTGAAAGGATATCTCATGATTGAGCAAACATTTGAAAGTAACCAGAGTTGAAATAATGGAGAGATTGATTTGCAAAAACAGAGGGAGGCCAAGAAAAATGGCCTGCTGAGTATTGAGCTGTCAGGATATCATGAGCAGACCACCTCACACTATTTGAAATCAGGGCAGTCGGCAAAACGTTTTTAAATTCTTCTTATGGAACAGACACTGCTGATGATAACTATGCAGGATGTGTATTTTTAATATGTTTAAACTTAGAAAGTGATTGCAGTTTGAAGAAGCAATGTGAAAAACTCACCTGAGGGTTTTTGAAGAATTCATATTTGTCTGATCTCTCTTGGAAGAGAACTTTGTTTTCACTGTCCCTTGTCCATGCAGATAGTGGGTCTACTAGGTTCTCATGGTCTTCAAAACCCCTTTCTGTCAAGACAAAAGCACACAGAGCTCACACAATAATCTGTTATTAATCTATTATAATATGTTATTCTGTTAGTCCTTGGAAAATAATATATCATGGGTCAGTCAAATAATGATAAGATGGAGCCTTTGGCCTACTAAAATGTAAAGTTTACTTATTTTGTATGAGATTATTGATAATTTGATCAATACAATATTATTATTGCAACACCTTTTTTCACAGAAAAATATGCTGTAGAATATAATGGTGACCCTCACCCTGATAAAATATCAAACACAGCTATGAAAATTTACACTCTTCATTGCATACATTAATTTAGTTTTGTAAGGTACTGTTATTTTTTGAAACAATTCTAGCATATCACCAAATATAGTTTACGGACCAATGTATAGAAGCACATTGTCACGCCCTGGCTCTGGGGACTCTTATATGTTGAGCCAGGGTGTTAGTTTATATGTGTAGTGTCTATGTTTTGTTTTCTATGTGTTCTTTTCTAGATCGTGTGTTTCTGTGTTGGCCGGGGTGGTTCCCAATCGGAGGCAGCTGTGTCTTGTTGTCTCTGATTGGGAACCATACTTAGGCAGCCTGTTGTGCACTTGTCATTTGTGGGATCTTGTTCCGTGTAGGTTTGTGTTTATGACCGAGGACTTCACGTTTCGTTTTGTTGTTTTGTTGCTGTGTGTAAGTACTCAATAAAAGATGTACGCATTTCACGCTGCGCCTTGGTCCAATCATTACGACGATCGTGACACACATGGACACACAAGGTTTGAAGTAGATTTCACTACCATACAATTCTCCATTTACAGTTCTATGCAGAATGGTATTGCGCTTAAAATGGGCCCAACAAAAGACAAGCTTACGGATTTAAAGTGGCATTAAAACTTTAAAACACATGAACTATTAAGAGATCTTTCCGCTTCTTCCCACCACGTTGCCCACCCACACTCTGATGTTCCATCATGTCTGGGTGTTTCACTGTAGTTTCACCATGTTTCTCAATGACAGGCTACTAGTCCTAATTAAAACAGAGATAGGCATTAAGCATTAGCCAATAGCTTCCAGGGCTGTTGTCTGTGGCCAGGCCTATTACTGCCATTAAATGGATGGTGAGAGCGTGAAACTTTGCTCCTAAAGAGTTTTATAGGGAGTCATTACGAGTTAAAAGCCCTTTGAACTACATTACTGTAACTGCATGGTATGTTGCAGTGCAGGATGCTGTATATGGTGAACACATGGATGTCTCACGGAAATGCAAGCAAATGGCACTTTAATTTAAGGGGGTGAACTTCAGCTTTTATTTTACAATGCCAAAACACAGGTAAGCTAGTAGTGTACATGAATCCCCTCTCAAACATTTTACAACTTTCCAGAACATTTGCGCCATGTAACATGTACAGTAAAACATTACGTTCACAAGGACATTTTTAGGACGCAGATCAAAATCTATTTAATTTCCAATCAATCAAATTTTTGAAGCGGACATACTGTATGCCTTCAAACAAAAAGCAGTTTTGTGGTGAGGGATGCGTGTCTGTGTCACAGACAGGAGTGTAGCATTGAACATACAGTCATATCAGCAGTACTTCTGGTTTGGTCAAGAGTAACAGATCAACCTCCTCTCATGGAATATAGTCTTAAAGGCTGACACGTGGTGGTCAAAAATGTCATGCGGGTGAGGTGGCAGACATTGGTCTTCAAATAGCCCTCATGACTAAAAAATGTACCAACTGTTGACCAAGGGGATGTTCCTTTTTCCTCTCATCTACATTTGGGTTTACAAGACATGCAAATGCACCACTGTACTCAAATTGCAATAACAGGAATTTTAAAGATTATCATAAAGTCAAGTTGTGCTCTGCCATTATAGAATATGGGCAATGGTTTGAAAGTTTGTCTTGACTCTCCATAAACTGAATGCAATTACAGGAATTAGCTTAGTGTTATAGGAGACCAGAAAGGATTAAAGATGATCAGAAAGGGTATTACATGAGGTAAATCATGATTTGCATGTTTTTCCCAAAAGGAGGGCTTCTCCAGAGCAAACCAAAGACATGGTAATGGCTGACTGAACAAACATGTTGCCTATAAAGTCCAACAGTAGCTGAGGTAGAGAGATGTAGGATTGAGGTCATGAGGAATATATTTCCGCATAACAGGGAAGATGACTGACAGTGCCTGATGTAGTAAATTGAACCCACTTGCCCGGTGTGTGTATGTGTGTGTGTGTGTTGTGTGTGTGTGTGTGTGTGTGTGTGTGTGTGTGTGTGTGTGTGTGTGTGTGTGTGTGTGTGTGTATGCATGCGTGTGCGTGTGTGTCTGAAAATGGTGGGTTACATCAATGCCTCATTGTGTGCTCACCGCAGCAAGGCTGTCATCGTGCCAATGAAAACACAGTCCATCATCTGGACCTGAATGAAATCCCACCCGGTATGCATGGTATAGAGTGAGTGCATTGAAACCATGGAACAGTATATATTGTGTGTGTGTGCGTGCATGCGTGGGTGTGTGTTTGGCGAGGGGATCAGGCTCACCAAGCTGCAGCTCGGGGTTGGTCTCAGACAGGCTCCAGTCCACGTTGCAGTCACAGTGGGTCTTCTCAAACAGGTTGTCCAGAACATCCCTCACTGTCTGTCTCTCATCCACCATCAGTGTCTTGGAGCTACCGTCATTCATCACAACTTTCACCACCAGCTGCATGGAGATAAGACATTTACAGAAATAAACATTTAAATATTGGTGGCATTGGAAAGTATGTATTGTGTATTAAATCCTAGTAATACTTGTAATGACAGTAGGACACTGTCCAGGTTGCCGTTTTATGTTTTATTTATGTGTTACGAACAGATGTGAGCTTTTTATAATCATTAGTCATGACACCTGCCGTAGCCTATTCATGACAGCTCATAACAAATTACTTCTCACTAGCATGATAAAGCTGTACATGGACAGTGCATGGGTAAAACAGTTGATAGCTGCATATTCCTCTGCATATAGCTTCATGATTCTTTCATGAACGGTTATGCAGAACTTATGCTAGGTGTCATGTCATAGGCTGTAATGTACAGTATATGACAGCTTTATTGCCCAGAGTGTGTTTCCAGTATGATGTTAATTTACATTTACATTTTAGTCATTTAGCAGACGCTCTTATCCAGAGCGACTTACAGTTAGTGCATACAATTTTTTTAATCCCACCTGGCCCCCCGTGGGAATCGAACCCACAACCCTGGCGTTGCAAACGCCATGCTCTACCAACTGAGCTACATCCCTGCCGGCCATTCCCTCCGCTACCCTGGACCAATTGTGCGCCGCCCCATGGGTCTCCCGGTCGCGGTCGGCCGTGACAGAGCCTGGATTCGAACCAGGATCTCTAGTGGCACAGCTAGCACTGCGATGCAGTGCCTTAGACCACTGTGCCACTTGGGAGAACAGTACAGGTGTGGATGGAAAGATGTCATAAAACAGATACCTTGATTCCATCTGACCGTTGTATAACAGTCCTCAAAGAGCTATCCGCTACCGCTAGCATTGGCGCTAGCTGAGCAGTCATAGGGGAGCATTGAATGATCATTAGCCTCTATGGAGCTATGGCAGTCGTGGTCTGGCTATCGCCCCATAAATAAAGCCCAAATAAACTGGGATTAAGCTCATACTTCCTGGCTCATGTGGCCTTGAACTTCCCCTTTGTCTGGCAACAGATCCCGATTTAGGAAGCAGAGGAGCTTCGCAAACCATCCAGAGGTCAGCCAAGTTGTGTCATAAAAATGTGTCTTTCAAAGATGATAGAGGATGTTCCGTTTTAGATCAGGTTTTTTCCCAGCTCCTATGAAGAACAATGGACGGATGTGCACCACATGGTCAAGTAGTGTGTGTAACGGATCACTTCTTGAATTTGAACTAGGTGTCTTCAAACGAGTGGATTCACAAAAGAAATGTGCTCAATCTGGAACCTCCACTTTAATCTTTAGAACACGTAAAGGAAAAGGCCTCAGTGGCGTTTGACACACAGAGAACAAAACCGCAGACCACTGAGAAATGAAACCTCTGTCTATCTCTCTGGTCAGGACAGGTGTTTCTATGAAACCGGCCAGAGAAGGCAGAGAGTCTGTTTCCTGAACATTCATTAGTGTCATTTTATATTATCATTAGGCACATAGGGCTACATGACTGCAATGTTACCTAATCTAGTTACCTTACACACTGCTTCAGGCATTAAAAAAAAGTGCATTTAACCTTTATTTTGACAGGGAGTCATGCTGAGACCAAGGTCTCTTTTACAGATGAGCTCTGTAATTACAAGAATATACACATCAATATAATATAAAAACAAAACAGAGATATAAAACACAGTCATGGAAAACAAACACATTCTTCATTAAAAAGGTCCTCAATCAGCTGTCTGAAATACCCTAGAGCAGGGGTGTCAAACGTCCTGCCCGCGGGCCGGATCAGGCCCGCAAACGGGTTTAATCCGGCCCGCGAGATGATTTTGAAAAAATAAATAATAATAATAATAAAAATAATAATAATTTTGTAAAGTATAAAAATGCGCTGCAATTTTTCTATAAAATAAACTGCTGTTCCAATTGCGTCCACTGGATGGCGCAATAGCAATTGTGTTAAGCAAGCAAACTGTTTATACCGGGGCAGAGCAAGTAGGTCAAGCACATGCAGCCAATGAGCTACTTTGTTTTGCCCGCGATATTTATTACGGCTTCTACTTTTAACATTATGTGCTTTGGCACCCTCATTGCCCCAATATGTCTCTGTCAAAAAAGAGAAAAGTGGACGCAGAGTGCAGAGTGTTCCAAGAAAAATGGTCATCCTATTTATTCACTGAATTGAATGGGAAAGCTGTATGTTTGGTGTGTTCAGAGCATGTTGCAGTGCTGAAAGAATATAACCTTCGTCGCCACTATGTGAGTCTTCATGCCGACAAATATGACAACTTTCAAGGACAGCGGAGATGAGAGAAGGTGAATGAACTGTTGGCGGGTCTGAAGAAACAGCAGTCTGTGTTTACTCACAGCCGAGACATCAGTGACGCTGCAGTGAAAGCTAGCTACCTCATTGCTAATGAAATCGCAGTGGCTTCAAAACCATTTAGTGAGGGTGAATTTGTAAAAACATGCATGATGAAGGCAGCGGAGATGGTGTGCCCTGAAAAGCGGCAGGCTTTTGCAAATATCAGCCTGACAAGAAACACAGTTGCAGACAGGATTTCCGATCTTTCAGTGGATTTGGACAGCCAGTTGAAGCAAAAAGTAAAGTCATTTATTGCGTTTTCGGTTGCAATTGATGAAAGCACGGACATTACAGATGTTGCACAACTGGCCATTTTCATCCGCGGAGTTGATGACACATTGACCGTCACCGAGGAGTTCGTGGAGTTGGTGCCGATGACAGATACAACGACAGCAGCTGTTATTTTTACCGCACTCGTCGGTGCGCTGGACAGGGTCGGAGTGGACTGGTCCCACGCTGTCAGCCTGGCTACAGATGGTGCGCCCTCAATGATCGGGAAAAAAGCAGGCGTTGTGACAAAGTTCAGAGAGAAAGTGCAATCTGCAAATGGAGGATGTGATTTTTTGACTTTTCACTGTATTTTGCACCAGGAGGCTTTGTGTTGCAAGTCATTAAAGATGGATAACGTCATGAAGGTGGTCATCCAAACTGTTAATTTCATCCGATCCAGAAGCCTGAATCACCGTCAGTTTGACAGCCTTCTCAGAGAGAAAGACCACATCTATGGCCTGCCATACCACACTGAGGTAAGATGGTTAAGCCGAGGTGCTGTGCTGAGGCGTTTCTTTGATTTACGAGAAGAAATTGAACAGTTCATGGAAGAAAAGGGCAAACCAGTGTTAGAATTTCATTCCGCAGAATGGATGCAGGACCTTGCATTTATGGTGGATGTTACAGAGCACCTGAATAACTTGAACAAACAGCTGCAAGGGCGCAACAAAGTTGTCACGCAGTATTATGACAGCATACGTTCTTTCAAGTTGAAGCTGTCATTGCGGGAGACGCAACTTGCCGGTGGTGATGCAGCTCACTTCCCCTGTCTGAAAAATGTGTGCGCGACCCAACATGTGGCAGACATGAAGCGGTTCAAAGATAAAATAACGGGACTGTTACGGGAGTTTGAGCAACGCTTTCAGATTTATGTTTATATGTTTTTATGTTGATGTGCTATTGTTTTTAATTGATTTTATTTTATTTGTATATTTAACCTATTATTGACTCTGTGGTTCTTGCACTTGTTTGGGGAACAGGATTTCATTATTTTTATCTACATTTCTGCCTGAGAAATGACACCCTGATATAGTTCTGTGATCTGTGATATACTTCTGTGAATCACTGAGGCATTGTGTGTTTGTGTGTTCTTTGTCCTCAGAACTTTCAAATAACTTGAGGTGTTTTATGATTAATAGTGATGTTGTGCTTTTGGACACTGTCCTCAGGCTCCAGCTTTATGTTTATATGTTTTTATGTTGATGTGCTATTGTTTTTAATTGATTTTATTTTATTTGTATATTTAACCTATTCTTGACTCTGTGGTTCTTGCACTTGTTTGGGGAACAGAATTTCATTATTTTTATCTACATTTCTGCCTGAGAAATGACACCCTGATATAGTTCTGTGATCTGTGAAACAGTTCTGCTAATCACTGAGGCATTGTGTGTTTGTGTGTTCTTTTTCTTTAGAATTTTCAAATAAACTTGACGTGTTTTATGATTAATAGTGATGTTGTGCTTGTACTATTTTGGACACACTGTCCTCAGGCTCCAGCTTTATGTTGTATGTTGATCGTATTAAAACAAAGAAAACAATCTGAAGTTGTTGTTTTTAAGTTATATAGACCATGATTTTTCCGGTCCGGCCCACTTGGGAATAGATTTTCCTCCATGTGGCCCCTGAGCTAAAATGAGTTTGACACCCCTGCCCTAGAGGCACCAATTCATCCAATTTTAGAGAGTTTTAGAGATTATTCCACAAGTAAGGTGCAAAAAAACTAAAAGCTGATTTACCTAACTCTGTAGAAACCGAAGGAATTTCCAGGGTTAGCCATCCCTGAGACCGGGTATGGTAACTTGCACGTCTAAAGCAGGAGTTTTTATAAAATAGCTTTATAAACAAAAAGAGAGCAATGCATCAATCTACGAGACTTCAAAGAGGGCCAACCTACTTTCTGATACAGAATGCAGTGATGTGTACTGAACCTATTGCCTGTAATAAAGCGCAGCGTGCTGTAATAAACTGCATCCAATGGTTTCAGTGTATTGGTAGCTGCATTCATATATAGATGGTGTCGCCATAGTCTGGAACCGGCAGGAATGTTGACTGAATTATCTGCTTTCTGTTATTTAGCGAGAGGCATGACCTATTTCTAAAGACGAAGCCCATTTTTATTCTAAGCTTCTTAACTAACTTATATATGCCTTTTCGTCAGTCCAGATACCCAGATATTTACAGTGTCTTCAGAAAGTATTCACACCCCATATTTTGTTGTGTTACAAAGTGGGATTAAAATTGATTTGTAATTTGTTGTCAACAATCTACAGACAATACTAATATATCTTGATTACATACAGTTGGAAGTTTACATACACTTAGGTTGGAGTCATTAAAACTCGTTTTTCAACCACTCCACACATTTCTTGTTAACAAACTATAGTTTTGGCAAGTCGGTTAGGACATCTACTTTGTGTATGACACAAGTAATATTTCCAACAATTGTTTACAGACAGATTATTTCACTTATAATTCATTGTATCACAATTCCAGTGGGTCAGAAGTTTACATACACTAAGTTGACTGTGCCTTTAAACAACTTGGAAAATTCCAGAAAATGATGTCATGGCTTTAGAAGCTTCTGATAGGCTAATTCACATCATTTGAGTCAATTGGAGGTGTACCTGTGGATGTATTTCAAGGCCTACCTTCAAACCTCTTTGCTTGACATCATGGGAAAATCTAAAGAAATCAGCCAAGACCTCAGAAAAAATATTGTAGACCTCCACAAGTCTGGTTCATCCTTGGGAGCAATTTCCAAATGCCTGAAGGTACCACGTTCATCTGTACAAACAATAGTACGCAAGTATAAACATCATGGGACCATGCAGCCGTCATACTGCTCAGGAAGGAGACGCGTTCTGTCTCCTAGAGATGAACGTACTTTGGTGCGAAAAGTGCAAATCAATCCCAGAACAACAGCAAAGGACCTTGTGAAGATGCTGGAGGAAACAGGAACAAAAGTATCTATATCCACAGTAAAACAAGTCCTATATCGACATAACCTGAAAGGCAGCTCAGCAAGGAAGAAGCCACTGCTCCAAAACCGCCATAAAAAAAGCCAGACTACGGTTTGCAACTGCACATGGGGACAAAGATTGTACTTTTTGGAGAAATGTCCTCTGGTCTGATGAAACAAAAATAGAACTGTTTGGCCATAATGACCATCGTTATGTTTGGAGGAAAAAGGGGGTGCCTTGCAAGCCGAAGAACACCATCCCAACCGTGAAGCACGGGGGTGGCAGCATCATGCTGTGGGGGTGTTTGCTGCAGGAGGGACTGGTGCACTTCACAAAATAGATGGCAACATGAGGAAGGAAAATGATGTGGATATATTGAAGCAACATCTCAAGACATCACTCAGGAAGTTAAAGCTTGGTTGCAAATGGGTCTTCCAAATGGAAAATGACCCCAAGCATACTTCCAAAGTTGTGGCAAAACGGCTTAAGGACAACAAAGTCAAGGTATTGGAGTAGCCATCACAAAGCCCTGACCTCAATCCTATAGAAAATTTGTGGGCAGAACTGAAAAAGCGTGTGCGAGCAAGGAGGCCTACAAACCTGACTCAGTTACACCAGCTCTGTCAGGAGGAATGGGCCAAAATTCACCCAACTTATTGTGGGAAGCTTGTGGAAGTCTACCCGAAACATTTGACCCAAGTTAAACAATTTAAAGGCAATGCTACCAAATAATAATTGTGTGTATGTAAACTTCTGACCCACTGGGAATGTGATGAAATAAATAAAAGCTGAAATAAATAATTCTCTCTACTATTATTCTGACATTTCACATTCTTAAAATAAAGTGGTGATCCTAACTGACCTAAGACAGGGAATTTCTACTAGGATTAAATGTCAGGAATTGTGAAAAATGTAGTTTAAATGTATTTGGCTAAGGTGTATGTAAACTTCCGACTTCAACTGTAAGTATTCAACCCCCTGTCAATCAATACATGTTATAATCCTTCGGCAGCGATTACAGCTGTAAATCTTTCTGGGTAAGTCTCTAAGAGCTTTCCACACCTGGATTGTGCAACATTTGCCCATTATTCTTTTCAAAATTCTTCAAGCTCTGTCATATTGGTTGTTGATATCCATTTCCAGGTCTTGCCACAGATTTTCAAGCAGATTTAAGTCAAAACTGTAACTCGGCCACTCAGAAACATTCACTGTCTTCTTAGTAAGATACTCCAGTGTAGATTTGGCCTTTTTTTTGGTTAATGTCTTCCTGAAAGATGAATTCATCTCCCAGTGTCTGGGGGAAAACCCAGTTTCCTCTACGATTTTGCCTGTGCTTAGCACTAATCTGTTTCTTTTGTATCATGAAAAATTCCCCAGTCCTTAACAATTACAAGCATTCCCATAACATGATGCAGCCACCACTATGCTTGAAATATGGAGAGTGGTACTCAGTAATGTGTTGTATTGGATTTGCCCCAAAAAGAACACTTTGTATTCAGGACAAAAAGTGAATTGCTTTGCCACATTGTTTGCTGTATTACTTTAGTGGCTTGTTGCAAACAGGATGCAAGTTTTGGAATATTTTTTTCTGTACAGGCTTCCTTCTTTTCACTCTGTCAATTAGTTTAGTATTATGCTGTAACTACAATGTTGTTGATCCATCCTCAGTTTTCTCCTATGACAGCCATTAAACTGTGTAATGGTTTTAAATTCACCATTGGACTCATGGTGAAATCCCTGAGCGGTTTCCTTCCTCTCCGGCAACTGAGTTAGGAAGGAGGCCTGTATCTTTGTAGTGACTGGGTGTATTGATACACCATCTAAAGTTTATTTAATAACTTCACCACGCTCAAAGGGATATTCAATGATTTTGTTTATTTTTACCATCTACCACTAGATGCCCTTCTTTGCGAAACATTGGAAAACCTCCCTGGTCTTTGTGGTTGAATCTGTGTTTGAAATTCACTGCTCGACCGAGGGACCTTACAGTTGATTGTATGTGTGGGGTACAGAGATGAGGTAGTCATGAAAAAATGATGTTAAACACTATTATTGCACACAGAGTGAGTCCACGCAACTTATAATGTGACTTGTTGAGCAATTTTTTACTCCTGAACTTATTTAGGCTTGCCATAACAAAGGGATTGAATATTTATTGACTCAATACATTTCAGCTTTTCATTCTTTATTAATTTGTAAAAATTCAGAAAACATTTTTCCATTGTGATGTTATGGGGTATTTTGTTTAGACCAATGACCAAAAATCTCAATTTAATCAATTCTAAATTCAGGTTGTAACACAACAAAATGTGTAAAAAGTCAAGGGGTGTGAATACTTTCTGAAGGCACTGTATAAGCAAGGACACAATCAATGTGGCACCATCCAATGTGCTTATGCATAAATCAACATATTCCATTTTAAGTGTTTTGGAAAATAACATATACTTGGTTTTACCTGCATTAAGTACCAATTTCAGTTCAAGAAAGCCTTTCTGCAAAGGAATAAAGGCAGATTGTAGCTCTGAAAGAGCCACGTCAACCATGGGGGCAATAGCATACACAACAGTGTCATCTGCATACAGATAGACCAATATTATTTTTATAGACAGTAAAAAGTACAGGACCTAAAATCGACCCCTGTGGGACACCTTTCGTATTCTCAAGGAAACTTGACTTAACACCATCAGAGAATACACATTGTGTCCTGTCTGTCAGGTAGTTTTTAAACCAATTACATGACGCCTGATCCAGGCCAACTTCAGACAAATCTTTGAATTAGTAGAAAGTGGTCAACGGTATCAAACACTTTTGACAGATCAATGAAGAGGGCAGTGCAGAGTTTCTAGAGTTTCCTACAATTTACCACATAATTTAAAACCAGTGATTCAGCAGAGATGGTGCTATGATCTGAAACCGGATTGATAAGCACTTAGAATTCATTTCTTAGCTAGGAAAGATGTAAGCTGAAAGTTGATCAAAAATTCAACCATTTTTGATAGGCAAGACAGTTTAGAGATCGAGTGATAATTATTTAGGTCGGAGAGGTCACCAGCTTTGTGGAGAGGAAGCACATAGGCAACCTTCCAAACCCTGGGGTTAGCACCTGAGATAATCGTCAGGTTAAAAATATGTGTCAATGATTCCGCAATCAGGGGATCAGAAAGCTGCAACAAGAAAGGATCAAGCAGATCAGCCCCAGTGGATTTAAAAAATAATAATCTTAAGCAAGCTGTCTAGTTGTTGAAATGAAAACAAAGATTGACTAGAAGTTGACGGATCTTCCATTGAGTAAACTAGAGGCTGGGAGACGGAAGAGCAGTCGACTGACTGACCAGGGTCAATTAAACCACAATTTCTTTCAAATAAAAAGCCTCCCGAGATAAAATGCTGATTAAAAGCATCACTTATCAAATTTCTCTCAATAATGATGCCAGAGTCTGATACAACTGTTTAACTGTTTTCCAAAATTAAGAGAGGTCACCAGTAGAGTCTGAGATAGAACTTAGAATGTAGCTTGATTTTATCTTTCTTAATTGAGGAAGTGCATCTATTTCTTAATTGCCTGAAAAGCTGCCAATCAGCTACTGAGTGACAGTGTTTGACATGTTCCAATGTCATGTTATGATGCTGTTATTACAGCTCATTACATCTATTATAGAATGTTAACGATGGTTTGTTTTCAAAAGCATTATGGCGGTGAATATGAGTAAAATCGTAGATTTCACAACCCAAGCTGGTTGTTTTCTCTTTCTAGCAGTAGTGCCTGAAAGGCCACATGTCAGTGGTTTAGCAGATGGCTGCTTTGAAGAAGTGGAAGTGTCCACATATCACAGAGAGATGGAAACCGTTCTGTCCTATGTAAGGCAGACATCAATTATCACGATGAATGGAAACAGAAAAGAGAACGATCATTCAGCTCTACTGCTGTTCAGGGTTTTCTTTCCTTCTCCCCGAAATGCCTCTTTTGGTTGGGGGACAATGGATTGGATTTTGTACAGTGTTTCATCCTCTGTCATGCCACTTACCTTTTTGACTTTGGCCTCTTTCAGCTTCTCCAATGCCAGTTTGATTTTGTCTGCTTTCATTTGTGCCTCTATTTCTTCCTGAAGGAAAATCAATGATTGGTCTTTAATCAAGTGACAGAGCACAGTAGGTTTATAATACACTACAAATCCTTGCTACTGTATATAATGTACATTATTCATACGTTACATAACATAGGTTATGAAAAATGGATGATGCTTGATGATTGTTGAATGAGGTCAGATAATGATGGACCCAGAGCCATATAATGGATACATACATCTCTATACAGTATATGCCTCTGAATGGACCAATAGCAAAGCAGGAGCTGAGTGATGATGGACAGTATTATGGGTAGTGTTATGTGTGACGGTGATGGATACCTGGTGTTTTTCATCTCCATTGAATGCGGTCAGAAATCTCTCACACTAACCCCTCTATCGATCCTGTTACTCTTTCCTCTCTATCCATGTGTGTGTTTGGTCCATTCCAGACAGAATCCCTGCTTTTCCCTCTGATGTATTGTAATAGATGCCCCAGTGGCCTGGGCCAGGAAACAATCTCACTATGACTTCACTGTGAGAAGGTGGTTAATACAATACCATCCTTCCTTGATATCTAGTACATGTATAGCTTCACTATACGGGCCATCCATCTTTCAAGTATCTCTTTAAAGCACCTAATAACACAGAGTTTGTGTTGATCTAAATTCCAATTTCTTATTCCTTGCTGTAGTCACACTAGAAAAGAGTGTCTGCTACAATAAAATAAAATAAAATTGGGATGTAATCAAATGAGTCTGTGCTGTCCCTGTCAGGATGAGATGTGGCTGACAGGCTTCAAAACCATGGTTGACTGTAGCTTGTTCATTTCCTCTGTGCTCAGCTAAAGGCCTTTAGTGCTAGCCTAGCTGTCAAACCTTAGCTGACTCACCATGGAGGGCTTAGCATGCTGTGGAAGCGTAGGTGGCGAGAGAATGGGTGCGGGGGAGTCAGCTAGTGGGGAGCTAACGGTGTTGGGGCCACTCTCAGGCGAGGTGGGGGTTGAGAGTGAGGGGACTGGGGAGAAGCTGAGCCCATGCGGAGCGGGAGGTAGGTCCGGGGGTGGCGCTTTAGTCTCTTTCTGCCCTCCTAGCTCCGCCGTCAGCTTCTCCTCTGTATCATTGAGGTCGGCCATCAAATCAGCCATTAGTGCGTCCAAGTCATTTTCCTCCAGTTCATTCAGGGATTCGACTGTGTAGAAAAGAGGAAAAACAGAATGAAGCTCAAGCTATAATAACATTGGCCATTTTGACATTGCTACGACACAGGCTCCAGACAAATACTACTTGTTTTGAACTGAGTGAAAGCCAGAGGCCTACAGCTATAATTGGTGTGTAGGCTGGATCTTAATCTCTGTCTGAAATTAGAGCCTGAACAGTAGCCAGACATATTCCAGAGGTATGATTAGGAACTATTTTTCCACCTCTCTGCGTCATTGGTTCTCCCCTCAATCTTAATTTCTGGTAATTTTCTAGGTAATTGATAGCATACTTCCCCCAGAAAAGTGACCCACTGGAGGAATAATAGGTGTCATGCTGTACCAAAGTTAGAAAAAGCCGACGTTGGCCTCTGGGATTTTTTTAACTGATTTCTTAGACATTTTAACACTGGATTTTTAACACTAGCAGTGATAGGTAGGGCCATAATTAGGCCTATGATTTACCGTTCATATCAGCGAAGCCCATGGAGAAGTTCATTTCTTTGCTTGAGCTAGAAGGTGACTCTGGGGGCAGCGTTTCAACCCCAAGACTCTGCAGGGAAAAACAAAGAACAAAGAGTTGAACAATACACCAAATTCAACAACTCCTGCCCTATTGTGGAGTTCCAGGAACTCAAATAAAGTATGTTGAGTCTTGCATAGAAAACAGTTGAAGGACTAACGTCATATTTATGAAATCAAATGAGAAATGATACTCAATATTAGGTATCCCAGGCAACATGGAGTTTTAAAAGAAAACATAAAGTGAGTGGTAAAATATCACAGGATCATGCATGTCTTTACACAGTTATGCTAATGTACCCTGCTTAGAGTTTGACATTTGACCCCCTTTCTTAAAAAAACAGTGTTTCTATCACTGTTTTGCGGGTGCTTGGCAGTCTGAAGTGTCTTGTTGATCGATTGTGTGTTTTAGTGTTATTGTCATGTTTCTCATAAGCAGTGCTTTATTTACTAGTGGTTTTGGACATGTGGTTTTGGACATGTGGTCCAAATAGACAGTGAACAATCTGAAAAATCTCTACTGTGTTGCCCATAGAATGTCATGTTGTTATTATCAACTTAAGGGAATGAGGAGTGACATATGTATCTTACAGGAAGATCGGGTGAATACTGACCATATTGTATTGTAGATCATATGTGTGTATGAATAATGTATACAGTACATGTTTGTCTTGCGGGTTTGCATAATAGTCAGCAACTGCTGGCATTTGGGGGATCACCTTGATGAAATAGAGAGAGATGAATGCTATCTTCCGTGGTGAGTGAAAGCCTATCCTGTGTGACTGCTGGCATCAGTTGTAAGATGTTTAAACATGCAGCAAAACAAACTTTACAATTCACAGGTATTTATAACATTTCTAAGAATGTATAAACATTTATAAGTATTTATAAAGGCTTATTCATGAAAGTTGTTATACAGTGTTTACAAAGGATGAGTTAAAAATGTCCAAGACATTGCTGTTGTGTGTGGACTGGACTCACCTGTGTGAGGAGATCCATCTCCCCCAACAAGTCACTGAACATAGCGTCTATGTCGTCCATCTGTTGAAGACAAGTCAAGGGATGAGTGAGAAAAGACCTATAACCTATAACATTGGTAATAGGTAAAGTCGTAGATTGAGATTGATACATTACATCTCAATACAAGAAAGCTATCTCCAACTGGAGAATGTTAGGAAAGAGCTTGAGGTTATATTCAAGATTGTAATGTGCAAACATACGGTGTCACCTTTGAATTAGTGCACACTAACTTCAACACACACACTGCATTTCTCAAAATCTGTGTTGAACCGCCAACTGTAAGAGATCAATGCACTATAGAATGTTTTCATTCGTAATATGTCGATAAGAGCCAAACCTTCTTGCTCAACCTCCGCAACAGACTCCAGGAAATAAAGCATGGTATGTATAACTCCAGGCATTCATTCCTTGTCAAGACATGCAGTGCCTTTCAAAACTCATTTTTGGGGAACTGCATGAGTACAAACATTACTAGTCCATTATGCTGTTTGGTTGATAATCCAATAATGTGGAACTTTAAGAAAGTCAGTTGATCAGATACTGGAATTCACTTCCTGGTTAGGCCAAACAAAACAACAACCGTTCAAACAGACCTTCCCCATGCCCAGAAATGCTACACCTATATCACTGATAGAGTATGTACGTTGAGATCTTAGATTAGGGCTGTTGCTTTTATACATTTGAAATGCAGCCAGTGATATTTTCCCCTTTGATACTTGTAAAATGACGTCATAAATTGTCATTGCCTTGATTACATTCAAGACCACTGGACCTTTTCGTTCTCAAACTCAGGAAAATACTGTGGATGATATGGTAAATTAAGTTAAAATAGTATGATTTTGGTATGCCCGGTCAGTCATTAAATTAACTGAGGGTAAAGGTTGAGTGAGTAAGTTATACCATACATTATTACTCAATCATGGTACCATCATTTTGAATTAGTTGCTTATGAAGTTACTCATCAAGAAGGAAAATCCAGACCAACTTTAAATCAGACATTATCATGTCCTCAGCTGTCATACTATGACTCCCATGGGACTATCGTTGGCATGAGTGTGCAGGCTTAATTTATCATGGGGCCACTTCCATCAATTTTATTTACTTAAGTCAAAGTAAAACAATAGATTGCGAGCTTTGTTTTAATTGAAAACAGTCCTAGAAGAGCCATATCGAGAGCTACCGTAGTCATGATGTACATTATACTGCCTCGTTCTCACACACATTATGTTAAGCCCCATTTACTGTAGTCGAACAAACATTATGGTGTGCTGTCAAAACACATCGTGTTTTTCTATTGTAGAATATGGCTACTTTAGTAGTGATATAGGATTGGTGAGATGTATAGGATATGTAATTAAATATACTCATGCATAATTCACATACAATTAATGTCAAATCCAGAATTCATATAAAAAGAAACCATTGAAAATAAATGTTTTGTCAAGATATGATCAACAACCTACTAGACTGGCATTCGGCCAACATTGACTTTTCAAGGTAAAATGTGATTCACTGCTTCATGCAGCCATCTTTATGTACAGTAACATTAGTGGTATCAAGTTTCTCTTAGTTTGAAAACTATGTTAACCCATAACAGATTGAGCACTTGTTTGTACAGATAACACCTGTGTATGTGGGTATATAGTGTTACTCCCCCACCCTAGAATGTCCGTTGTGTCCCAAAACAGAGGGAAGTGGTTACAGGGCAACTTCCTCTTGCTTCTCGTGATGTTGAAAGTATTTGTGAAGGTTGCTGGAGATTGTAACATGCAATGTCTTTTGCAAGCACTGCAATCCTATTCACTTTATAAACCTTGTGTATTTGGTCCTCGCTAAATACCCCATGAGGTTAACATGATCATATCTAATATAGAATCCTGTCAGTTTAACACTCACAACACATAACTCTTATTTCACTCAAAATCTGATTATGGGCAAACAGTTGAAAATCTTCAGTATTAAACTTGGGCAAATTCAAGACAATACAGCCAAATGTAAACAAAGTTCCTTCTGTCCCTCAGATGTAGCCAGCCTGGTCTCATAGACGTAATATTGTAAATGTAAATCCGGGACACTCAAATTAGTATGACATGTTACGTTTGGTATGGTTAGATAAGACTGATGGTTACTTAAGGCAAAAACGAAAGTAGAGTGGTTGGTCAGGCATATAACGCGAACGTGTAGCAACCCAAAGGTTGCGAGTTTAAATCTCATAACTGACAACTTTAGCATTTTAGGTAATTAGCAACTTTTCAACTACTTACTACTTTTTAGGTACTTTGAAACTATTGTACTTAGCATGTTGGCTAACCCTTCCCCTAACCTTAACCTTAACCTTTTTAGCTAACCCTTCCCCTAACCTTAACCTTAACCTTTTTAGCTATCCCCTTCCCCTTCCCCTAACCCTAACCTTAACCCTTTAACCTAACTCCTAAACTTAACCCTAACCCCTAACCCTAACCCCTAGGCTAGCTAACGCAGAGGTTTGTGTGGTTACAACTGTTTAACCCTCCCGTTGTCCTAGGGTCAAAATGACCCGCCACTGTGTTGAACCAACTTTATTTAATTTTTTTATTTTTTTGATCATTTGTGAGAAGGAGGCAGTGATACTTTCTTTGAAGTCTCACTGCCTCCTTCTCACAAATGATCCCAAAAATATAAAAATTTAATAAAGTTGGTTCAACACAGTGGCGGGTCATTTTGACCCTAGGACAACGGGAGGGTTAAGAGAGCAGATGAAACAATGAGAAAAATAGACAGAGCATCCTTCCTTAATAGGTATCCCCTACTTCAATGCTCTGTAGTTGTTTTCCACTCTGCATTGGGTTTCTGTTTTGCTTTGTGTTATGACAACCCAAGGATATCATACAATTGCCATCTCCCAGTGATTTCTGGCAATGTCAGCAATCTACAAAACATACATTTACATTTTAGTCATTTAGCAGACACTCTTATCCAGAGCGACTTACAGTTAGTGAGTGCATACATTTTCATACTGGCCCCCCATGGGAAACGAAGCCACAACCCTGGCGTATGCCCCCATGGGAAACGAACCCACAACCCTGGCGTTGCAAGCGCCATGCTCTACTAACTGAGCTACATACAAACACATTGTGTAGTTGATGCCAGTTTCCATTTGTTCTTGGATTTCACAGGAGGAAAGGATTAGTGTATTGGTCATTTAGATCCAGCCAGCTGTGTTTAAAGGCATCATTTTGAAGAGGATACTAAAGTGCACAGTGCCAAATCTCAGAATTGCCTCTGAAGTTACTGAAAAATCACTAAAAGGTTGACATTGCAGCAAATGGTCAGAACAGGGAAAGGGAAAAGGGATACCTAGTCAGTTGCACAACTGAATGCATTCAACCGAAATGTCTTCTGCATTTAACCCAATCCCTCTGAATCATAGTGGTAACTAACACCCTTAGCTTGAATGAGAGGCCAGTGTCAGTAGCTAGAGAATGGGTGAAACGTGACCTAACAACACCTACAAATAGCTTTTACGGCATTCGTATCTTATATATTATCTAGCTATGACTTTTTTCTTATTTTGTTTGAACCCCAGGAAGAGCTAATGGGGATCCTTAATAAATACAAATTCCACCTTGCCAGAGAGGACGAATTGAGAGAAGCCAGGTACAATACTCAATCCGTCGGCTATGGTTAGTGGTTATTTTCAACCCTGAGCAAACATGGTAGAAGGTATTCAACAGAAATCAGTTGGCAGCACTGACCTAGTTTATGTTCAAGGCTCTATTATCTGATTGGTGCAAAAACCTATTGCTATCAAGATAATCTGTGGCCCCACCCCTCTACAGATGACAGTCAAACCACATAGCTTCATTTTGCTCATGAGCTCCACCCATTTCAAGACATGGGCTTGAACACAGGATGTAAACAAACAAAAACAAACAGTTGAGTTGTAAGCTGCAAAGTGATGTCAGCAAAACCAATAACATCTTAGTTGTCAGTGAACACCCATTATTCTGCTACATGAAATGTCATGCAAGACGGACACCGCATTTGTTACAATGACAGTTTGTGTAAACACAAAACAGCTAGGTCTTTAAACCATTGCATCAACTTGAAGTGAGCTGCAATTCAAACTGTATGTGTATGAGGAAGGCATTTTTCTTGAAATGTTGTGTGATTCTATCAACATGGAGGTTTGTAGACTCAGATGAAGAGTACATGTGTTCTCAGGGGCGTCATGCAACCCAAAAATCTGAGGGGGCACAAAGTACGTGAGGATGGCTGGGGGTGGTCCGGAAGTCTGAGAATTTTGCATTATTCGAACACCTAAAACAGCTTTTTCCTGCAACTCTATGTCTATTTTTCTGCATATTTAAGCATATCTCTTCAGCTGTCTGTATCCTCCTGACTGGGGTTCTTTTTTTAAAGAAACAAAATGTGCTTCTCTGCATCTCTGCTAAAATCTAGGTAAAAGATTGAAAGGAATGTGAGTCTTATTCAGTATATTTAATTATTTCTTGCCTTTCTAAAGGTTGGGAGATTGGGAACCTACAGTGGGGAAAAAAAGTATTTAGTCAGCCACCAATTGTGCAAGTTCTCCCACTTGAAAAGATGAGAGAGGCCTGTAATTTTCATCATAGGTACACGTCAACTATGACAGACAAAATGTAGGATTTTTTATGAATTTATTTGCAAATTATGGTGGAAAATAAGTATTTGGTCAATAACAAAAGTTTCTCACTACTTTGTTATATACCCTTTGTTGGCAATGACCCAGGTCAAACGTTTTCTGTAAGTCTTCACAAGGTTTTCACACACTGTTGCTGGTATTTTGGCCCATTCCTCCATGCAGATCTCCTCTAGAGCAGTGATGTTTTGGGGCTGTCGCTGGGCAACACGGACTTTCAACTCCCTCCAAAGATTTTCTATGGGGTTGAGATCTGGAGACTGGCTAGGCCTCTCCAGGACCTTGAAATGCTTCTTACGAAGCCACTCCTTTGTTGCCCGGGCGGTGTGTTTGGGATCATTGTCATGCTGAAAGACACAGCCACGTTTCATCTTCAATGCCCTTGCTGATGGAAGGAGGTTTTCACTCAAAATCTCACGATACATGGCCCCATTCATTCTTTCCTTTACACGGATCAGTCGTCCTGGTCCCTTTGCAGAAAAACAGCCCCAAAGCATGATGTTTCCACCCCCATGCTTCACAGTAGGTATGGTGTTCTTTGGATGCAACTCAGCATTCTTTGTCCTCCAAACACGACAAGTTGAGTTTTTACCAAAAAGTAATATTTTGGTTTCATCTGACCATATGACATTCTCCCAATCCTCTTCTGGATCATCCAAATGCACTCTAGCAAACTTCAGACGGGCCTGGACATGTACTGGCTTAAGCAGGGGGGCACGTCTGGCACTGCAGGATTTGAGTCCCTGGCGGCGTAGTGTGTTACTGATGGTAGGCTTTGTTACTTTGGTCCCAGCTCTCTGCAGGTCATTCACTAGGTTCCCCCGTGTGGTTCTGGGATTTTTGCTCACCGTTCTTGTGATCATTTTGACCCCACGGGGTGAGATCTTGCGTGGAGCCCCAGATCGAGGGAGATTATCAGTGGTCTTGTATGTCTTCCATTTCCTAATAATTGCTCCCACAGTTGATTTCTTCAAACCAAGTTGCTTACCTATTGCAGATTCAGTCTTCCCAGCCTGGTGCAGGTCTACAATTTTGTTTCTGGTGTCCTTTGACAGCACTTTGGTCTTGGCCATAGTGGAGTTTGGAGTGTGACTGTTTGAGGTTGTGGACAGGTGTCTTTTATACTGATAACAAGTTCAAACAGGTGCCATTAATACAGGTAACGAGTGGAGGACAGAGGAGCCTCTTAAAGAAGAAGTTACAGGTCTGTGAGAGCCAGAAATCTTGCTTGTTTGTAGGTGACCAAATACTTATTTTCCACCATAATTTGCAAATAAATTCATAAAAAATCCTACAATGTGATTTTCTGGAGAAAAAAAAACTCAATTTGTCGGTCATAGTTGACGTGTACCTATGATGAAAATTACAGGCCTCTCTCAACTTTTTAAGTGGGAGAACTTGCACAATTGGTGGCTGACTAAATACTTTTTTTCCCCACTGTATCTGGGCTAGCTAAACTCCATATAATTGCTAGGTGGCTAGTAGTATTACAGAGAAACAACAACAAATTATAAAAAAATTTAACAGGATAAATCTGAGGGGGCACATGCCCCTGCGCCCCCTATAGGCATGACACCTCTGTCAGTTTACTTCTTCTGTTCAGCGATCATCAAAACAAGTACAGGTAAGAAGCATCTCGTGTTTTAGCCAAATATACAGTAGTTCTGCAGTGAGAATAGAAGTGCTTCGTGTTTGGAACTGAGGCGACCAGCATGACCAAAGCTATAGTATGTTTTCACAGAGGGTCAAGGCTGTAGGATAATGTGTTCTGAACCTTGAACCGTTTTCCATGTCAATTGGACATGGTTGCCAGAGGCAGACTAACTCAAGCCATTGCAGGACCTCTAGCTAGGTATATTGAATTATGATGAATTTCACATTTTATCAACAGTACAAAAATAGAGATTTCGGCCTCAATTCCTTTTGGTATAATTTTCTATAACTTACATTTTCATAACTTGTTTGCTTAGCTTTTTGCCTTATCAAAATAGTGAGCAGATTTGAACACATGTAGCTTGTACAGTGCCTTCAGAAAGTATTCACACCCCTTGACTTTTTCCACATTTTGTTTCCACATTTTGTTCGAGCAGTGAATTTCAAACACAGATTCAACAACAAAGACCAGGGAGGTTTTCCAATGCCTCGCAAAGAAGGGCACCTATTGGTAGATAGGTAAACATTTTAAAAGCAGACATTGAATATCCGTTTGAGCATTGTGAAGTTAATAATTACACTTTGGATGATGTAGCAATACACCCAGTCACTACAAAAATACAGGCGTCCTTCCTAACTCAGTTGCCGGAAAGGAAGGAAACCACTCAGGGATTTCACCATGAGGCCAATGGTGACTTTAAAACAGTTACAGAGTTTATTGGCTGCAATAGGAGAAAACTGAGGATGGATAAAAAAAACATTGCAGTTACTCCAAAATACTAACCTAAATGACATGTGAAAAAGAAGGAAGCCTGTACAGAATACAAAAATTCCAGACATGCATCCTGTTTGCAATAAGGCACTAAAGTAAAACTGAATACAAAGTGTTATATTTGGGGTCGGATCCAACACATCACTGAGTATTACTCTTCATATTTTCAAGCATGGTGGTGGCTGCATCATGTTATGGGTATGTTTATCATTGGCAAGGACTAGGGAGTTTATTAGGATAAAAAGAAACGAAACAGAGCTAAGCCAAGGAAAAATCCTAGAGGAAAACCCGGTTCGGTCTTCTTTCCGAACAGACACTGGGAGACAAATTCACCTTTCAGCAGGACAATAACCTAAAACACAAGGCAAAATATACACTGGAGTTGCTTACCAAGATGACATTGAATGTTCCTGAGTGGCCTAGTTGCAGTTTTGACTTAAATCGACTTAAAAATCTATGGCTGTCTAGCAATGATCAACAACCAACTTGACAGAGCTTATTTTTATATATTTTTTTTAAGTATGATTTTGTTCTTTCACTTTGACTTTAGAGAGTACTTTGTGTAGATCGTTGACAAAAAATTACAATTAAATCAATTTTAATCCTACCTTGTAACACAACAAAATGTGGACAAAGTCAAGGGGTGTTTAAAAACCTAACAAACAGAATCAGTGTCAAAAGCTGGAAGTTGTCACAAAACCAGACAATAGTGCCAAAACCACACAAAGCGTTATGGAAATACAGTGGCTTGCGAAAGTATTCACCCCCCTTGTCATTTTTCCTATTTTGTTGCCTTACAACCTGGAATTTAAATGGTTTTTTGGGGGGGTTATATCATTTGATTTAAACAACACGCCTACCACTTTGAAGATGCTAAATCTTTTTTATTCTGAAACAAACAAGAAATAAGACAAAAAAACAGAAAACTTGAGCGTGCATAACTATTCACCCCCCCCAAAGTCAATACTTTGTAGAGACACCTTTTTCAGCAATTACAGCTGCAAGTCTCTTGGGGTATGTCTCTATAAACTTGGCATATCTAGCCACTGGGATTTCTGCCCATTCTTCAAGGAAAAACTGCTCCAGCTCCTTCAAGTTGGATGGGTTCCGCTGGTGTACAGCGATCTTTAAGTCATACCACAGATTCTCAATTGGATTGAGGTCTGGGCTTTGACTAGGCCATTCCAAGACATTTGAATGTTTCCCCTTAAACCACTCAAGTGTTGCTTTAGCAGTATGCTTAAGGTCATTGTCCTGCTGGAAGGTGAACCTTTGCACATCTAGATAGTACAATATTTGCACGTTATTATTAAAAAAATTCTTCAAGCTCTGTCAAGTTGGTTGTTGATCATTGCTAGACAGCCATTTTAAAGTCTTGCCATATATTTTCAAGACGATTTAAGTCAAAACTGTCACTAGGCCACTCAGGAACATTCAATGTCGTCTCGGTGAGCAACTGCAGTGTATATTTGGCCTTGTGTTTTAGGTTATTGTCTCTTCGGAAAGCAGACTGAACCAGGTTTTCCTCTAGGATTTTGCCTGTGCTTAGCACTATTCCGTTTGTTTTCATCATAAAAAGAAACTCCCTAGTCCTTGCCGATGACAAGCATACCCATTACATGATGCAGCCACCACCATGCTTGAAAGTATGAAGAGTGGTACTCAGTGATGTGTGTTGGATTTGCCCCAAACATTACGCTTTGTATTCAGGACATAAAGTTAATTTCTTTGCCACATTTTTTGCAGTTTTACTTTAGTGCCTTATTGCAAACAGGATGCATGTTTGGAATATTTTTTTTCCTGTACAGGCTTCCTTCTTTTCACTCTGTCAATTAGGTTAGTATTGTGGAGTAACTACAACGTTTTTGATCCATCCTCAGTTTTCTCCTATCACAGCCATTAAACTCTGTTACTGTTTTAAAGTCACCATTGGCCTCAAGGTGAAATCCCTGAGCGGTTTCCTCCCTCATCAGCAACTGAGTTAGGAAGGAAGCCTGTATCTTTGTAGTGACTGGGTGTATTGATTCACCATCCAAAGAGTAATTAATAACGTCACCATGCTCAAAGGGATATTCAATGTCTGCTTTTTTTATTTACAGATAATTGTATGTGTGGGGTACAGAGATGAGGTAGTCATTCAAAAATCATGTTAAACACTATTATTGCAGTCCATGCAACTTATTACGTGACTTGTTAAGCACATTTTTACTCTTGAACTTATTTAAGCTTGCCATAACAAAGGGGTTGAATATTGACTCAAGACATTTCAGCTTTTCATTTTTTATTAAATCTGTTTTAAAAAATTGAAAGACATAATTCCATGTTGACATTATGGGGTATTGTGTGTAGGCCAGTGACACAAAATCTCTATTTAATCCACTTTAAATTCAGGCTGTAACACAACAAAATGTGTCAAATGGTGTGAATATTCTGAAGGCACTGTATGTTAAATCAGCCCTCTTACACCATTTAAAATGTATTTCTCCAAGGCTAAAAGTAAGCAACACAAAAATGTCTGCTAAATGACATATGTTGTAGAATTATAAATCAATACAGAATAATTGAATAAACAATACTCTGTGGAATTAGAATTTTGCATCCATATAAAAGGCATCCTTAATGGATAGGATTTTGTACCCAAATTACAAAATGGCAATGTCATAGTTCATAGACTGCTTAACGATGCTCTATGCAGAAATCGCTCCGCCATTTCTTGGTTGCAAAAATTCTAATAGTTCGCCTAATTTCAGTTTATGTGACAAAACAAGCAAGTATAGTGTAGAGAATCATTGTACCATCTAAACCGCTGTGAAATATATTTTCTATAACCAAAAATATTGTATTTTCAGCTGTTTGAAGCTGGTGTAAAAAACTGAAAGTAAAAGACGCAAAAAGGAAACTTAAGAATGGGAAGCATAAAAATAGCTCACATAGAACAGATATACCGGTTCTTAGACTTGCTTTCAATGAGAATGACAGATCAATAATACACATTTCTATGTGAATTTGGTCAGGTCTACCAAAAAGTTACATATTGCAGCTTTAAAGGGTAAGGTAATTTAGGTGAACTATCACTTTAATTGGACCAAATAACATAACTGGAAATATATTGCACGTCAACTTCTCATTAGACAACCAAAAAAAAAATCATGCATACAAAGTTATGTATATCATTATAATTATTTGATTTAAAACAAAGTTTGCATTCAATTTCAATTCTAAATGCATTAACTCCAGTAACTGAAATTTGCACAATTATAATACAATTCAGGTTTTAAAATTCTAAATTCCAATTCCATTCCAAGGATGTTTTTATTTTCTAATTCAAATTAAATTCTAATTCAGACAGTCTAAATTCCAGTTCAATTCAAATTCCATTCCAAGGATGGATTTCTTCCTCAATTGCAATTCAATTAATATTTAGACAGTCTACATTCCAATTCAAATCCAATTCCATTCCAGGGATGATTTTATTTTACAATTCCAATTCAATTCTAATTATGTTTTTTGAAGATTGCTGCAATTCCAATTCAACTCCAAGTAAATTCTCCACTTCCTGCTTGAATTCCAGAATGGAATTTGGAATTTGAAATTAAATTAGAATTGACCCCAACCCTGATATCTACATTGTAAAGACTATGTAGGCAACTAGAATATGCACCCACATATTCCATCTTGAAAAACTGGCACTTCAAAATAGTGTGACAGTTACTTGAATGAAAACAACTCAAGCTGTCAAACTGACCAGACTGATTTAAATTTTAGAGAAATGCAATCTAAGTCTTCCAACATTCAGTCAATATAAATTCTGCTTATTTACTTCAGCATACATATGACAGTTCAAATACGCCTGACCTTCTGAAATTGCTTTTCCCCCTGGTCACTCCTTCCCTTTCTTATTGGAAAGTATTGAGAGAGATATTTCACAAGTGATTTTGCTTCTCTCTCTGTAATAGCGTCTTGCAATCATTGGTTGTCATCTCAGCTGCCAGGAGACAACTTTCTCAACACCAATAGGGAGAAGATAACTACTCTACTGGCCTTCCTGGTGGAATTAGAGGCTAACCAAGTCATTCTCCCCTGGCTCCTGAGTCATACATCATCCTATATTTAGTTAATGGTCAACCCTAGTTGGAGAGATAAAATAGACAAGAACTGGCACAAGCCAGAATGGCTCATAGGAGCAGATCTCCTGTTTCTGTAGCATGAGGCAGCTTGATGTACACCCCCTGGACAAGACGCTAGTCTATCGCAGGGCCTTAACCCCAATCTATCTCCTTAATGCTGAGTGCGAAGCAGAGACGCATCGGGTCCCATTTTATGACTTTGGTATGACTCGGCCAGAGATCGAACTCCCATCCTTCCAATCTCAAGGTAGACACTCTAACCACACTCTACCGTGTCAACGGTACAGGCTGGTGGCAGTGGTGTAATGGTGTGGGGAATGTTTTCCTGGCACACGTTAGGTCACTTTATACAAATTGAGCAACGTTTGAATGCCACACCTTGTAGAATCCATGCCCCGAAGAATTCAGGCTGTTCTGGAGGAAAAGGGTGGTCCGACCCAGTACTAGATGGGTGTACCTAATAAACTGGCCACTCTCTGAACTTTTTTAATCTGATATTAATTATATATATCACTCAGGAAAACTTGACAACACAGACATACTCGTGTACATAATCTGACATGTCTATTGAATATACATTTTCACATTGATGGTATCTGAAATTTAGATAAAGACATAAAAATGATTTGCTTAAGCCTGATGTAGAGAAAATAACAAACATGATTGACATTGACAAATGAGGAGATCATCCTATTGTCAGTAAAGGTACTCTTTCAGTACATACTGTATATGCAAGCAGCATTGGAAGACAATGGTTAGCTATATCGTTTCTTCAGTGGGTCAAGTGTATCCCAACAATAACAGAAATGGAACTCACCTTTGATACCTGTGTAATCCTTTTCCACTTATCGATAGAATAATAGCAGGTTCTTGGATGTCAATTATGTCTAGTTTTCTCTCTAATAATACTGAACAAACACCACAACTCATGAAGGGTTGGATGTTGAGTTGGACTGTATCTGACTCAACGACTGTTACTTTAGTTTCCTGGTCTATGCGGAAGTTCAGGTCTAGACCTGTCAGTGCATTCCATCCAGAGCAGAGCAGAACACTTTTACAACACTGAGCTCTGGGCAGTGCCAAAGTTCGCATATCCACTTGCATAACTGTAAAGTAATGGTGTGTATGTACGTTACTGATAGGCGTGATTTAGCATTAAAAGTTGGAGAATAGTTTTTTAATTTTTCGTGTAGTGCAGATCTAAATTTGAAAACAAGGCGTGTGAGGTTCATTAATGTTGAAACTGTGCATTTGGGAGAGGAGTGTCTGGTGAGTGAAATAGAAAGAGAGAGGGGAGAGAGGGGTAGAAACATTGCAGGGAGTGTTGAGGGTGTGTTTAGGTTCAGAAATAATTTACTCCTTTGAAAGTGATTAATAATGAGTGGGTGTATGCTATGACACGTCAACCATAGGGTTTATAATGGGGGGTTGCCTTTGACTCAATTTGACCAGAATTCTATATTCCATGGTGCCAATGCAGCCAAATTCTGTAGAAAACACTTAAAGTAACTGTCCAGTGTTTCCAGATTTCTATTAAATATGACCTATAATTAATTACAATATTAGTAAAATACTTTACCTTCCACAAAAATCATATTTAAGTATGTTGAAAAAGCAGCTTTTCTTTGTCGCAATGTTGTGGGCGTACCTCAACAACAGAATGGTGTGGGCGTATGCAGGTCATTAAAAATATTAAATGCGAGTAGACCACTGATTGGCCAGTTTAGCCAATGAGGCAGGATGACATCATTCTCTATGAGGAAATAGCAAGCATTTTTTAAACGGTCTGTTTGAGATTCAAGTTTTTGAAGTGTTTTTTCTCCAATTTATGTTTTAGCCAGAAATACAAGTATAAGACGAGTCAACATTATTTGGCCATGTGTTAACAGACTATTCACTTTTAAAAGTGAGCTTGTCATTGGACAGGTTTATTCTGAAAACGTTAATAAAACTACAAATGTGAAAGAAAAAGATTGTACTGAAAGAGAGCACAACAACTCATAACTCTAAAGGATGAATAAACATACTAATATACCAATAACTATTTTGTTTTCTAAAGCTGTTTGAATATTGGTATATATAAAATGTATTGTGGTGTGAGTTCAGATCTGTGCAGGTTAAAGTCAGGGACAGGGACCGTCAAGCTATGAATACCCTCAGGGCCATTATCTAGTAAAGCAGACACACAGATATTGATATTTATCCAAATATATAATTTATGAAAGTTATATTAAGATTTCAAATATCTTTGTCAAGTCAGCCTGGCCAAGAAGACAGAACACATTAGTTACAAAAGAAAGTCTTGACACATCATGACTTATGCGCCAGGATGTAGTGGGTGATGAGGAGGTGCAGGAGGTGTGAATCACAGAACAAGGTTTATTCATCCAATACAGCAGTTCGCAGCAATGCAAACACCAAAATACAATGCGACTTCAATGCATACTGGGGAAAGAAAACACACGGGTGAATATCCCGGCGACAAAAGTTACATGAATGCTCAATCGAGCTAGCGACACCTCCACAATAAACAATCACACACAAAGACATGGGGGGCAGAGGGAATACTTATACAGGGACTGATGAGGGGATATGAACTAGGTGTGTGTAAAAACAAGACAAAACAAATGGAATGATGAGATGAGGAGCGGCAGTGGCTAGAAGGCCAATGACGACGAACACCGAAGCCTGCCCGAACAAGGAGAGGAGGCAGCTTCGGAGGAAGTCATGACACAGATATTATACAATCAAACAGTGATCATAAAAGAGCAAGACTTCCTTTGAGTAATTTTAGTTAAAACCAAGAGGGTAATTTCTGGCCAATCACATTAAAATGGTATAAAATGATGAAAAACCTCATAGGGAATCTTAGTCCATTTTCAATGTGAACTGGATTTAGGTTATTTCCCTTAATGAGCCTAACTAAAAGGGAACTGACCCCATCCCCGCCCTGGCAACCAACAGTGGAAAGAACTTCAGTAAAAGTGGAAAAATAGCAGCCAGCTTCCCACATTTGCTGTCCATTATTCAGCCATTATTAGCACTGGAGCTGTAATGTTTGAACCTATTTTCTCTTGGGGGCCTGCCTTTGGTTCCAATGGGAAACACAGACCACCTCTCTCTCTGTGGTGAGAGGCTGTCAACATGGGGGGAAACAAAATAGTTCTGAATGAGTCTGGAGCCTTTCATTAGATGTGATGTATTAAATAAAAACTTGGGGAAAGCATGTGCTCCAGCCACCCTTATTTCCTATCCCAGAGGTTGAAAAACAGATGGTAACCATAGGCTGCCTTTGCTGCCCCTATTAACTCTATATGATAGCGTAAATGCTAACACAGTTATGTTTTAGAGAGCCCTATCAGGGCCAGCTCTAGCCTTTTGAGGGCCCAAAGCAAGATTTCCTACAATTCTACCCATTTTACTGACATGGCTAATTGATTGACCGTGTGACTGACATAACAACAGAAATATTGCTGATGCACAACCACATTACGAACTTGCAGTAAGTTGGCACCCCAACTGAGTTCCTTTTTTAAAACATTTTTTTTGTGGTCAGGGCCCACATAGCGGCCTGGGGCCCTAAGCGACCGCTTATGTCGCTTATGCCTGAGCCCTATTCAAATAAATTCACTGATTGAAAGATCACCATTGTTGAGTTAAGAAGCTATGTTTATTGTCCCTTTCCTGTCCGTTCACATTTCATTGACTGGATGGAGGTGGTCAGCGAAGAGGGTAAATATAAATTGTGTTGTCACCCTCGCCAGCATATGGTTTATCTCATGTTTCCGTCAGCTTTCAGCTCCATCCATAAACCCTATGATGAGGGAGCTATGTTCCCGCTATAGCATCCCCATACCATGAGTTTTAAAGCTGGAATCCATAGCTGTGAAGCTGCCACTTCCGTTTACGATATTACAACAACAAAAATACTTTACAACTAACACTGTTTTTTTTCTTGGACATCATTGCACATTATTGCACACAGGGGCGTCATGCACCCCAGAAATCTGAGGGGCACAAAGTACGTGAGGATGGCTGGGAGTGGTCCAGAAGTTGGAGAATGTCTAATTTTTCAAACACCTGAAACTGGTATTTTCTGCAATCTACAGCCATAATCATTATGCTTAATTTTATGTAAAAAATATGTATATTTTTCTGTATATCTATGCATGCCCCTTAGGTATATATTTATTTTACATAATGTTGAATGCTCATTTCCTTGAAACAAAAACAAGAACAAATGCCCCTGGGGCGGCCGGCGCTGTTTAGCCTATTGTGGATCTCAGCTTTAAGGCTGATTGGATCTATTTAAAAGCACAAGACTATAGCAGGCTTTCCATACCATACACTCTTTTTATCTATAGCTGACTAATGGGAAGAAGTTTGAGACAACGCTTCTGAGATATAGGAACATGAAACAACAACTTCACTTCTGACCATTGTCTGTGCAGCTTCAACAGCAAACTTAAACACACATTTAATTAGGGCAGCATTTGATTCAGCAAAATGGCAATTTGAATACAAAAATTGACTTTGACAAAGCTCTCTTTGACAAAGAGCAGTCTTGCCTTCAGTACAGGAAAGCGGTTGTGAAAATCCATACCAGGTTTCAAATAACTGCAAAAGGCCAGATGGTAAGGTGTGAGGGTTGTGGCGTACATGAAAAGTAAGAGGGCATACTTTAAAAACATTATTATTATGTCTCCAGCATGTTATTTCTCTTAAGCTATGTGATTGTCCACACCTCACATTGGCTTTCCAAGTAATGCCCTTCCAAAGCTAAGTGCTGTGTGAAAATCGCAAGAGCAGTTTGAAAACCCTAAAATGTTCATTGAAATAAAATAAAATGTCTGTAAAAATGTAATTCAACACAAAGACCCAGGTCTATGTTTTATCAAGTTATGCATACACAAATATAATGTTTTATCAAGTTATGCGTACACAAATATATTTTCCAGGAGTGCAGTAGCGCCCTCTACTGCGAGGTAACATTAGCTTTCCTTAGGTCTCATATGAATTGCTACTGAACTAGGTGGGTGGTGCGAGGGTAGGCCACCAACCTTGAACCTTTCTTAAGACTGATAAGCCAGAAAACTTCAAATGTTTACAGGAGTACATTTATTGGAGAGCAGCAGGAACAGACGTTTAAAAGTGTCAGGGCAGAAACTATGAGTTAAAGGGTTTTGATCACTTTGCTGTATTGACTGACTAGCTATTCCTTTCATCGTGTTGTGGCAAAATAACCATTTGGAAAAAAGCTATGCTAACAAGATTTAAATGGCTCACTGAGCTTGACTGCTTCTGGTTCATTAGCAGTCAAAAGAGCAAACAACACTCAAATAATAGATATTTACAGCTGTATGTACTGTATGTCGATAGGCAGTATTCCAAAATGTCTCAAACATTCACTCAAATCAGATATGAATAACTACATGATTTGCAATTCTTAGCCAAGCCAGTTCCAAGAGTTGAAGTCTAGTCTAATTAACTAACGAGATGGGGAGAAAGTCCAATACTAACGTTTCACATTCCTGACTTTCACCAAAGGTCTCCTCAACAAAAGATAGACATTTCCTGACTACTCTAGTCAGTATTGACATGGTTAGTTTGACATGACAAACATTGGAAGGACAACAGCTGTATCAACAATAAAGATGTCCAGAGCAAATACTTTCAGCTTTTATGGAACTGTGCAATAAGATTTAGTAGCCTTGGCTATAAATTGATGTTGGTACAGTGGCTTGCGAAAGTATTCACCCCCCTTGTAATTATTCCTATTTTTTTGCCTTACAACCTGGAATTTAAATGGATTTTTTGGTGGTTTGTATCATTTGATTTAAACAACATGCCTACCACTTTGAAGATGCTAAATATATTTTCTTGTGAAACAAACAAGAAATAAGACAAAAAAACAGAAAACTTGAGCATGCATAACTATTCACCCCCCCAAAGTCAATACTTTGTAGAGACACCTTTTTCAGCAATTACAGCTGCAAGTCTCTTGGGGTATGTCTCTATAAGCTTGGCACATCTAGCCACTGGGATTTTTGCCCATTCTTCAAGGCAAAACTGCTCCAGCTCCTTCAAGTTGGATGGGTTCCGCTGGTGTACAGCAATCTTTAAGTCATACCACAGATTCTTAATTGGATTGAGGTCTGGGCTTTGACTAGGCCATTCCAAGACATTTAAATGTTTCCCCTTAAATCACTTGAGTGTTGCTTTAGCAGTATGCTTAGGGTCATTGTCCTGCTGGAAGGTGAACCTCCGTTCCAGTCTCAAATCTCTGGAAGACTGAAACAGGTTTCCTTCAAGAATTTCCCTGTATTTAGCGCCATCCATCATTCCTTCAATTCTGACCAGTTTCCTAGTCCCTGCCGATGAAAAACATCACCACAGCATAATAATAATAATAATAATAAGCCACTTACAGTGAGGGAAAAAACTATTTGATCCCCTGCTGATTTTGTATGTTTGCCCACTGACAAAGAAATGGTCAGTCTATAATTTTAACGGTAGATTTATTTGAACAGTGAGAGACAGAATAACAACAAAACAATCCTGAAAAACGCATGTCAAAAATGTTATACATTGATTTGCATTTTAATGAGGGAAATAAGTATTTGACCCCTCTGCAAAACATGACTTAGTACTTGGCGGCAAAACCCTTGTTGGCAATCACAGAGGTCAGACGTTTCTTGTAGTTGGCCACCAGGTTTGCACAAATCTCAGGAGGGATTTTGTCCCACTCCTCTTTGCAGATCTTCTCCAAGTCATTAAGGTTCCGAGGCTGACGTTTGGCAACTCAAACCTTCAGGTCCCTCCACAGATTTTCTATGGGATTAAGGTCTGGAGACTGGCTAGGCCACTCCAGGACCTTAATGTGCTTCTTCTTGAGCCACTCCTTTGTTGCCTTGGCCATGTGTTTTGGTTCATTGTCATGCTGGAATACCCATCCACGACCCATTTTCAATGCCCTGGCTGAGGGAAGGTACATGGCCCCGCCCATCATCCCTTTGATGCGGTGAAGTTGTCCTGTCCCCTTAGCAGAAAAACACCCCCAAAGCATAATGTTTCCACCTCCATGTTTGACAGTGGGGATGGTGTTCTTGGGGTCATAGGCAGCATTCCTCCTCCTCCAAACACGGCGAGTTGAGTTGATGCCAAAGAGCTCCATTTTGGTCTCATCTGACCACAACACTTTCACCCAGTTCTCCTCTGAATCATTCAGATGTTCATTGGCTAACTTCAGACGGGCATGTATATGTGCTTTCTTGAGTAGGGGGACCTTGCGGGCGCTGCAGGATTTCAGTCCTTCACGGCGTAGTGTGTTACCAATTGTATTCTTGGTGACTATGGTCCCAGCTGCCTTGAGATCATTGACAAGATCCTCCCGTGTAGTTCTGTACTGATTCCTCATCGTTCTCATGATCATTGCAACTCCACGAGGTGAGATCTTGCATGGAGCCCCAGGCCGAGAGAGGTTGACAGTTATTTTGTGTGTCTTTCATTTGCGAATAATCGCACCAACTGTTGTCACCTTCTCACCAAGCAGCTTGGCGATGGTCTTGTAGCCCATTCCAGCCTTGTGTAGGTCTACAATCTTGTCCCTGACATCCTTGGAGAGCTCTTTGGTCTTGGCCATGGTGGAGAGTTTGGAATCTGATTGATTGATTGCTTCTGTGGACAGGTGTCTTTTATACAGGTAACACACTGAGATTAGGAGCACTCCCTTTAAGAGTGTGCTCCTAATCTCAGCTCGTTACCTGTATAAAAGACACCTGGGAGCCAGAAATCTTTCTGATTGAGAGGGAGTCAAATACTTATTTCCCTCATTAAAATGCAAATCAATTTATAACAGTTTTGACATCAGTTTTTCTGGATTTTGTTGTTGTTATTCTGTCTCTCACTGTTCAAATAAACCTACCATTAAAATTATAGACTGATCATTTCTTTGTCAGTGGGCTAACGTACAAAATCAGCAGGGGATCAAATACTTTTTTCCCTCACTGTAGTAGACGCTTTTATCCAAAGCAACTTACAGTCATGCGTGCATACATTTTTGTGTATGGGTGGTCCCGGGGATCGAACCCACTACCCTGGTGTTACAAGCGCCGTGCTCTACCAGCTGAGCTACAGAGGACCACCACTGGTGCTGCCACCACCATGCTTCTCGGGGTGATGAGAGGTGTTGGGTTTACGCCAGACATAGCGTTTTCCTTGATGGCCAAAAAGCTCAATTTTAGTCTCATCTGACTAGAGTATCTTCTTTAGTATCTAATTTGCATTTTATTACATGACATAAGTATTTGATCACCTACCAACCAGTAAGAATTCCGGCTCTCACAGACCTGTTAGTTTTTCTTTAAGAAGCCCTCCTGTTCTCCACTCATTACCTGTATTAACTGCACCTGTTTGAACTCGTTACCTGTATAAAAGACACCTGTTTACACACTCAATCAAACAGACTCCAACCTCTCCACAATGGCCAAGACCAGAGAGCTGTGTAAGGACATCAGGGATAAAATTGTAGACCTGCACAAGGCTGGGATGGGCTACAGGACAATAGGCAAGCAGCTTGGTGAGAAGGCAACAACTGTTGGCGCAATTATTAGAAAATGGAAGAAGTTCAAGATGACAGTCAATCACCCTCGGTCTGGGGCTCCATGCAAGATCTCACCTCGTGGGGCATCAATGATCATGAGGAAGGTGAGGGATCAGCCCAGAACTACACGGCAGGACCTGGTCAATGACCTGAAGAGAGCTGGGACCACAGTCTCAAAGAAAACCATTAGTAACACACTACGGCGTCATGGATAAAAAATCCTGCAGCGCACGCAAGGTCCCCCTGCTCAAGCCAGCGCATGTCCAGGCCCGTCTGAAGTTTGCCAATGACCATCTGGATGATCCAGAGGAGGAATGGGAGAAGGTCATGTGGTCTGATGAGACAAAAATAGAGCTTTTTGGTCTAAACTCGCCGTGTTTGGAGGAAGAAGAAGGATAAGTACAACCCCAAGAACACCATTCCAACCGTGAAGCATGGAGGTGGAAACATCATTCTTTGGGGATGCTTTTCTGCAAAGGGGACAGGGCGACTGCACCGTATTGAGGGGAGGATGGATGGGGCCATGTATCGCGAGATCTTGGCCAACAACCTCCTTCCCTCAGTAAGAGCATTGAAGATGGGTCGTGACTGGGTCTTCCAGCATGACAACGACCCAAAACACACAGCCAGGGCAACTAAGGAGTGGCTCCGTAAGAAGCATCTCAAGGTCCTGGAGTGACCTAGCCAGTCTCCAGACCTGAACCCAATAGAAAATCTTTGGAGGGAGCTGAAAGTCGGTATTGCCCAGCGACAGCCCCGAAACCTGAAGGATCTGGAGAAGGTCTGTATGGAGGAGTGGGCCAAAATCCCTGCTGTAGTGTGTGCAAACCTGGTCAAGACCTACAGGAAACGTATGATCTCTGTAATTGCAAACAAAGGTTTCTGTACCAAATATTAAGTTATGCTTTTCTGATGTATCAAATACTTATGTCATGCAATAAAATGCAAATTAATTACATAAAAATCATACAATGTGATTTTCTGGGTTTTTGTTTTAGATTCCGTCTCTCACAGTTGAAGTGTACCTATGATAAAAATTACAGACCTCTACATGCTTTGTAAGTAGGAAAACCTGCAAAATCGGCAGTGTATCAAATACTTGTTCTCCCATAGTGGAACCCTTTTTTGGTGCTATATAGAATATTGTTTAATGGTTCTTTATTGAACCTTAGAACAGAGTTCTTTATAGCACCATACAAGTTCCATTTAGAACCTTCATGTTCTTAGAAGTAAAGGTTTGGCCACACCGGCCGAACCTTTCCAGTTGAAAAAGGTTCCTCGAGGAACACCTCTAAAAAGGTATTCGAGGAACCCCTGTGAAAAGGTTAAAACCAGAACCTTTTTGTGATGGGAGGGTTTCATTTGTGATCCATTTTTAATAATATATTGTAGAGGTGGCAGCCTATCAGATTGGAGGCGTGGCTCGGGATAGTTATTTTTGGTCACCCGTTAAGTTAAATGTAATTCCTGTTCATCATGTTAAGTTTGTAGGCTGCAATTTAAAAAGCGATGTGAATATTTATGCATATTACATATTCTAATATAATATTAACATTGCTGATTGCATACAGTAAAAAGTAGTAACTATTCCCAACTTTGGGATTTACATAGGCTCGAGGAACTCATACACCTTTGTTAGCCTCATTGATGCTACACAACTGTCAGTGTTCAACCTTAGCGTGTGATAACAATACTAGTGAGGTGCAGTTCGCAAACGATTCGTTCTTTTGGAACGACTCTTTTTACTGACTCGAGAGTCATGATTCATTTTTCTGAATGACTAGTTCACTTTGTTTATCTCCACCAACTGTCTGTCATATGTACGCAGGAAAATAGATAATGAGCACGTTTAGAAATGATAATCGCATGTTGCAAGAATGACTGCAATTAATTAATTATTGAATGTTATGATGGACACAGCTTTGTAGAACCAAAACATACACAGCCTCCACTCAACAAACAGTAACTCGAGAACGAATCATTTGGGGGGCTGCAGTTCGCGAACGGCTATGCCTATCACCTTTCCTGGCTACCCAGACTCCCTGCTCCAGCCAAACGCTACGCCATGCCCACGGACGTTAGTTTCTTCTCCGCAATGAGAAGTATAGCGAACGATAGAGCAGGCGAACAATTTAGTGTGAGTTGTAAGGCTACTAGACCTTGTTTCAAATGTATCAAGGAATAATCGTATTTATATGCCTAGCAATCAGCAAATGTACGTTGTTTAAAGTACATGTTTACAAGTCCCAGTCACAAATAACAGCTCCAATAAGCCCCCTATCGTGAACAACATGTGAACCAGAGTCTCGTAGAATCATGACTCTTTCGAGATTTCAGTTCATCGTTCGCCAGTAGGGGGTCCTGCGTGCTCTGAGCATTACTGACTCAAATTAGAGCATTACTGACTCAAATTAACAAAATGAGTCGCATGTTTTAAATATTCAATATATAAAAAAATTGAAAAAAATACTAAATAAGTCGAAAGATTCGTTCTTTTGACTGAACGAGACAAAAAAAGTCCGTAAAAAGAGCCGATCTTCCCATCAGTAGACAATACAACAGAACAGATTAACAGGAATTACTTTTACTCTTACAGATTGCCACGCCCCTACTAAGCCACGCCTCCACTCCAGGGTTCCTCCAGGAACCCATTGCTACATTGAACCATTAAAGGTTCCTCCAAGAACCCCCAAACTAACTGAAGGTGCAAATATGAACCATTGCCTAGCAATGGCTCCTTAAGGAACTCCATGGGTTCCTTGAGGATCTCCAGGGTTCCTCGAGTCACCACTAATTCTCTCTCTGGCTGATACAGAGCGACTCATCCATGCTTTTATTACAAGCAGGCTTGACTACTGTAATGCTCTTCTGTCTGGTCTACCCAAGAAAGCCATTGGTCAACTGCAAAACATACAGAATGCTGCAGCACCGGTACTAACCAAGACCAGAAGGAGAGCACATTTTACACCGATTTTAATGTATCTGCACTGGCTGCCTGTGAGTTTTATAATTAATTTGAAGATGCTTCTATTGGTTTTTAAATCAATCCATGATTGTGCACATGTCAGACATGCTTTTAAGTTATGTACCCAGTAGGGCCCTCAGGTCCACTGGCACTGGCCTTTTAACTATCCAAAGCCTAGGACCAAGAGGCATGGAGAGGCAGCCTTTAGTTACTACGCCCCCAGCCTCTGGAATAGCCTGCTAGAGAACCTGTGGGGGGCTGAAACTGTGGACATTTGAAAAAGAGATCATAAAACACACTCTTTTAGCTTTGCTTTTCCTTAGGGTGCTTTTCAGTCGTTCAGTTTTTATTGGTATTCTTTTGTTTTTTTATCCTCTTATGTTTGTTGTGTAGTAAATATTTCTGTTTTTATTTTCATTTTTTTATTTTTTTATTCCTGTAAAGTACATTGGGTTGCATTCCATGTCTGAAATGTGCTATATAAATAACGCTTGATTTGATTTGACTTGAAGAGTGTATAGCACCAAAAAGGATTCCGCTATGGTTACAAGCCAAAGAACCCGTATTTGGCACTATATAGAACCATTTGTTTTTAGTGTGTTCCGATAGGAAGGAAGAATGGGAAGGGGAAGGCTTAATTTGCGGATGGGGAAACCTGATGCTAATTAAATCTTTGGAATGTCACATACTGGCATTCTATTCCAGAAGCCTTCAGAGTGGGTCAGACATGGAGTGAGGGGAGCGATGCACGTTTCTAATTGTTTTCTTTTCTTATTGATGACATTCAAAAAGGGCATCCACACCAAATACCAGAGCCACAGGTAATGTTCCTTATTGTTTTGTCTGTTGGAGATTCCTTTGTCATATCTGGATTTTCAGGTAGCCTACTTTAACAATTATGGTTAAACAAGAAAATACATACGGGGAAACCAGCCTAAACCAAATCTAATTTAAACAAATAAGCATATCTATCCAAAATGTGACATTTTTTGCGCACTGGTGTCATAAGAGTGAAAAGATGCTGAAGTTTAAATCGTTTTCATTTTCTCCAGGGAGATAAACAAATGCAAAATGGCATTTTCCAAAGCAGTGCTGTTGTTAATGCTGTACTCGTTATCACTACATGACACAGTAAGAGGTGTCGCAGAGATATGCCGGGGGACGCACTGCCACGGTGGCGATACTGGGGATCCCAGACCCTGCATCGGAGCCCACTGCCCGGGGGGGAGATCGTCCAGACCTCCGCGGCAATATAATCCAACAACACAGGGCAGATCGGGACAGATAGTCCCCAGCCAGCACCATGCATACCCCAGCTCTCAGTCAAGAGGAGACACCCCAGACAAGTATGTTGTTCAACCACAGCGCGGTAGGCACAGTGACAGCGCTAGGGAAAGCGCAAGGATGCAAGCGTCTGAAGTTTTCGGTTCAGGATGTACTGGAGCGGATTGCGTTACTCCTCAGAAACAGCTCCACGCTATTAACGACACCAGAGACTGTAAAGGGATCGAATGTAAATTGCCACTAAGGATACGGCCAAAGCCCCGTCCAAAATATTGTGTGGGAGAGGGCTGTCTGGCTAGTTCTGAGGATGCCGCAGCCTCCAGCCAGCCTTCCCCTGTCCATATGGCGGACAGAGCTGCTCAATTTCTGGGAGAATTTCCAGAGTTTGGATATCCTGCATCTGAACTTGGCAGCGCGCCTTTGGGAGTGCAGCTCACATGTGACATTACACCAGGTTAGTATATAGCCACTTATCAATTTTATATTTTATGAAATATATTATAATTAGTGTTATAATGCATTTAAATACTACACTGTAACGGAATACTGTAAATTATATGGTAGTTTGAGGTATTATAAACAGTAAAATACTCTGAAACGTTTTCCTGCATCATACTGTACATTATGGTGCATCTTCCAGCCAATTGTGTTGAAAATAGGTTCATTATTTAAGGCTTTGATCAACACAGTGTACACTAGTGGCACCTGCTGGTCAAAATAATTTAGAGCTGCCAAATTATTATAGATGACATCCCACACCCGATAGTGCTAGCACTGCGTAGCCTTTTTGTCTTCTACCAAACAAAAACCAAACCAATCAGGTGGTTGTTCAACGAAACAAAGCTTCAGACATCATTGATCACGTGCTTCTGATTAAGCAATACAGGCATCGGCACACTGCTTCAAAGTACACTGCTTATCAATTTCAACGCATGCCTCGGAGCTTCGGCATTAAACCTAACATCACTACTGTTTTGCCTTGTAGTCGCTGCCAGTTTGGAAGCCTTTGGTAAGGCCTCTAGAAGTGCAAGTGATATAAAAACCAAAATATTCATTAATAAACTGTAATGTGTAAACACTTTACCTAGCAGCCAACCTGCTTGCACCAATCCCTTGTAATTACAGTAAAATACAGTTAAATAAAAAACCCTCCCTCAATGAATTTCATTCATCCATTAATTCATTCTGATTACAGAAGCATTTACCTTCTTACAGTATAATACAGTACATTTTACGATATTGTACTGTGTGTCATTACACAGTACTTGCTTTGATACCATATTTATATTACAGTAGGTGTACTGTAATATGAAATACAGAATTTCACTTGTCACGAGCTGCCTGTAAGCTACTATCAAATTCACAGTAACACCTTTACAGTGTAGGCTATCTATTAAGAAAATTGTAATTGACAGATAAGGGAAGATGCATAGTGCATAAAGGGGTTCCAAATCGTGCCAGATTTAACTCCATGGACGTGTGCGTAATTTGGAACCCCTTTACACAATGCTTATGCAAAATAACCAAAGTAGTCTCATTCCAGAACAAGCGGTTTTGATAGCAATTTATTTTCCAGTAGGCTACGTAGATTTATGTTTAAAAATTACATGGTGAAATGGTAATCATATAATAACCCTTTAATTACTTTTCATTTATTTGGGATTCATTTAAACACGCAACATTAGGCATCATTGCTACCATCTTCTTGTGTTTGAGACCCAAGATTATGCATGCATTGACTGCAGTCCAGTTGAACTAGAAAAATATCTGGCAGTCAAGAAATCTTAGAATGCTTTGATGTCTATAAAAAGCCTGCATAGGGAACTTCCATTACTTGATGTTGGACTTTTAGATTTTGTGCCAAAATAGTTCTACAAAAATAAAAAAGTATTTAATCTCAAAAAGTGATGTATTATCATAACTTCACAGTATATTCTAATTTAGCATTAACCACAATTTCAGTAATGATTTGCTGAATTTTGAAGTCTAATCATCTTAGAGTACAGCAGCACATTATTAGTACTTGGGCCTCCTGAGTGGCACAGTGGTCTAAGGCACTGCATCGCAGTGCTAACTGTGCCACTAGAGATCCTGGTTCGAATCCACGACCGGGAGACTCATGGGCGGCGCACAATTGGCCCAGCGTCGTCCAGGGTAGGGGAGGGAATGGCCGGCAGGGATGTAGCTCAGTTGATAGAGCATGGCGTTTGCAACGCCAGGGTTGTGGGTTCGATTCCCACGGGGGGCCATAATAAAAAAATAAAAAAAATAATGTATTCACTAACTGTAAGTCGCTCTGGATAAGAGCGTCTGCTAAATGACTAAAATGTAAATGTACTTGATTCCAGTTTAATAGCTAGCTATACATAGTATTTTTTGGAATTAACATCCCAGTCACAGTTCCATATCCTTTCCCTGACTACTCCACACTATAAACCCTGCTTGCCCTATTCCATTTCACAGGGGAGAACGAGGTGCCTTCAGAGGATGCCCTCATTTTACACCTCCAACTGGCTAAGGGGCAGGAGAAGCTGGTGGAGGCCCTTCGGGCACAGCAAACGATCATCCGCGACCTGCAGCAAAAGCTAGCCGAACAGCAGGGGGCGCTGTTGGACCAGCAGCGGGAGATCCTGGAGCAGCAGCGGCGCATGTACGAGCAGATGAACATGGTCAAGGCACAGTACGGCTTGCTCTCTGACACCGTCAAACAGGTGTCCTTCCAAGGCCTCCAAGGGGAGCTTCAGAGCTACTTCGAGAGCCACCTGGCAGGCCTCCAGAGCCAGGCTCGGAGCCACCTGCAGAAGTCCTACGCCATTCGCAAGGACATGCACATGGATGTGGATGCTAAGTTGATGGATGTGGTCGGGGAAGCCCACCTTCCGCACCCCCTGCTGGGGTGTGGCGCCCCGTGTGGACCGGAGGATTACTGTGACTTCCAGAGGGAGCCGCCGCAGTGTGAGAAGTGTACCATGTGCCCACCTGGGTTCTTCCTGGTCTCCCAGTGCTCTCCCAATGCAGACAGAATATGCCAGGACAGAGATGAATGTCTTGAATTACCAAACCTATGTGGACAGGGAGTGAAGTGCCTCAACACTCCAGGTAAGGCTTACAAACATTTCTAAATTGTAATTAGACATGATATCCAACATGGTTCCATAAATCTTTTTACTGAATAGCCAACTAAGAGTATCAAGCAATTTGGCACATGCTCATATTTCTGATCTCCTTCTCCCATCTCTTTGTCGTTGTTTGATGCTGAGCAGGAGGGTTCAGGTGCCTGGGCATGTCGGAGAGGGAGGCTGCTGCTGGGGTATGTGGCCATGACTACTTCTACAACCAGGAACTTCAGGAGTGCCAGGCTTGTTCTGACTGCAATGGAGACCCCATTGCCATCCCCTGTACAGCCACCAGCAATTCTGTCTGTGGACCCTTCACAGACAACCTGATGTCCCAGTCCTGGGGTGCCACCGTGACCTTGCCCCCAGCCAGGGCCCCTGGCAGCCACATCTTCCCTGGCCTCCAGCTCAATGTCCGGAGCAAAGAAGCCAGCGACTTGCTGTCCAACCACGCCGGCCGGCTAACCTTCCAGCAACACGGCTTGATATGGCTGGACCATAACTTTGCCCTAAAGCACAACTGCAGGAACTTCCTCCAGGTGGGCATGCGGCTCAACGGCAGTCAAGAGGAGGACCACGACCTCAGTGGGGTCCGCATTGAGCAGTCAGACGGGAAGTATTTCCAGGGCATTAGCGTTAGTGGCAGCGCAGAGGTTGAGCCCAACCACATGCTGACACTGTTCCTGAAGAGTCCCACCCAGCATTGCAACCAGAGTAAGGACCTGCACGTCTATGAACTCAACGGGCCTTCCTTCAGCCTGCTCTGGCTGTCCCACGATACTGGAGCCGTGGCCATGACGGCACAGATGTCAATGTCGGCCCACTACCAGACCAACTACCGTCCAACCTTCCGCATCACCTCCGTCTCTGATCCTTACATGGTGGGGTTGACCCACGACAGCCGTGGGGTGCGCTTCACCGAGAGTGGCGTGGTGAAGTTTGTCCTACAGCAAGCGCTGTACTCCATGGGCCACACCTGCGTCCGTGAGGGCTTCTCCCTGGTGGCCTACGCCAACCGCAACGGGACCAACCAGGAATTGATGCAGGCATTCAAGTCAGGCGTCAACTACAGGGACACATCCATCACCCTTTCTGGGGCTGTCAGTGTGGATAGTGGGCACTCGCTTAGTTTCGAGATCCTATCCCCGTCCCAGTGTAATATCCGCTACTTTGGAGACAGTACTGGGATCAGTATACTGAGCCTTATCTGGATCCCCTCAGCTGTCTCCTCTGCCCTGACTGCCACAGTTTCCAGGACAGGCCTTCCCTCTGGAGCTGTCCGCAACAAAGCCCTCCTCTTCCAGCAGGTCAGTCCGGAATCAGACCAAGTGCGCCTGGCCCGTTCTGGGGAACCCAACGCCCAAAAGAACATTGTCTTCTGGGGGGATGGGACAGCTAACGTGGCCCTCAACCTGAAGCTGATCCATTCGTGTAATGTAGTGAAGCTCACCCTGCACCGGCAGGGGGGCAGCGGGGAGGGTGGCCAGGCAAAACCCGTGGCCCAGCAGGTGTCTGGGCACATGCCTGAGGGCAGCGAGTGGGCCAACGTGGGCCTGAGGGCCTCCTTCCAGGTCCAGAATGGTACAGCCATCTATGTGACACTGGACTGCATACGTGGTCGTGTTAACCAGATCACCCACAAGGGTGGCACTAACATATCCATCCTCTGGGTGGCATTGTGATCCAAAAAGAGGACCTTTTTTTGTTGACTTTGTCACATTTTGTCAACGCGTCTTATAAACTAACATGGTTTCGCACAATTTCAAATTACAGAGCAAACTTGGAAGGTAGAGGAACTTTTTTGAAATGGAAAGGTTGTGTTTTGTCTAATGTTAATATTTTTGTCATGTTAATGTTGTTTGTTAATGTTGTTTGGATCTTGTTTTTGATACTTTGTTGATTAATTGATTATTTTCGGATTACAAGTACTGATTTTGGTTGAGCATTGACCAATTATTTTGTATGGAGTAAGCTGAATGATGTGTGTGTTTTTATAATGTTTATTATGCCATATCTTATTCCATCAATTTCCTGCACATGAATATGAAATGTTGCCTTTCTATGCGTGTGTACTACAGAGTATTTTGATAAAAGATCAATTCAATATTTTAAATGTATTATATTTAACTTTCACCAAGCTGTTATTTTTATTTCATATTTTCAATGATGACTTATTCTGAATGTTATGTCACTTAACATAATAGTAGTGTAAAATAGGAAAACATTAGTATCGATATACTATTGGAAACAATACCTTACTTCATAACCAGAATTGTACTTCAATCTCTTTTGATAAAACAAACAATCACAGTTGTGTCATGTATGCCAAACAATAGAATGATGTTACAAATATTGATGTGACCATGGAGCTACAGTATAAGTGTAGTATACATTACATTTACAGATTATTATAATTTTTACATTAGCTAATTCACACAAATCAGGTTTTATGTAGCAAAAATATGTTAACCGTTAACTACATAATGTATGTTATACTTTAGCCTCAATACTCTTGGCCCTGTGGAAGTGCTGCCTATGCATAGCATTCTTAATTGCCTTTGTGCGTGTTCTGTCCCCCAAACAATTAGACACAATGAAGTGTTTCAGCGATTTGGCAGCGAAGTAAAGCGGTCGGTCACTGAAATTCTTCTGCTTTATTTTCACTTCACTATGCAATGCTTGGTGATTTGTTTTACTTCACATGTACCATAGAACAACAATGAGTGTATTTTTTTTTTCAAAGCCAAATAAAATTCACAGATATTTTGTAAGACGTTGATTCTCACACTTGCTGGAAAATAATATGTTCCAAAAAGTGATGAAGTGGTCAGCATCTTAAGTGTGATTTTTGGGATGAGATGAGATTGATTGAGATGTCATTCATGTAGAAAATGTATGTCCTGATAGAGACTTTCATAAAAATTTGAATGACAGCACACAGACTCACCTCCACCATGTGACTGCATCACATGATATGAGCCTAATTCTTCAGTCTTGTCAACCATGATAGCTTTAAAACTGACTCCACCATCATACATTAACTACCCAGTATTTTCCACAGTTTAAATAGAAAACGTAACATTCAGACATTACTCATGTCATGGAGTCCCAAACATATTGAACCTATTTGAAATCAACTTTTTGAGCAAGGTAGGTGTCCAAATTGCAGACAAAATCATACAATTCTACTAATTATTGGTCTTAATCATTTTAGAATCAATCCATCATATTTATTGGAATTAAACTATCCCTCTCCAAACATGACTAATAGTGGCTGAATCGTAACGAAAACTCTGATTGTGAGAAATAATGTTTATGTCTGCAGTTTTTTATTGAAAACAGGTGTTTGAGTGGAGTGCTGCTCCAGATGTCTCATGTTGTAGATCAAATGGGACCCACAGTGCATGAGGGGAAATATCAAAGGCAGCAGAGACGGAGCTGTGTGTGTGTGTGAGAGTGAGAGAGAGACAAAGAGAAAGAGAGAGTGAGAACGAGAGAGAGGATGTCTGTGTCCATCTGCCTGTATGTGTACATGTGCACGTGTACGTACATCGTGCACGTGTCTAGGGCAAAACAATATTGTGCATTATAAACTATGGACAGTTAAGACAGAAGTAGTAAAACAGAATTTTTCACTTTTTAATGTGAACCATGTGTTTCTTCTACATTTTTCATACTTAACACTCAACTGTTTGACACAAATCAAACGTGTGTAACAGTCACTGTTAGTGCAGTATCGTTTAAAGATTGACCGTTAAGGTGTCATGAAACCTGAATCACTGTAAACCTATCCAGTGGTGTTTGGAGAGGTCTCTGGCCTACAAAAGAGACGTCATTCACCACCACAAAGCATATAAACTCAGCAAAAAAAGAAACATCCTCTCACTGTCAACTGCGTTTCTTTTCAGCAAACTTAACATGTGTAAATATTTATATGAACATAACAAGATTCAACAACTGAGACATATACTGAACAAGTTCCACAGACATGTGACTAACAGAAATGGAATAATGTGTCCCTGAACAAAGGGGGGTTCAAAATCAAAAGTAACAGTCAGTATCTGTTGTGGCCACCAGCTGCATTAAGTACTGCAGTGCATCTCCTCCTAATGGACTGCACCAGATTTGCCAGTTCTTGCTGTGAGATGTTACCCCACTCTTCCACCAAGGCACCTGCAAGTTCACTGACATTTCTGGGGGGAATGACCCTAGCCCTCACCCTCCGATCCAACAGGTCTCAGACGTGCTCAATGGGATTGAGATCTGGCCTCTTCGCTGGCCATGGCAGAACATTGGCATTCCTGTCTTGCAGGAAATCACGCACAGAATGAGCAGTATGGCTGGTGGCATTGTCATGCTGGAGGGTCATGCCAGGATGAGCCTGCAGGAAGGGTACCACATGAGGGAGGAGGATGTCTTCCCAGTAACACACAGCGTTGAGATTGCAATGACAACAAGCTCAGTCCGATGATGCTGTGACACACCGCCCCAGACCATGACAGACCCTCCACCTCCAGATCTGTGAAGTTATTTGGATTTTTACAAATTATCTTTGAAAGACAGGGTCCTGAAAAAGGGGCGTTTCTTTTTTTGCTGAGTTTATATGCAGTGAGTTTATTTACCCTCTTATGGCTTAACCAATGATGTACAGTACCCGTCAAAAGTTTGGACACACCTACTCATTCAAGGGTTTTTCTTTATTTTTACTATTTTATACATTGTAGAATAATAGTGAAGACATCACAACTATGAAATAACACATATGGAATCATGTAGTAACCAAAGAAGTGTTAAACAAATCAAAATATATTTTATATTTGAGATTGTTCAAATACCCACCCTTTGCCTTGAAGACAGCTTTGCACACTATTGGCATTCCCTCAACCAGCTTCATGAGGTAGTCACCTGGAATGCATTTCAATTAACAGGTGTGCCTTCTTAAAAAGTAAATTTGTGGAATTGTTTCCAAGGACCACGATTGTACAGGACAAACATACACTACCCGTCAAAAGTTTGGACACACCTACTCATTCAAGTTTAATTTTTTATTATTGTAGAATAATAGTGAAGACATCAAAACTATGAAATAACACATATGGAATCATGTAGTAACCAAAAAAAGTGTTAAACGAATCAAAATATATTTTATATTTTTCAAATAGTCACCCTTTGCCTTGATGACAGCTTTGCACACTCTTAGCATTCTCTCAACCAGCTTCATGAGGTAGTCACCTGGAATGCATTTCAATTAACAGGTGTGCCTTGTTAAAAGTTAATTTGTGGAATTTCTTTCCTTCTTAATGCGTTTGAGCCAATCAGTTGTGTTGTGACAAGGTAGGGGTGGTATACAGAAGATAACCCTATTTGGTAAAAGACCAAGTACATATTATGGCAAGAACAGCTCAAATAAGCAAAGAGAAACGACAGTCCATCATTACATTAAGACAAGAAGGTCAGTCAATACGGAACATTTCAAGATATTTGAAAGTTTCTTCAAGTGCCGTCGCAAAAACCATCAAGCTCTATGATGAAACTGTCTCTCATGAGGACCGCCGCAGGAAAGGAAGACCCAGAGTTACCTCAGCTGCAGAGGAAAAGTTCATTAGAGTTACCAGCCTCAGAAATTGCAACTCAAATAAATGCTTCACAGAGTTCAACTCACAGACATCTCAACATCAACTGTTCAGAGGGGACTGTGTGAATCAGGCCTTCATGGTCGAATTGCTGCAAAGAAAGCACTACTAAAGGACACCAATAAGAGGAAGAGACCTGCTTGGGCCAAGAAACACAAGTAATGGACATTAGACAGGTGGAAATTTGTCCTTTGGTCTGATGAGTCCAAATTTGAGATTTTTGGTTCCAACCGCCATGTTTCTGCGAGACGCGTGTGGGTGAACGGATGATCTCTGCATGTGTTGTTCCCACCGTAAAGCATGGAGGAGGAGGTGTTATGGTGTGGGAGTGCTTTGCTGCTGACACGGTCTGTGATTTATTTAGAAATCAAGGCACACTTAACCAGCATGGCTACCACAGCATTCTGCAGCGATACACCATCCCATCTGGTTTGGGCTTAGTGGGACTGTCATTTGTTTTTCAACAGGACAATGACCCAACACACCTCCAGGGCTATTTTACCAAGAAGGAGAGTGATGGAGTGCTGCATCAGATGACCTGGCCTCCACAACCCAATTGAGATGGTTTGGGATGAGTCGAATGGCAGAGTGAAGGAAAAGCAGCCAACAAGTGCTCAGCATATGTGGGAACTCCTTTAAGCCGTTTAGAAAAACATTCCAGGTGAAGCTGTTTGAGAGAATGCCAAGATTGTGCAACACTGTCATCAAGGCAAAGGGTGGCTATTTGAAGAATCTCAAATATAAAATATATTTTGATTTGTTTAACACTTTTTTGGTTACTACATGATTCCATATGTGTTATTTCATAGTTTTGATGTCTTCACTATTATTCTACAATGTGGACTTCAAAAGCCTTTGAAGCCATCGGTTGGCCATATTGGCACACCTCAGAAATGCAGTCCTCCATAGGAATGAATGGAAGGACAAAAGTACATGTATTTAAGAAAACAAAAATTTGCAGTGGGGACAGTAACATTAGTACTTTCTTTTTATTTTTTATTTTTTTTATCTTTATGTTTAGCTCACATAATACAATTTAAAAGTATGCATTAAGGTAGGTCTCTGTAATATAATAAATGTGGCAAAAACGAATGTATATATTTATAATTGCATTTCTATAGCTTACAAAATATGTTTTACAAATGTGGGGGAGTGTCAAGATGGAGGCTTGGTGGCTTCAAAACAGCGCCCCCTTTCAGTCATCTAGTGTATACAGTGCCTTCGGAAAATATTTAGACCCCTTGACTTTTTCCACATTTTGTTACGTTACAGCTTTATTCTAAAATTGAGAAAATCGTTTTTTTTCCCCCTCATCAATCTACTCACAATACCCCATAATGACAAAGCAAAAACAAGGTTCACCTGTTGGAAGGTGAACCTTAGCCCCAGTCTGAGGTCCTGAGCACTCTGGAGCAGGTTTTCATAAAGGATCTCTCTGTACTTTGCTCCGTTAATCTTTGCCTCAATCTTGACTAGTCTCCCAGTCCCTGCTGCTGAAAAACATCCCCACAGCATGATGGTGCCACCACCATGCTTCACCGTAGGGATGGTGCCAGGTTTCCTCCAGATGTGACACTTGGCATTCAGGCCAAAGAGTTCAATCTTGGTTTCATCAGACCAGAGAATCTTGTTTCTCATGGTCTGAGAGTCTTTAGGTGCCTTTTGGCAAACTCCAAGGTGGGCTGTCATGTGCCTTTTACTGAGGAGTAGCTTCCGTCTGGCCACTCTACCATAAAGGCCTGATTGGTGGAGTACTGCAGAGATGGTTGTCCTTCTGGAAGGTTCTCCCATCTCCACAGAGGAACTCCGTCAGAGTGACCATCGGGTTCTTGGTCACCTCCCTGACCAAGGCCCTTCTCCCCCGATTGCTCAGTTTGGCCAGGCGGCCAGCTCTAGGAAGAGTCTTGGTGGTTCCAAACTTCTTCCATTTAAGAATGATGGAGGCCACTGTGTTCTTGGGGACCTTCAATGCTGCAGAAATGTTTTGGTACCCTTCCCCAGAGCTGTGCCTCCACACAATCCTGTCTCGGAGCTCTACGGACAATTCCTTCGACCTCATGGTTTGGTTTTTGCTCTGACATGCACTGTCAACTGTGGGACCTTATATAGACAGGTGTGTGCCTTTCCAAATCATGTCCAACCAATTGAATTTACCACAGGTTGACTCAAATCCATTTTAGAGTAAGGCTGTAACGTAACAAAATGTGGAAAAAGTCAAGGGGTCTGAATACTTTCCGAAGGCACTGTATATAAATCATTGGGCTTCAGTCCTTTTATTTGCTTGCATGTTTTAACCTCTATGGGATCCGTGTCCCGTATACGGGACGGTTGAGCTAACGTGCGCTAATGTGATTACCATGACTGTTGTAAGTAACAGCAAACTTTCCAGGACATAGACATGTCTTATATGGGCAGAAAGCTTAAATTCTTGTTAATCTAACTGCACTGTCCAATTTACAGTAGCTATTACAGTGGGGAAAGAAACATGCTGTTGTTTGAGGAGCGTGCACAACAACAAAAAACGTATCACGGCAACTGGTTTGATACATTCACCTCTGAAGGTAAATAATGTATTTACATTCAGTAATCTTGCTCTGATTTGTCATCCTGAGGGTCCCAGAGATAAAATGTAGCATAGTTTTGTTTGATAAAATCCATTTTAATATTCAAATGTAGGAACTGGGTTCTACAGTTTGAACCCTTGCTGTCTCTGGCTCCACACCCACCCCGCCCGGCCATCTAGATGCGTGAAAGTTAGTGTATAAGCTAATGATCCATCGTGTTTGACATTCCTGGGAGTGTGTAAACTTACAATTTGTATTCCCATATCGTTTTTGTATGTTCTCTATAGTTACCTACTTGAAAATGTATCAATTGACCAATTCGGCACATTTGGCCAGACTTGATACAAAATAGTCCAGTATTGCAGTGCTTCACTGGATCAATCTGAAACTTTGTGCGCACACTGCTGCCATCTAGTGGCCAAAATCTAAATCGTGCCTAAACTGCAATATTATATTGTGACCTTTCTCTTGCTTTTCAAAAGATGATGGAACAAAAAAATAAATAGAAAACGCATGTTTTTTTGTTTGTATTATCTTTTACCAGATCTAATGTGTTATATTCACCTACATTAATTTCAAATTTCCACAAACTTCAAAGTGTTTCCTTTCAAATGGTATCAAGAATATGCATATCCTTGCTTCAGGTCCTGAGCTACAGGCAGTTAGATTTGAGTATGTCATTTTAGGCGAATATTGAAGAAAAGGGTAATTGATAAACAACCAGCTGAATCCTCATCTTTTTACCACATCAGTCCTACAGTATCTTCTGAATAAGTACTAAACTGGATGCTATTTGATTGCAATGCAGCATTCCCTTGTGGAGGCGTTGAGTGCTATTTATCTGCCGTAACGTTAAGTATCTAGAGGTAATATTGAGTAATTGCATTCTTATTACCACAATGAAATAGTCTAGAGTAACTACATGGAATTAGGTTAATACTATAAACTTTATTAAGTATCCTCTCCTGCAACACTTGGATATACAGTATGATAGCTAGACCTAGGGTTGCAATATTCCAGGAATATTCAATAAATTCCCTGGTTTTCCAGAAATCCTGGTTGGAAAACCAGGGAAATTATTGAAGGTTCCTGGAATTTTGCAACCCTAGCTAGACCAATGGCTCTCCATGGCCTATTTGTAATAGCAACATAAATTGCAGTGATTTGTAGTCCTCGCTGAACCCTCTCCTAACCCAAACCTGGCCCCTTTACTCTAATGTTGACTAAAGGACAAACCCAGAGAAGGAGTCTAATCAAAAGCGGATGTGAAAGCAAGTCATTCCTCTTGTCTGCAGTCAATGTAAGCCATGTGCGCTGCTTTCCTCTGAGGCCACAAGCCACCAAATAAATACAATAGCTACAGGAGGTTAGCCTGACATGGATTGGCTGTCTGTATCTTCGTGTTGTATGCTGTTAAATGTGGCCGTTTCTTCTTTATTAAAAAAGCATTTAGGCCCAATGTTGATGTCTAACCAAATAATTATTTTGTACTATGAGAGGATGTGATGTCACACACAATATCATTGCATAGCATCACTTAGAAAAGAGGGTAAAGAGGGAAAAACACATTTGTGCATTTGTGATGACTCACTGTAAATAGAGTTCATCCATATTAATTTACTCAAAACCAGCAGACATACTGTACTGTACCCACTCATCTTCTGAACAGGTACTTATTGGTTGAGCATAATCCATTAGAAGAACAAGTTGAAAGTGTCTGTTTGGATTGGATGAGTGTTATGTACTGTTGCAATGTTAATAGTGTATATTTTGCTTTTTGTGAGGCTCTTAAGTCCGCTGCTGCATGTATCTCATCTAATAGCTTTGACATTTCTTGTTGGAGTAGTAGAGTGAAAATAGTAATTTTCTACAATGCTAATGCACCCTCTTAAAAGACAGGGGCACTTTGCGACACTATCTCAGTTAGTTGCTACAGACCACATTCCATGGTATATCGTCCATAAATGTGTGAACCTCAAAATTCATGCCTGGCTGATTTCATAATTACACCGTCAACTCTCTCTGCTAATAAGTAACAAATGGTTCACCAATTATAGCTAACAGCACTGGAATAAAACAGGGAGGGAGTGTGTGTGTGTGTATGCGTGTGTATATGTGTGCGTGTGCATGCGTGCATGTGAACTCCTCTGACCACTGTTTGCAGGGTCATGACCAGTTGATGAGAGGTTCCAGTGGAGCGTTCTTGGTCACTGATTACTTCTCACTCTCCTTACCATCCTCTACAAAGTATTATAACCATATTATGTTTATCTCTCTCCTTCTCTAAAGCCCTGTTTACACCTGGTGCTAACATGTGTCCTTTGTCCTGATCTTGTCCACATTCTGATTGTGCCCACAATTTTAGACGGGCGTAGATGATTAAAATACACATTGTGATCTGATTGTTAGCAGATCTTATAGTGTTAAGAGACAAGATAAGAACAAGATCAGGACAATATCAGGACGAAGGACGCATGTTATTGGCAAGTATAAATGGGGCTCTAGTCTCTTCCTTTCTTTCATTCCTCTTCTTTCCATCTGTGCAAGTCTTTCACTCTCTTTATATCCTCATTAGAGGGGTAAGTGATGCATGCTGGAATGGAGTAGCAGGTCACTAGACACAAATACAGGCTGAAACCTACTGTTGACGGGCCCAAGCAAAAGCCTTTCAGTTCAGTTCCTGCCTGCCCCCTCTCTTCTACTCCCATTGGCTCACAGTATGCTGAAAGAGTAGCGTTTGCTGCAGGGAAAGAATACCCTTTACTAGAACTATGAAATATGCCTTTTCTAGACACATTTTGGGCCAAGTTTATGTTCTTATCAGTAAAAGTTTGGGGCAGTTATTGGGGCAGCTAAAAAATAATTACTTTCGATTCACAATATCTTTGATTCTCAGCTTTGGTGTCAAAAGCAATCCGAATGCTCGAGTCATGCAGAATCTCAATGAGGAAAGAAAAAGCTGTGTGGCTCTATAAAAACATGTCAGAGAGGATTGCGGCCATCTTCACGAAGAACCAACTAGAACGCTGACGATAAATAGCTAACTTCTTGGCTGGATATGAGCAAGCATGTCCCCCTGGTGTATTTCTTTTAAAACAGTGGATAGATGCTCCCTATTTCACATCAACTCCCTGGTGGACTCTACGGTTAATTGCCTTCTCCAGCAGGCGTTTACAGATTAACTATCTCTGAATACATCCACACAAATGACTGACTGCAGCCGGTTGAGGTCTGTGAATGCATTGTGCATTCGACCACAAAGGTGTTTATGCTACAAGAGCATTGACATTGCTACAGATGTTAGCAAATTAGTTTTGCCTGTAACTGCTCAAAACAGGACAGTAGAACTGTGCAGACATTTCCCTTTCCCCGTCTAACAGTCAGTCTCCATTATTTTACAGATACTTCACAAGTGGAAGCTCATTACATTACCGATGAATAAGAGCTCATTAGAAACACAAGACAAAGAATGGGAAAGACAATAAAGGTGCCCAGTTGAAATAGGGCATCAAAGATGTTGACACTCTTCATGTGACCCCTATAACATGTGGCCATCCCGTCAAGGGTCCGGTGAACAGTCATAGGGTGAAATGAAGGGGAGAAGATGACCCTATTTTCTTCTAGGCTGACATCAGGGCAGATGTATTGCCTCAACATCATAGCATTAGAAGACAGTGTGAGATGAAAAACACCTACCCCAAAACACACAAACATCTGGTTTGGTTTAGCTACCCTACTACAGGAAGGTAATATAATCACACACACGACTTAAAATAGGAATAACATAGCAGAGATGTTAATGGTTCATCGGTCCAAGATCATCTTTTTGGGTTAGTCAGGGAATGAATCCCTCTCTAAAGATAACTATTCATGTGTAACATTCTGTCGCTCTCACCAGTAAATCTAGTGTGGTAGCGAATTTGTCCCGTTAAACTTTGACATTCGTTTTTTTCAATCGCTTTGGTACATTTTTCACAACACTTAGCACAAAACTCAAAACAGATAATCAAAAAGGCAGTTATTTCAAAACTCTAAGCACATTTTCAATTGACTAAGTACAACACACAAAATCATACAGTCACTTTCACCAAACTTAAATCAGGGTTTTATCTAGAAATACATGTTTCACATTGCAATACATGTTAATATAAATTAATTGCTTTTCACAATGCAATGCTCATATTACTTTTGATATGATTGTCTTCTCATTTGTTAAAATACATTTTACTATTACTTAATCCGACTGCTCTTAACCAATAATCAAAAAATCTGATATTGACAAGATCAGAGATGTACTGTATGTAATGCATCCCCTACGCAGTAAACATGCATCCAAAATGAAGTTGCTGGGGTCTTTTTGATTGGGGCGTTTCACACTGCTTTACTAAAATTGCGTTGGCCAATACAGTGCTGTAATACATACCACTTACATAGCAGGTGTTTTTATCCAAAGTGACGACAGTGAGTCAGATTTTTTTTTACATGATCCGTAATAATAATAATAATAATAATATGCCATTTAGCAGACGCTTTTATCCAAAGCGACTTACAGTCATGCGTGCATACATTTTTTTTTTGTGTATGGGTGGTCCCGGGGATCGAACCCACTACCTTGGCGTTACAAGCGCCGTGCTCTACCAGCTGAGCTACAGAGGACCACACCACTCTGATGTTGCTAGTGACATGCGCTTACTAACTGAGCCACACAGGACCACTACAATATATACAGTGCATTCAGAAAGTATTCATACCTCTTGACTTATTCCACATTTTGTTGTGCTACAGCCTAAATTCAAAATGGATTAAATATATGTTTTCCTCACCCATCTCACTACATAGATTACCCCATAATGACAAAGTGATAACATGGTTTTAGATTTGCAAATGTATTGAAAATGAAATACAGAAACATCTCATTTACATAAGTATTGACACACACGAGTCAATACATGTTAGAATCACTTTTGGCAGCGATTACAGCTGTGAGTCCTACTGGGTAAGTCTCTAAGAGCTTTGCACACCTGGATTGTACAATATCTGCCCATTATTCTTTTAAAAGTTCTTCAAGCTCTGTCAAATTGGTTGTTGATCATTGCTAAACAACCACTATCAAGTCTTGCCATAGATTTTCAAGCAGATTTAAGTCAAAACTGTAACTTGGCCACTCAGGACAATTCACTGTCTTCTTGGTAAGCAACTCCAGTGTAGATTTGGCCTTGTGTTTTAGGTTATTGTCCTGCTGAAAGGTGAATTAATCTCCCAGTGTCTGGTGGAAAGCAGACTGAACCAGGTTTTCCTCTAGGATTTTGCCTGTGCCTAGCTCCATTTTGTTTATTTCTTATCCTGAAAAAACTCCCCAGTCCTTAACGATTAGAAACATACACATAACATGATGCAGTCACCACTATGCTTGAAAATATGTAGAGTGGTACTCAGTAATGTGTTGTATTTGCACCAAACATAACACTTTGTATTCAGGACAAAAAGTGTAATTGCTTTGCCACATGTTTTGCAGTATTACTTTAGTGTCTTGTTGCAAACAGGATGCATGTTTTGGAATATTTGTTATTCTGTACAGACTTCCTTCTTTTGACTCTGTCAATTAGGTTAGTATTGTGGAGTAACTAATGTTGTTGATCCATCCTAAGTTTTCTCCTATCACAGCCATTAAACTCTGTAACTATTTTAAAGTCACCATTGGCCTCATGGTGAAATCCCTGAGCGGTTTCCTTCCTCTCCAGCAACTGAGTTAAGAAGGATGCCTGTATCGTTGTAGTGACTGATACACCATCTGAAGTGTAATTAATAACTTCACCATGCTCAAAGGGATATTTACTGTCTTTTTTTTTATTTATTGTTACCCATCTACCATTAGGTGCCCTTCTTTGTGAGGCATTGGAAAACCTCCCTGGTCTTTGTGGGTTGAATCTGTGTTTGTAATTCACTGCTAGACTGTAGGACTTTACAGATAATTGTATGTGTGGGGTACAGAGATGAGGTAGTCATTCAAAAATCATGTTAAATACTATTATTGCACACAGACTGAGTCCATGCAACTTATTATGTGACTTTTTAGGCAAATCTGTTCTCCCAAACTTATTTTAGGCTTGCCATAACAAAGGGGTTGAATACTTATTGACTCAAGACATTTCAGCTTTTCATTTTTAATTAATTTGTAGAACTTTAGAAAAAACATCATTCCACTTTGACATTATGAGGTATTGTGTGTAGGCCATTGACAAAAAATCTCAATTTAATCCATTTTAAATTCAGGCTGTAACACAACAAAATGTGGAACAAGTCAAGGGGTGTGAATACTTTCTGAAGGCACTGTAAAAGTACAATACAATATGGTGTGTTGTTATTATTATTATTATTATTATTATGAGAACATCTAAATGAATAGTATCTTTGAAAATTATGTATTTTATTCTGTCTGTAACATTGCGCTCTCTATCAGGATGACTCCAGGATGCTGTTTCTTTGTCTGTATGTCTAAAGAATGAAACAGAAATCGCACAAATAATGTTCAAATGGATGTTCAAAATGTAAGGATTAATGGCAATGTATAATTTTTTGTTTGTGTGTTTATGTGTGTGTGTTTGCATGAGCATGTGTATGTACAGTGAGGGAAAAAAGTATTTGATCCCCTGCTGATTTTGTACGTTTGCCCACTGACAAAGAAATTATCAGTCTATAATTTTAATGGTAGGTTTATTTGAACAGTGAGAGACAGAATAACAACAAAAAAATCCAGAAAAACCCATGTCAAAAATGTTATACATTGATTTGCATTTTAAATGAGGGAAATAAGTATTTGACCCCGTCTCAATCAGAAAGATTTCTGACTCCCAGGTGTCTTTTATACAGGTAATGAGCTGAGATTAGGAGCACACTCTTAAAGGGAGTGCTCCTAATCTCAGCTTGTTACCTGTATAAAAGACACCTGTCCACAGAAGCAATCAATCAAATCAGATTCCAAACTCTCCACCATGGCCAAGACCAATGAGCTCTCCAAGGATGTCAGGGACAAGATTGTAGACCTACACAAGGCTGGAATGGGCTACAAGACCATCGCCAAGCAGCTTGGTGAGAAGGTGACAACAGTTGGTGCGATTATTCGCAAATGGAAGAAACACAAAATAACTGTCAATCTCCCTCAGCATGGGGCTCCATGCAAGATCTCACCTCGTGGAGTTGCAATGATCATGAGAACGGTGAGGAATCAGCCCAGAACTACACGGGAGGATCTTGTCAATGATCTCAAGGCAGCTGGGACCATAGTCACCAAGAAAACAATTGGTAACACACTACGCCGTGAAGGACTGAAATCCTGCAGCGCCCGCAAGGTCCCCCTGCTCAAGAAAGCACATATACAGGCCCGTCTGAAGTTTGCCAATGAACATCTGAATGATTCAGAGGAGAACTGGGTGAAAGTGTTGTGGTCAGATGAGACCAAAATCGAGCTCTTTGGCATCAACTCAACTCGCCGTGTTTGGAGGAGGAGGAATGCTGCCTATGACCCCAAGAACACCATCAAACATGGAGGTGGAAACATTATGCTTTGGGGGTGTTTTTCTGCTAAGGGGACAGGACAACTTCACCGCATCAAAGGGACGATGGACGGCGCCATGTACCGTCAAATCTTGGGTGAGAACCTCCTTCCCTCAGCCAGGGCATTGAAAATGGGTCGTGGATAGGTATTCCAGCATGACAATGAGCCAAAACACACGGCCAAGGCAACAAAGGAGTGGCTCAAGAAGAAGCACATTAAGGTCCTGGAGTGGCCTAGCCAGTCTTGCCAAACGTCAGCCTCGAAACCTTAATGACTTGGAGAAGATCTGTAAAGAGGAGTGGGACAAAATCCCTCCTGAGATGTGTGCAAACCTGGTGGCCAACTACAAGAAACGTCTGACCTCTGTGATTGCCAACAAGGGTTTTGCCACCAAGTACTAAGTCATGTTCTGCAGAGGGGTCAAATACTTATTTCCCTCATTAAAATGCAAATCAATTCATAGCATTTTTGACATGGATTTTTCTGTATTTTTTTGTTGTTATTCTGTCTCTCACTGTTCAAATAAACCTACCATTAAAATTATAGACTGATCATGTCTTTGTCAGTGGGCAAACGTACAAAATCAGCAGGGGATCAAATACTTTTTCCCCCTCAATGTAGTTAACTTTGCTGGTTCTGTGGTTCATTGTTGCCCATGTGACGAAGTTAGGCTAGCATTTTAGCTAGGTAGCCTATGACAACAAAAACTAAAAAAGTGTACTGTATGACAGAGCCATATAACATTTTGCCAATAAGGAGGATGGCACTGGCCTTCAACAAGTCTAAAAGTAGGGTGAGTCAACTGTTTTGTTTTACTTGGCATGCACGCACACACAGACAAATCAGACCATGGTCAGCCACATGATATTTAGCAACATTGATTTAACTAAAAAAATTTGTTTAATGTATTCCGCCACTATGCGACTGTTGTCTTTTTGTTGTCATGGCCTTATTGTATATCACGGTGGTGTACAGTCGTGGTCAAAAGTTTTGAGAATGACACAAATATTAATTTTCAAAGTCTACTGCCTCAGCTTTTATGATGCCAATTTGCATATACTCCAGAATGTTATGAAGAGCGATCAGATTAATTGCAAAGTCCCTCTTTGCCATGAAAATGAACTTAATCCACCAAAAACATTTCCACTGCATTTCAGCCCTGCCACAAAAGTACAAGCTGACATGTCAGTGATTATCTCGTTAACACAGGTGAGAGTGTTGACGAGGACAAGGCTGGAGATCACTCGGTCATGCTGATTGAGTTAGAATAACAGACTGGAAGCTTTAAAAGGAGGGTGGTGCTTGAAATCATTGCTCTTCCTCTGTTAACCATGGTTACCTGCAAGGAAACGCGTGCCGTCATCATTGCTTTGAACAAAAAGGGATTCGCAGGCAAGGATATTGCTGCTAGTAAGATTGCACCTAAATCAACCATTTATCGGATCATCAAGAACTTCAAGGAGAGAGGTTCAATTGTTGTGAAGAAGGCTTCAGGGCGCCCAAGAAAGTCCAGCAAGCGCCAGGACAGTCTCCTAAAGTTGATTCAGCTGCGGGATCGGGGCACCACCAGTGCAGAGCTTGCTCAGGAATGGCAGCAGGCAGGTGTGAGTGCATGGCCTGGTGTCAAGAAGGGCAGCAAAGAAGCCACTTCTCTCCAGGAAAAACATCAGGGACAGACTGATATTCTGCAAAATGTACAGGGATTGGACTGCTGAGGACTGGGGTAAAGTCATTTTCTCTGATGAATCCCCTTTCCGATTGTTTGGGGCATCTGGAAAAAAGCTTGTCCGGAGAAGACAAGGTGAGCGCTAACATCAGTCCTGTGTCATGCCAACAGTAAAGCATCCTGAGACCATTCATGTGTGGGGTTGCTTCTCAGCCAAGGGAGTGGGCTCACTCACAATTTTGCCTAAGAACACAGCCATGAATAAAGAATGGTACCAACACATCCTCAGAGAGCAACTTCTCCCAACAATCCAAGAACAGTTTGGTGACGAACAATGCCTTTTCCAGCATGATGGAGCACCTTGCCATAAGGCAAAAGTGATAACTAAGTGGCTCGGGGAACAAAACATCGACATTTTGGGTCCATGGCCAGGAAACTCCCCAGACCTTAATCCATTTTACATTTTAGTCATTTTAGCAGACGCTCTCATCCAGAACGACTTACAGTTAGTGAGTGCATACATTATATATATATATATTATTTATTTTTTTCGTACCCCCCGTGGGAATCGAACCCACAACCCTGGCGTTGCAAACACCATTCTCTACCAACTGAGCTACATCCCTGCCGGCCATTCCCTCCCCTAACCTGGACGACGCTGGGCCAATTGTGCGGCGCCCCATGGGTCTCCCGGTCGCGGCCGGCTACGACAGAGCCTGGATTCGAACCAGGATCTCTAGTGGCACAGCTAGCACTGCAATGCAGTGCCTTAGACCACTGCGCGATGTATCCCATTGAGAACTTGTGGTCAATCCTCAAGAGGCGGGTGGACAAACAAAAACCCACAAATTCTGACAAACTCCAAGCATTGATTATGCAAGAATGGGCTGCCATCAGTCAGGATGTGGCCCAGAAGTTAATTGAAAACATGCCAGGGCGGATTGCAGAGGTCTTGAAAAAGAAGGGTCAACACTGCAAATATTGACTCTTTGCATAAACGTAATGTAATTGTAAATAAAAGCCTTTGACACTTATGGAATGCTTGTAATTATACTTCAGTATACCATAGTAACATCTGACAAACATATCTAAAAACACTGAAGCAGCAAACATTGTGAAGACCAATACTTGTGTCATTCTCAAAACTTTTGACCACGACTGTACAAATGAATTGGTTATAAGTAAACAACAAAATTCTCACAACATAGGTTGTAATATGACTTCTTACTCGCTTGATTGTACCTATGCACCGCTACTGGTTACAAATGTACTGATATAAGGGGACGCACGTAGCATTCTGGCGACTTTGACAAACTTTTTCATATCGGAGTTGTGCCTGTTGTTCACGCGCAAATCTACCCACTCATTTGCTAGAATGTTCCCACCTGATCTCGCCTCCTCCCGCCTGCCTTTTGCGGACATGTATTTCTATTGTTAGAGCGGTCTGTCGACTATCTTGTCAATATAATAGATAATCTTTGGTATAGCCTCTCCATTTCGGTCGTCACTAGTTAACACAGCCACAAAGTAATAAACCCCGCCCATTTCTACATTTTATCTTCTTAAAATCAGATTTGAAACCTAACCCTGTCTTTAACCACACTACTAACCTTATAACAAACATTAAATTAAGACCAAAAAGCTCATGTTTGTTTTCAGAAATTTTTATGATATAGTCAGACTTTGTGGCTGTGTTATCCAGTGGGAACCCCTCACTTTCACGTCAACGTTAGTCAGTCGCATTTTAATGACGTATGAAGAACTTCCGAAGCTAGATCTGCTGCGTGCATTTCCTACACACGTGTGGCATTTCACAAGTTGTTGGAACACTGAAAAGGTATTTATTTATCAGTATTTAACGTTACGAGTTGATGTTGTAACATGGTTTGGTTTCAAGGTTGAGGTGTCGGCTGCTGTTAGGAGGATGTGATTGTTGAAGGAACCGAAACAAATGATCAGAACCGGCATAGTTAGCCACAATAGCATGTCTGGGAAACAAGCTAGCCAGGTATCTAGCGAGCCTGTTAGCCCGGCTACAGTTTGAACCAAATATATAAGCTATAATTTGTTGACCAAGCCTATTATTATTATTATTATTATTATTATTGACTTAGTTTGTTGGCATAACGTTAGATGGGAAGCCATCTCTCCCTGTTGCCTCACATACTTTAGTGAGTTACTAGCATCTAGTCTAATTAATCAGGCTCTTAACACACAATTAATTGGTATAACTACACAGCCTGAAACGAATGACTGCAAAATCGTGTAAATGTACCTTACAAGCCAGAATGTTGAATACGTTTGAACTTACTCTACCGGTTGTCCGTGGTGTAGGTCCTTAACGTGTTTGGAATTTGAGACAAAATATCCACAGGAAAGTATTGTTTAACCCACTTTTTAGAGCGCGGTACTTAAGTAGAAATATCTTACCTGGTGCATGCGCAAAACCATGTAGACGCCTGCTGACCATGTACTTCGGTCTTGTGCATGTGCCTTCGGTCATGAGCAAATGTGTTCACATGTTGCATGTATACTAAATGAAGTCAGCAGTTATTTTAAATGGTTTTGCAGGTAAGACATTTGTACTTCAGTACCGCGCTCTAAAAAGTTGGTTAAACAATACTTTCCTGTGGCTATTTTGTCTCAAATTTCAAGCTGCTGAAGGGCAACCCGCACAGACAACCGTTAGAGTAAGTTCAAATGTCATTTTATTCAACATTCTGGCCTGTAAGGAACATTTACGAGTTTGCAGTAATTCGTTTCAGGCTGTATGTACCAATTACATGTATATTACAGCTTGACTGTGAGCTAGCTAGCTGAGGAACACTCCAATCTGTTATTTTATATCGAGGTTGAGTTTTGATAACTGGTAATGCGATTTGCTAGCAACAACATTGATTCACCATCAGTCAATACTTTCTGAAAACACTTACCTGTACCTACAGTACCAGTCAAAAGATTCGACACACCTACTCATTCCAGGGTTTTTCTTTATTTTTACTATTTTCTACATGGTAGAATAATAATAATAGTGAAGACATCAAAACTATGAAATAACACATGGAATCATGTAACCAAAAAAGTGTTAAACAAATCAAAATATATGTTATATTTGAGATTCTTCAATGTAGCCACCCTTTGCCTTGACAGCTTTGCACACTCTTGGCATTCTCTCAATCAGCTTCATCCGGAATGCTTTTCCAACAGTCTTGAAGGAGTTCCCACATATGCTGAGCACTTGTTGGCTGCTTTTCCTTCACTCTGCCATCTGACTCATCCCAAACCATCTCAATTGGGTTGAGGTCAGGGGATTGTGGAGGCCAGGTCATCTGATGCAGCACTCCATCACTCTCCTTCTTGGTCAAATAGCCCTTACGAGGCCTGGAGGTGTGTTGGGTCATTGTCCTGTTGAAAAACATGATAGTCCCACTAAGCCCAAACCAGATGGGATGGCGTATCGCTGCAGAATGCTGTGGTAGCCATGCTGGTTAAGTGTGCCTTGAATTCTAAATAAATCACTGACAGTGTCACCAGCAAAGCACCCCCACACCATAACACCACCTCCTCCATGCTTTAAGGACACATTTCCACCGTTCTAATGTCCATTGTTTGTGTTTCTTGGCCAAAGCAGGTCTCTTCTTATTGGTGTGCTTTAGTAGTGGTTTCTTTGCAGCAATTTGACCATGAAGGCCTGATTAACACAGTCCCCTCTGAACAGTTGATGTTGAGATGTGTCTGTGACTTGAACTCTGAAGCATTTATTTGTGCTGCAATTTCTGAGGCTGGTAACTCTAATGAACGTATCCTCTGCAGCAGAGGTAACTCTGGGTCTTCCTTTCCTGTGGCTGTCCTTATGAGAGCCAGTTTCATCATAGCGCTTGATGGTTTTTGCGACAGCACTTGAAGAAACTTTCAATGTCTTAAAGTAATGATGGACTGTCGTTACTCTTTGCTTATTTGAGCTGTTCTTGCCATAAATAGCCCTATTTGGTAAAATACAGAGTCCGTCTTCTGTATACCACCCCTACCTTGTCACACCACAACTGATTGGCTCAAACGCATTAAGAAGGAAAGAAATTCCACAAATTAACTTTTAACAAGGCACACCTGTTAATTGAAATGCATTCCAGGTGACTACCTCATGAAGCTGGTTGAGAGAATGCTAAGAGTGTGCAAAGCTGTCATCAAGGCAAAGGGTGACTATTTGAAAAATATAAAATATATTTTGATTCGTTTAACACTTTTTTTGGTTACTACATGATTCCATATGTGTTATTTCATAGTTTTGATGTCTTCACTATTATTCTACAATAATAAAAAATTAAACTTGAATGAGTAGGTGTGTCCAAACTTTTGACGGGTAGTGTATGTTTGTCCTGTACAATCGTGGTCCTTGGAAACAAACATGTCATCCAGAGTCACATTTGATTTAATTTCCAAGCTATTCGTGTTTTCACGATACCAGAATTTTCACTTCGATACAAGGTTTAGTATCACAATACTTGATACCATCACGATACTCAATACCAAAATGATACCACAGCAAAACAAAGAAGGTAGCCTATATTAGCCAAAGTTACAGAATGGCACTTGGACCAGACAAACTCATTCACTTCTCTTTTCAATCGTTGGGCTTATTTTGAGTTCAATATCATTACATATGCCTTTTTTTACGTCAACATTTTTTCAGAGACAACCATGTATTCATTTAATTAATCAATTATGCAATCATACAATCAATTTGGCTTTGTTTTTACCACTCTAACAACATAATGATAATCATTTATTTCAATGTTAAATCTCAATTGATAAACTGGGTACATGAAGATGTAGCCTAGGCCTATTCACAATACAGGTGAATGCATATTCAATTGGAGTTTGCATGCATTGAGTTATTGAGCTTGTTTTGGCTAATTTCATGGGGCTACAGATAACAATCTGTTTCCCTTCCATTCGGGACTTGTTTTATTGTACTGATCAAAAACATTTGCATAGAAGTAGCTTATTTTATAAAAGTCAGCACTGTCTCTTTAACCAGTAATGACATCATTCACGGTGCTGTTGGAACCTAGGTGGAAAAAATACAGGTTAAGACAGCGTAAGGATCCCATGTTGGAAAATAAACATTTGTGAGACCAGCGCCGTTGCTATCTACTAGCGCTGTTGCTAACTAGCAACGCTTGTCCCATGTTTGCAAAGAGTTATGGGATATTAGTATCCCGTTGTCTTAACCTTTGTGATCTTCAACCTAGGTTGGAGCCCTAAGCACAGTCAGTTCGCTGAGGCAATCGATCATCTTTGGCTGATGGAGAGATGTGACGGAAAGATCGATTTAAGTGACTGAATTAAGTTTTGGGGTGGTAATCGGCATTGAAATCAGCATATTTTGCCTATCACAAAGTACTAGGATAGGGTTGTGAGTTCATGTTAGCTTGCCTTCAGCTGTAAGCTAGCAAGGGTAGTTAGCCTACAAAGCTGTAAGCTACCGGTATCTTCTTGCATTGTAAGGTGTTCTAGCCTGTATGGACATTGTTTTGCGAACAGTAATTAATAGGGGTGTGAACGTTTAAACTAAGTTGGGATCCTTAACGCTAAGAAAAATCCCTAACCACATAATTAAAATCACAGTGCAGTTATCACAAAACATAATTTTCTGTTTTATAGCCTAACTAGGCTATATGGCTCACAGGAGGTTGGTGGCACCTTAATTGGGGAGGACTGGCTCATGGTAATGGCTGGAGCGGAATAGGTGGAATGGTATCAAACGCATGGTTTCCATGTGTTTGATGCCATTCCATTTGCTCCGTTCTAGACATTATTATGAGCTGTCCTCCCCTCAGCAGCCTCCACTGATATGGCTATAAAGGCCTGGGGAAAGTTGTCATTTAAATAAAACCATAGAGGTAGAGGCAAACTTTAGGCTACTTTGGTGAATTTGTTAGGCATGCAAGACAATTAAGGCATTGCAAGAAGCAGATTACCAAGACATATGCGCACGGTTCTGCCTGCCCCTCCTCTCTCCCTCGCACTGGCTCTTTCTCTTCTAATGACTGGATGTGTTCAGTCTTCGGTCTGTTGTGTGAAGAATATCTTAGTTTAGGCCGTTCATGGGACCGATGTTGCCGGAATACAGTATCTTCGGGCAAGTCTTGTGAGTACGGGGTTGGCTATTCTTTGTTGCTGAGTGGGTGGGGGTGTTTTTGTCTCATAATATGAAATTACAGTAGTCTACCGGTATAGCCTGTATCGATTACCCGTTTCAGATATAATGTTATGTTGCCCCATAAAAGCGCCTCGGTTATGGCCTGTTTGTTTGTCTGTTATGGTAGGCTACACTAAACGCCGACATGAACCTGAATGGCATTTTACTTGTCTGTAAATTAATGCCACTTCTGAAGCGGGACAAACTTCCATCACGCAGACCACTCTTTCCTAAAAAAGCACTTTAAAGTTTGTTAAATATCGTGACTTGACAAGACATTTAGTAGAAAGAAAGCACATCTAGCTACCTTACCATACACAACACAGCAGCACATCAATCAGCAACGTTTATTGTTGTCAGGGAAACAATAGAACATTAAATGCCAGAGCAGAATTCTACTGTCTGAAAGGGTACAGACGCTTCTGATGGGGCACTTTTTTTTTATGTCTGAAAAGTTATAAATTATTGACATGTTACTGTACTGCGTTCTATGGCAATAAAGGGTTTGTGGTAGATATAACTTAATTGCCCGGGACTAGCGGTCATGCATACGTAATAGGACCATTATTCTGCATTGTAAATTGACGTGGAATTGTATGATTTTTTGTTATTGGGGTTTAACAAAAACAAAAGGCAGTTTAAACATTAAGAAAAAATTTAAATTTGTCACATCCCTAGTAATTAAGTTTTCAACATTTCTACATGCAGTGTATAAATTATTCACATGTGTTAGCTCCCCACTCATGCTGCACAGAAGTTATGATGCAGCCCAGACTCCCAGTGCAGGGCAGGCTAGCAATGAGTAAGGGGAGCAGGGCATGGTGCGCGTCTCACGCTAAAAGGGGGACGGACATCGGCTGCGCTGATAGACATGATTGTGCGAGTTGATCCGTGAGACACATTTGACAGAAGTACTGAAAGTAACATTTTAGTACCGTACTGTTTTTCATGTTTATGGGGAAAAGTACAGAAGTTTTGCTATACCGTGCAACACTACAAGCTATAGCACACTATTTGACATACAGCGTTTTTTTTAAAGACCAAAGTTTGATCTGCTTCATTTGTTCATTTTTGCCATCGAAAAAATGGTGATACTTGTATCGTCACAGCCCTAGCTCCAACCCCTCATCCATCCCTGAGCAGAAAGGATGTCCAGTGATGTGGAACGGCTGTTGATCCAGTTTCAGGATGAAGCGGGGGAGCCGCTGGGTTCTCCCTTTGATGTCCCGCTGGACATCACACCTGACAAACTACAGCTGGTCTGCAATGTACTGCTACAGAAGGTACACACACACACCACCCTACAACACTCACACACTGCAGTGTACTGCCGTAAATCCCCACGTACAGCCCCATGATTCACACTTAACTTCCATCTCTCTAACACTCCCTCTTACTCTCTTTCCCTCTATCTTGTCCTGTTGACCCCAGGAAGAGTAGCTGTTGTGATAGTAACATCTAATGGGGATCCAAATAAACGAATGCCTCTTCTCCTCCCCCTCCCTATCGCTCCAGGAGGAGCCGGTGCCGTTGGCGTTCTTTGTGCGTGGCGAGGCGGAGGTGGTAGAGAGTCTGAGGGTGTGTGTGAAGGCCCTGGGGGCAGAGACTGAGACAGTTCTGCCCGTAGTGTACCAACCCCAGGCAGTGTTCAGGGTCAGGGCTGTGGCTCGCTGTACCTCCTCACTACAAGGACACACAGAGGCTGTCATCTCTGCCGCATTCAGCCCTACTGGGAAGTAAGTATACACACACAGACAGAGATACAGTGAGGGGGGAAAAGTATTTGATCCCCTGCTGATTTTGTACGTTTGCCCACTGACAAAGACATGATTAGTCTATAATTTTAATGGTAGGTTTATTTGAACAGTGAGAGACAGAATAACAAATAAAAAATCCAGAAAAACGCATATAAAAATTGTTATAAATTGATTTGCATTTTAATGAGGGAAATAAGTATTTGACCCCCTCTCAATCAGAAAGATTTCTGGCTCCAAGGTGTCTTTTTATACAGGTAACGAGCTGAGATTAGGAGCACACTCTTAAAGGGAGTGCTCCTAATCTCAGTTTGTTACCTGTATGAAAGACACCTGTCCACAGAAGCAATCAATCAATCAGATTCCAAATTCTCCACCATGGCCAAGACCAAAGAGCTCCCCAAGGATGTCAGGGACAAGATTGTAGACCTACACAAGGCTGGAATGGGCTACAAGACCATCGCCAAGCAGCTTGGTGAGAAGGTGACAACAGTTGGTACGAAAAGAACTGTCAATCTCCCTCGGCCTGGGGCTCCATGCAAGATCTCACCTCGTGGAGTTACAATGATCATGAGAACGGTGAGGAATCAGCCCAGAACTACACGGGAGGATCTTGTCAATGATCTCAAGGCAGCTGGGACCATAGTCACCAAGAAAACAATTGGTAACACACTATGCCGTGAAGGACTAAAATCCTGCAGCGCCCGCAAGGTCCCCCTGCTCAAGAAAGCACATATACAGGGCCGTCTGAAGTTTGCCAATGAACATCTGAATGATTCAGAGGAGAACTGGGTGAAAGTGTTGTGGTCAGATGAGACAAAAATCGAGCTCTTTGGCATCAACTCAACTCGCCGTGTTTGGAGGAGGAGGAGGAATGCTGCCTATGACCCCAAGAACACCATCCCCACCGTCAAACATGGAGGTGGAAACATTGTGCTTTGGGGGTGTTTTTCTGCTAAGGGGACAGGACAACTTCACCGCATCAAAGGGACGATGAACGGGGCCATGTACCGTCAAATCTTGGGTGAGAACCTCATTCCCTCAGCCAGGGCATTGAAAATGGGTCGTGGATGGGTATTCCAGAATGACAATTACCCAAAACACACGGCCAAGGCAACAAAGGAGTGGCTCAAGAAGAAGCACATTAAGGTCCTGGAGTGGCCTAGCCAGTCTCCAGACCTTAATCCCATAGAGAATCTGTGGAGGGAGCTGAAGGTTCGAGTTGCCAAACGTCAGCCTCGAAACCTTAATGACTTGGAGAAGATCTGCAAAGAGGAGTGGGACAAAATCCCTCCTGAGATGTGCAAACCTGGTGGCCAACTACAAGAAACGTCTGACCTCTGTGATTGCCAACAGGTTTTGCCACCAAGTACTAAGTCATGTTTTGCAGAGGGGTCAAATACTTATTTCCCTCATTAAAATGCAAATCAATTTATAACATTTTTGACATGCGTTTTTCTTGATTTTGCTGTTGTTATTCTGTCTCTCACTGTTCAAATAAACCTACCATTAAAATTATAGACTGATCTTTTCTTTGTCAGTGGGCAAACGTACAAAATCAGCAGGGGATCAAATACTTTTTTCCCTCACTGTATACACACACAGACAGAGATATACACACACAGACAGAGATATACACACACAGACAGAGATATACACACACGCTGGGGTAGCTGTAATGTGTGTTTTCCTCAGGTACCTGGCCAGTGGTTCTGGAGACACTACAGTGAGGTTCTGGGACTTGACCACCGAGACACCACAACATACCTCCAGAGGTACACTCACTAGTGTTGTCACGATACCAGAATTTTGACTTCGATACCAGGTTTAGTATCACGATACCAAAATGATACCACAGCAAAAAAATGTATATTAGCCAAAGTCACAGAATGGCACTTAATCCAGACAGATAAACTCTGCTACTGCTCTGTTCAATTGTTGGGCATCTTTTGAATTAAATTATTGCATGTGTAATTGTTATAAATTAATTATGCAATCATACAATCAATTTGTTTTTAACAATCTAACTTCATAACAACATAATGGTAATAATGTATTTGAAGGGTACATTTCTATTGATAAACTGGGTAAATCAAGATGTAGATTGAAATTGGGGTGTACGAACAGTAGACGGGGGTCCGGGGTAAAAAATGTGACTTATGTTTTTGAATAATAAAAATGTTCTTTATGAGTTGTGCAGGACCCCAGGACAACACACATTATAATTGATTTCAATGATTGTTTTATACTGTTCACACTTAGCATTCAGGGATCAAACCACCCAGTTTATAATACATGGGTTCTAACTTGAACAATTCTTTGTTAGTTTACAATTTATGCTCCCTACATATAAAAACCATGAAGACTGCCGGAAAGCCCCGAACACAAGATCATAATTTCTATGACTCACACGGTGGAGGAACATATTGCCTATAGCTTACTGTACAGTCGTGGTCAAAAGTTTTGAGAATGACACTAGTATTGGTCTTCACAAAGTTTGCTGCTTCAGTGTTTTTAGATATTTTTGTCAGATGTTACTATGGTATTCTGAAGTATAATTACAAGCATTCCATAAGTGTCAAAGGCTTTTATTGACAATTACATTACGTTTATGCAAAGAGTCAATATTTGCAGTGTTGACCCTTCTTTTTCAAGACCTCTGCCATCCGCCCTGGCATGCTGTCAATTAACTTCTGGGCCACATCCTGACTGATGGCAGCCCATTCTTGCATAATCAATTTGTCAGAATTTGTGGGTTTTTGTTTGTCCACCCGCCTCTTGAGGATTGACCACAAGTTTTCAATGGGATTAATGTCTGGGGAGTTTCCTGGCCATGGACCCAACATTCCGATGTTTTGTTCCCCGAGCCACTTAGTTATCACTTTTGCCTTATGGCAAGGTGCTCCATCATGCTAGAAAAGGCATTGTTGGTCACCAAACTGTTCTTGGATGGTTGGGAGAAGTTGCTCTCTGAGGATGTGTTGGTACCATTCTTTATTCATGGCTCTGTTCTTAGGCAAAATTGTGAGTGAGCCCACTCCCTTGGCTGAGAAGCAACCCCCCACATGAATGGTCTCAGGATGCTTTACTGTTGGCATGACACAGGACTGATGGTAGCGCTCACCTTGTCTTCTCCGGACAAGCTTTTACCCCAGTCCAATCCCTGTACCTTTAGCAGAATATCAGTCTGTCACTGATGTTTTTCCTGGAGAGAAGTGGCTTCCTCGCTGCCCTTCTTGACACCAGGCCATCCTCCAAAAGTCTTCGCCTCACTGTGCGTGCAGATGCACTCACACCTGCCTGCTGCCATTCATGAGCAAGCTCTGCACTGGTGGTGCCCCGATCCCGCAGCTGAATCACCTTTAGGAGACGGTCCTGGTGCTTGCTGGACTTTCTTGGGCGCCCTGACGCCGCCTTCACAACAATTGAACCTCTCTCCTTGAAGTTCTTGATGATCCGATAAATGGTTGATTTAGGTGCAATCTTACTAGCAGCAATGTCCTTGCCTGTGAAGCCCTTTTTGTGCAAAGCAATGATGACGGCACGTGTTTCCTTGCAGGTAACCATGGTTAACAGAGGAAGAACAATGTTTTCAAGCACCACCCTCCTTTTAAAGCTTCCAGTCTGTTATTCTAACTCAATCAGCATGACCGAGTGATCTCCAGCCTTGTCCTCGTCAACACTCTCAGCTGTGTTAACGAGAGAATCACTGACATGATGTCAGCTGGTCCTTTTGTGGCAGGGCTGAAATGTTTTTTGGGGATTAAGTTCATTTTCATGGCAAAGAGGGACTTTGCAATTAATTGCAAATCATCTGATCACTCTTCATAACATTCTGGAGTATATGCAAATCATAACTGAGGCAGCAGACTTTGTGAGAATTAATATTTGTGTAATTCTCAACTTTTGACCACGACTGTACATGGTAAACTGGTGCTCACCAAGTGACACTTCACTTTTTATTAAAGATAAAGGCTGTGAAGAGTTTTCTACAATATTCACAACATATTGACACAATTAGTCTAAATAGAATAAAAATCTAATTTAATCAATTACAGTACATTCAGAAAGTATTCAGACCCCTTGACTTTTTCCACATTTTGTTACGTTACAGCCTTATTCTAAAATGGATTAAATAGTTTTTTCCCCTCATCAATCTACACACAATACCCCATAATGACAAATAAAAAAACAGGTTTTTAGACATTTTTGCAGATGTAAATAAACAATAACCTGAAATTACATTTACGCAAGTATTCAGACCCTTTACACAGTACTTTGTTGAAGCACCTTTGGCAGCGATTTACAACCTTGATTCTTCTTAGGTATGATGTTACAGGTTTGGCACACCTGTATTTGGGGAGTTTCTCCCATTCTTCTCTGCAGATCCTCTCAAGCTCTGTCAGGTTGGATGGGGAGCGTCGCTGCACAGCTACAGTGAGGGGAAAAAGTATTTGATCCCCTGCTGATTTTGTACGTTTGCCCACTGACAAAGACATGATCAGTCTATAATTTTAATGGTAGGTTTATTTGAACAGTGAGAGACAGAATAACAACAAAAAAATCCAGAAAATGCATGTCAAAAATGTTATGAATTGATTTGCATTTTAATGAGGGAAATAAGTATTTGACCCCTCTGCAAAACATGACTTAGTACTTGGTGGAAAAGTACTTGGTGGAAAAACCCTTGTTGGCAATCACAGAGGTCAGACGTTTCTTGTAGTTGGCCACCAGGTTTGCACACATCTCAGGAGGGATTTTATTCCACTCCGCTTTGCAGATCTTCTCCAAGTCATTACGGTTTCGAGGCTGACGTTTGGCAACTCAAACCTTCAGCTCCCTCCAAAGATGTTCTATGGGATTAAGGTCTGGAGACTGGCTATGCCACTCCAGGACCTTAATGTGCTTCTTCTTGAGCCACTCCTTTGTTGCCTTGGCCGTGTGTTTTGGGTCATTGTCATGCTGGAATACCCATCCACGACCCATTTTCAATGACCTGGCTGAGGGAAGGAGATTCTCACCCAAGATTTGACGGAACATGGCCCCGTCCATCATCCCTTTGATGTGGTGAAGTTGTCCTGTCCCCTTAGCAGAAAAACACCCCAAAGCATAATGTTTCCACCTCCATGTTTGATGGTGGGGATGGTGTTCTTGGGGTCATAGGCAGCATTCCTCCTCCTCCAAACACGGCGAGTTGAGTTGATGCCAAAGAGCTCGATTTTGGTCTCATCTGACCACAACACTTTCACCCAGTTCTCCTCTGAATCATTCAGATGTTCATTGGCATTCTTCAGACGGCCCTGTATATGTGCTTTCTTGAGCAGGGGGACCTTGCGGGCGCTGCAGGATTTCAGTCCTTCACAGCGTAGTGTGTTACCAATTGTTTTCTTGGTGACTATGGTCCCAGCTGCCTTGAGATCATTGACAAGATCCTCCCGTGTAGTTCTTGGCTGATTCCTCACCGTTCTCATGATCATTGCAGCTCCACAAGGTGAGATCTTGCATGGAGACCCATGCCGAGGGAGATTGACAGTTATTTTGTATTACTTCCATTTGCGAATAATCGCACCAACTGTTGTCACCTGCTCACCAAGCTGCTTGGCGATGGTCTTGTAGCCCATTCCAGCCTTGTGTAGGTCTACAATCTTGTCCCTGACATCCTTGGAGAGCTCTTTGGTCTTGGCCATGGTGGAGAGTTTGGAATCTGATTGATTCTGTGGACAGATATCTTTTATACAGGTAACAATCTGAGATTAGGAGCACTCCCTTTAAGAGTGTGCTCCTAATCTCAGCTCGTTACCTGTATAAAAGACACCTGGGAGCCAGACAGCTTTCTGATTTGAGAGGGGGTCAAATACTTATTTCCCTCATTAAAATGCAAATCAATTTATAACATTTTTGACATGCATTTTTCTGGATGTTTTTGTTATTCTGTCTCTCACTGTTCAAATAAACCTACCATTAAAATTATAGACTGATCATTTCTTTGTCAGTGGGCAAACGTACAAAATCAGCAGGGGATCAAATACTTTTTTCCCTCACTGTATTTTCAGGTCTCTCCAGAGCTGTTAGATCGGGTTCAAGGCCGGGCTGTGGCTGGGCCACTCAAGGACATTCAGAGACTTGTCCCGAAGCCACTCCTGCATTGTCTTGGCTTTGTGCTTAGGGTCGTTGTCCTGTTGGAAGGTGAACCTTCGCCCCAGTCTGAGGTCCTGAGCGCACTGGAGCAGGTTTTTGTCAAGGATCTCTATACTTTACTCAGTTCATCTTGCCCTCAATCCTGACTAGTCTCCCAGTCCCTGCCGCTGAAAAACATCCCCACAGCATGATGCTGCCACCCCCAGGCTTCACCGTAGGGATGGTGCCAGGTTTCCTCCAGACGTGACGCGTGGCATTCAGGCCGAAGAGTTCAATCTTGGTTTCATCAGACCAGAGAATCTTGTTTCTCATGGTCTGAGAGTCTTTAGGTGCCTTTTGGCAAACTCCAAGCGGGCTGTCATGTGCCTTTTACTGAGGAGTGGCTTCCGTCTGGCCACTTTACCATAAAGGCCTGATTGGTGGAGTGCTGCAGAGATGGTTGTCCTTCTGGAAGGTTCTCCCATCTCCACAGAGGAACTCTGGAGCTCTGTCAGAGTGACCATAGGGTTCTTGGTCACCTCCCTGACCAAGGCCCTTCACCCCCGATTGCTCAGTTTGGCCGGGCGGCCAGCTCTAGGAAGTGTCTTGGTGGTTCCAAACTTCTTACATTTAAGAATGATGGAGGCCACTGTGTTCATGGGGACCTTCAATGATGCAGACATTTTTTGGTACACTTCCCCAGATTTGTGCCTCGACACAATCCTGTCTTGGAGCTCTACGGACAATTCCTTCGACCTCATGGCTTGGTTTTTGCTCTGACATGCACTGTTAACTGTGGGACCTTGTTATATAGACAGGTGTGTGTGCCTTTCCAAATCATGTCCAATCAATTGAATTTACCACAGGTGGACTCCAATAAAGTTGTAGAAACATCTCAAGGATGATCAATGGAAACAGGATGCACATGAGCTAATTTTTTTTAGTATCATAGCAAAGGGTCTGAATACTTATGTAAATTTTTTTCTGTTTTGTATACATTTGCAAAGATTTCTAAAAACCTGTTCGCTTTATCATGATGGGGTATTGTGTGTGTAGATTGAGGAATTGTTTTTATTTAATCAATTTTAGAATAAGGCTGTAACGTAACAAAATGTGGAAAAAGTAAAGGGGTCTGAATAATTTCCGAATGTGCTGTACTTGTGGAAAACGTTTGAGTGAACATTAGCAAGCCAGAAGCTGATGAAACAAAGTGAATTCTGTCTCCCCTCGGTTTTAGCTTGTGGCTATCACTGTCTAACTGGCTAGGTTTAGGATATTTACTAGCCCATACCAGTGAAAACATCTATGTTATCGACATATGGCAGTACACAAACAAGATCTAGCTCACTTCTTTTGCCAGCTAGAAAGAAATACCCACATTCATTTAGAAATGGAGGAAGAGAAGGCTTGTATTATCTATGACGGCATCAGCAGTTGGCTACCAACAGCTAGCAGACATGTTTACATTTGGTTAACTTTATTAGTGTTATTTAGATGGAAGACGTGAGCTGAATGTGGTAGCTCTATAGCTAGCTAACATTAGCATAGAGGTAGGAAGCTAGCTAGCTCTTTCACTTACCCAGTTCACTTCCATGCCAGTGATTATGCTCGCGGTCTCTGCTGGTGCTGCTGGCATCCACTTTGTGAAGCGAAATTATTGCAGAAGCCCTCGTTCCATTGTTGATAGCTGTGGAAATTCCCAGGGATGAAATGTGCCCGCAGATTGACGAGTAGATGCCCAACTTCACCCGCCTCATTTACAAAAATGTATCCCATCTTTTTTAGACGTTTTTCATTAATTGTGATGCTGACCGCAGGGTGTTGTGGGATTGTTTCCGAAGTAAAGCTGATTTGGAGAACACCTCAAAAAAAATAATATATATATATATATATATATATATATATATATATATATATATATATATATATATATATACATACATACATACATACATACATACATACATACATACATACATACAGTGGGGAAAATTGTTATTTTGTCAGCCACCAATTGTACATGTTCTCCCACTTAAAAAGATGAGAGAGGCCTGTAATTTTCATCATAGCTACACGTCAACTATGACAGACAAATTGAGAGAAAAAAATCCAGAATATCACATTGTAGGATTTTTTAATGAATTTATTTGCAAATTATGGTGGAAAATAAGTATTTGGTCACCTACAAACAAGCAAGATTTCTGGCTCTCACAGACCTGTAACTTCTTCTTTAAGAGGCTCCTCTGTCCTCCACTCGTTACCTGTATTAATGGCACCTGTTTGAACTTGTTATCAGTATAAAAAGACACCTGTCCACAACCTCAGTCACACTCCAAACTCCACTATGGCCAAGACCAAAGAGCTGTCAAAGGACACCAGAAACAAAATTGTAGACCTGCACCAGGCTGGGAAGACTGAATCTGCAATAGGTAAGCAGCTTGGTTTAAAGAAATCAACTGTGGGAGCAATTATTAGGAAATGGAAGACATACAAGACCACTGATAATCTCCCTCGATCTGGGGCTCCACGCAAGATCTCACCCCGTGGGGTCAAAATGATCACAAGAACGGTGAGCAAAAATCCCAGAACCACACGGGGGGACCTAGTGAATGACCTGCGGAGAGCTGGGACCAAAGTAACAAAGCCTACCATCAGTAACACACTACGCCGCCAGGGACTCAAATCCTGCAGTGCCAGACGTGTCCCCCTGCTTAAGCCAGTACATGTCCAGGCCCGTCTGAAGTTTGCTAGAGTGCATTTGGATGATCCAGAAGAGGATTGGGAGAATGTCATATGGTCAGATGAAACCAAAATATAACTTTTTGGTAAAAACTCAACTCGTCGTGTTTGGAGGACAAAGAATGCTGAGTTGCATCCAAAGAACACCATACCTACTGTGAAGCATGGGGGTGGAAACATCATGCTTTGGGGCTGTTTTTCTGCAAAGGGACCAGGACGACTGATCCGTGTAAAGGAAAGAATGAATGGGGCCATGTATCGTGAGATTTTGAGTGAAAACCTCCTTCCATCAGCAAGGGCATTGAAGATGAAACGTGGCTGGGTCTTTCAGCATGACAATGATCCCAAACTCACCGCCCGGGCAACGAAGGAGTGGCTTCGTAAGAAGCATTTCAAGGTCCTGGAGTGGCCTAGCCAGTCTCCAGATCTCAACCCCATAGAAAATCTTTGGAGGGAGTTGAAAGTCTGTGTTGCCCAGCGACAGCCCCAAAACATCACTGCTCTAGAGGAGATCTGCATGGAGGAATGGGCCAAAATACCAGCAACAGTGTGTGAACCTTGTGAAGACTTACAGAAAACATTTGACCTGTGTCATTGCCAACAAAGGGTATATAACAAAGTATTGAGAAACTTTTGTTATTGACCAAATACTTATTTTCCACCATAATTTGCAAATTCATTTAAAATCCTACAATGTGATTTTCTGATTATTATTTTCCTCATTTTGTCTGTCATAGTTGACGTGTACCTATGATGAAAATTACAGGCCTCTCTCAGCTTTTTAAGTGGCAGAACTTGCACAATTGGTGGCTGACTAAATACTTTTTTCCCCACTGTATACCTACAGTCAGTGTGAAGATTTCATTTAGGATACTATTCCATTCAACCCATCTGAACAGTACAGTTCCCTTGAAGTCTCCGTCTTGTGACTGTCGAATTTGTATACCGCCTCACAATCATCACACATAACATAGCCGCATAGCTGGCACTGCTATCATCCTCTTTTACCACTTCACCAAATCTTTCCCAAACATTAGACTACTGTTCTGGCCCTCCCTTCTATTTATTTTCAACTCTCCATTTCGCATTTTCTGTTATGGAGTTATACTGCGACACTGTCCTTTTTGCCTCAGTGGATTGACATAAACCTTTTCTGGCCAAAGTTCCCAAAACCATTTGGCGTGTATTTGGCACACTACAGTTAGGCCCTAAAGCTTAGGCTTAGGCTACGCACTAACGCCAGATACAAATAATGAAAGGAAAACCTCAATGTAGCCTATAGATATGAATTGCACAAAAATTATACATTTATGGACTTTTAATGGATAGTTTTCAATTTTTTCTAAACGCCACCCACCCACCCACCCTTCATCCACACAATATTTCATGACCCTAAACCTGCCAGCCCCACGGATATAGCCGCAGGGACTGTGGGTTATGAGTCAACCCACGCATCACTAGTGAATATGTATTGGTCTAAAGGTCTTTCAATTACTGTTTCTGTTATGGACCACATGGGCATATGTTGCACAATCCAAGTGTGGAAAGCTCTTAGACTTACCCAGAAAGATCACATATGTAATCACTTCCAAAGCTGCTTCTACAAAGTACTGACTCAGGGTTGTGAATACTTATGTAAATGAGATGCATTATATCATTTCTATGTTTTATTTTTAAATGAATACTCTCGCAGGTAATCGAATGCTAACGTCCGTTCTGATATTTCAGTATTCGAATAACCATGCCCATCACACACACACACACAGCAATGTGTAGAATTGATCGACCTGACCCTTGTGAACACTCACTGTCTCCTCCCCTCCTCTAGGCCACTCCCACTGGGTGCTGACTATTTCTTGGTCACCTGACGGCAGGAAGCTGGCCTCTGGCTGCAAGAACAGCCAGGTGAGAGAGAGAGACACACACACACACACTTAAACTAGGGTTGGGGTCAATTCCACAAATTCAATTCCAATTAAATTCCCTATCCCTAGAAAATCCATCCATTCAAAATTCCATAGCATTTCTTTAAATTGAGTCAATTCAACTCATCTCGAATGCCAATAATAAGTCTATTCAAAAATACAATTCCTAATTCATTAATTCTAGATAAATTAAAGCTGTTTAATAGCATGAAATAATGCCCAAAATACTCTATTCCACTCGGTAGTGGCTACTGTATTATTCATTATTGCATTATAGTCGTCGTCCCCCCCCCCAATTGGTTTGGCACAGTTTGGGGAACAAACCTCCATGCTATAAAAATGATTACAATCACTAAAACTTTTTTAGCGATTGGAAAACGCCTAAAACACATTTGCTACACTTTAAAAAAATATTCAAACAAACCCTTTATGTAACATTTAAACATGTAAATTGCTTAAATCATAGTTCAAAACCAGATTCGTGATAGAAATACAGTGGGGGAAAAAAGTATTTAGTCAGCCACCAATTGTGCAAGTTCTCCCACTTAAAAAGATGAGAGGCCTGTAATTTTCATCATAGGTACACGTCAACTATGACAGACAAATTGAGAGAAAAAAATCCAGAAAATCACATTGTAGGATTTTTTATGAATTTATTTGCAAATTATGGTGGAAAATAAGTATTTGGTCACCTACAAACAAGCAAGATTTCTGGCTCTCACAGACCTGTAACTTCTTCTTTAAGAGGCTCCTCTGTCCTCCACTCGTTACCTGTATTAATGGCACCTGTTTGAACTTGTTATCAGTATAAAAAGACACCTGTCCACAACCTCAGTCACACTCCAAACTCCACTATGGCCAAGACCAAAGAGCTGTCAAAGGACACCAGAAACAAAATTGTAGACCTGCACCAGGCTGGGAAGACTGAATCTGCAATAGGTAAGCAGCTTGGTTTGAAGAAATCAACTGTGGGAGCAATTATTAGGAAATGGAAGACATACAAGACCACTGATAATCTCCCTCGATCTGGGGCTCCACGCAAGATCTCACCCCGTGGGGTCAAAATGATCACAAGAACGGTGAGCAAAAATCCCAGAACCACACGGGGGGACCTAGTGAATGACCTGCAGAGAGCTGGGACCAAAGTAACAAAGCCTACCATCAGTAACACACTACGCCGCCAGGGACTCAAATCCTGCAGTGCCAGACGTGCCCCCCTGCTTAAGCCAGTACATGTCCAGGCCCGTCTGAAGTTTGCTAGAGTGCATTTGGATGATCCAGAAGAGGATTGGGAGAATGTCATATGGTCAGATGAAACCAAAATATTACTTTTTGGTAAAAACTCAACTCGTCGTGTTTGGAGGACAAAGAATGCTGAGTTGCATCCAAAGAACACCATACCTACTGTGAAGCATGGGGGTGGAAACATCATGCTTTGGGGCTGTTTTTCTGCAAAGGGACCAGGACGACTGATCCGTGTAAAGGAAAGAATGAATGGGGCCATGTATCGTGAGATTTTGAGTGAAAACCTCCTTCCATCAGCAAGGGCATTGAAGATGAAACGTGGCTGGGTCTTTCAGCATGACAATGATCCCAAACACACCGCCCGGGCAACGAAGGAGTGGCTTCGTAAGAAGCATTTCAAGGTCCTGGAGTGGCCTAGCCAGTCTCCAGATCTCAACTCCATAGAAAATCTTTGGAGGGAGTTGAAAGTCTGTGTTGCCCAGCGACAGCCCCAAAACATCACTGCTCTAGAGGAGATCTGCATGGAGGAATGGGCCAAAATACCAGCAACAGTGTGTGAAAACCTTGTGAAGACTTACAGAAAACGTTTGACCTGTGTCATTGCCAACAAAGGGTATATAACAAAGTATTGAGAAACTTTTGTTATTGACCAAATACTTATTTTCCACCATAATTTGCAAATAAATTCATTTAAAATCCTACAATGTGATTTTCTGGATTTTTTTTTCTCAATTTGTCTGTCATAGTTGACGTGTACCTATGATGAAAATTACAGGCCTCTCATCTTTTTAAGTGGGAGATCTTGCACAATTGGTGGCTGACTAAATACTTTTTTCCCCCCACTGTATATCCATACATTTGCATATATCCCAGTGTGCCTTTAGAGTGAACACTGGAATTACCACTCATGATGGCGTGTGTTAGTGAAAGAGACCGTCATTGCATTCACTTGCATGTCCAGCCTCTTATCAAAGGCTACAGAAAATATGTAATTATAAGTGTACTCAAATACCAGAAGGTACATCTTTGATTGCCTGTTTACTTCCTAGCACAGCGAAATTTTATCATTGACTTGCACACCACTTTAGGCCAATTTATCAAATTGTGAGAACCTTCAGGGTGGTGTTTATGTCCCATTGAAATCCAACCAATCGGTGGATTTGCAATATTTAGGGTAGTTCATCACCCACCTTTTGCATTCAGACTGATTGCAAGTTGACCTCTACGGGATTGGTGTCCCGTATACGGGACGGTTGAGCTAATGTGCGCTAAAGTTTCCACAAACTTCAAAGTGTTTCCTTTCATATGGTATCAAGAATATGCATATCCTTGCTTCATTCAGGTCCTGAGGTACAGGCAGTTAGATTTGGGTATGTCATTTTAGGCGAAAATTGAAAAAAAGGGTCCAATCCTTATGAGGTTGGTGCATACAGTTGACAAGACAACCTAAACCATTGAACTGGCTCCACCATCTCAATAACGGGTGCAATAAATCCAACCACTGACAGATTAGAGTAGATTAAAAAAAGATGTATATATTTATCTTTGTGCTGCATAATATAAAGAGCAATCAATGTACACACATGGAAACAAAGAATTTTTGGGGAAAATGGACCAGTAAAACGGCATGCTGGGAAATATGTTAATCAGCCCCCTGACACCAGAATTTATCCAAGGTTATAAGTAAGCAATGAAACATGTTGTAGACCTCTGTAGCTCAGTTAGTAGAGCGTGGCTCTTGCAAAGTCAGTATGTTGGGTTCCATATGATGTTGAAGAATAGTGCGTTGTGGGTAGTTTAGAAGATATCCGCAAATAAGTTAATAAATATATAAAAATAAAACATTTAACTGTTTGTAGTTATAGGTAACCAGGTTGTGACTGCAACTATGTCTTTGACCACACAGTGTTACTTTGTTGAGTAAAAAAGTCATGCTCCTATCCTTTTAAGGGACCCAAATTACAAAATGACAAGGCCATGGTTCATAGACTGCTTAAGAATAAGGAAGCCAATATGTAATTTGGTTGACCTATCACTTTAGTTGGACCAAAAAAACTAGTTTGCATTCAATTTCAATGCTAAATACATTAACTCCAGTAACTGGAATTTGCACAATTGTAATACAATTTAAGTTTTAAAAAAAATCTAATTCCATTCCAAGGATGCTTTTATTTTCCAAATGAATTGCATTCCAATGATGGTTTTCTTTTTCAATTCCAATTCAGTCTAAATTCCAATAGAAAATTGTTTGAAGATTACTGCAATTCCAATTCTCCACTTCCTGCTTCAATTCCAGAATTTAATTTGAAATTACGTTGGAATTGACCCCAACCCTGACTCACACTGTCACTCACTCATGCACATGTGCTCACACACCCACCCAGGTAAAAAAAATTAAAAATAAATATAAACTACTTTTGTTGAACAAAACAAGTCTGTTAACATATGACCCAATAGGAAAATAACAGTATCTGTTTCTAAAGACTACAATGTGTCTGGTTAAACACACACATTTCCCCTCACACATATACACACACACACATACTCACTGTTTCTCCTCAGATCTGTATCTGGGACCCAGTCTCAGGTGTGTGTGTGTGTGTGTGTGTGTGTTAACCAGTGTGCCTATTTGTATAGATCTGTATATGGGACCCAGTGACAGGACAGCAGATGGGAAAGACCCTGACAGGACACACCAAGTGGATCACATGGATCTGCTGGGAACCTCTACACCTGTAAGATTATACTCCTCTATTTATCCTTTCATCTCTCTCTTTTCTCCTCTCTCTCTAATATAACTATATTGCCTTCTCTCTCCTCAGTAACCCAGAGTGCCGTTACCTGGCTAGCAGCAGTAAGGACGGGGCGGTGAGGGTTTGGGACGTTGTGTTGGGCCGCTGTGAGAGGATCCTGACGGGGCACACCCAGTCTGTTACCTGTGTGAAGTGGGGCGGAGACGGACTGCTATACACATCATCACAGGACAGGACCGTTAAAGTCTGGAGGGCTAAAGACGTAAGGGAGTGTGTGCGCGAGACCCTGGTCAAAAGTAGTGCACTATATAGGGAATAAGGGGCCATTTGGGAGGGAGACATTATACTTCATCTGACCCCTGTCCTCCTCCCCTCCTCTCCTCCTCAGGGGGTCCAGTGCAGGACTCTTCAAGGCCATGCTCACTGGGTCAACACCCTGGCTCTCAGTACTGACTACGTGCTACGTACCGGCGCCTTCGATCCCGCCGACGCTACCATCAACCCCCAGGACCAGACTGGAACATGTACGTACATCTGTCCTCTGCCTCTCTCTCTTTCCTTCTTCGATCTTTCTCTGACTCTACATACTTACACCTCTGTCTCTGCCTAACTCTCGGTCTTGGAGTAGTGATATTGAACAACATAGTTTTGACACCTCCGTTCTCTCCACAGTTGAGGAACTCAAAGAGAAAGCCTTGCAGAGATACAACAAAGTCAGGGTAAGTGTCTCTACTGTGTATTTAGTATTTATTAGGATCCCCAATAGCTGCTGCCAAGGGGTTCCTGGGGTCCACTCTGAACCTATGTCCCTCTGTGTAGGGTGCGGCCCCGGAGCGTCTGGTGTCGGGCTCTGATGACTTCACCTTGTTCCTCTGGAACCCAGCAGAGGATAAGAAGCCTCTGGCAAGGCTGACGGGTCACAGCGCTCTGGTCAATGAGGTCCTGTTCTCCCCCGACACACGCCTCCTCGCATCGGCTTCCTTCGACAAGTCCATCAAGATCTGGGACGGACGCACCGGAAAGTATGTATAGTATTGGTGGAACTGCACTAGGAAGTATGTATAGTATTGGTGGAACTGCACTGGGTAGTATGTAATAGTAATGGGGGAATTCTAATCCATAATACATGCCATTTAGCAGGTGCTTTTATCCAAAGTGACTTGGACATGTGTGCATACATTTTTTTTTACATACGGATGGCCCCAGCGGGAACTGAGCTGACAAGCCTTGGTGTTGCAAGCACCATGTTCTACCGACTGAGCCGCTGTGCTTGCATAATGACCGATTCCAGATCTCTGTTCTATTCTGATTCACACTGAGCATTTGATTCACTAAGCACCAGCTCTGTTTTACAGAGAATAAAAACATGATTCAATACCAGATGTATTCTCCGCCGGGTGGGACTCTAACCTTGTGTGTGTGTGTGTGTAGGTACCTACAGTCCCTGCGTGGTCATGTAGCAGCAGTGTACCAGGTGGCGTGGTCAGCAGACAGTAGACTGATGGTCAGTGGGTCCAGTGACTCCACTCTGAAGGTCTGGGACATCAAGACTGGCAAACTACACACTGACCTACCTGGACACGCAGATGAGGTGAGAGGGTGGGAGGGATAGTGTTTTCCACAAGCACATGGAGTAGCCAGCCAAAAAAATAAAAAAAAGTAGCCAGCCAGGTGCCCCTCCTGGGCTGTTTTGCCAAACAAGTTCTCTTTTGGTGTCCTCTGGTACATTCTAATGCCTTGATTCCATCCGAAATACACAGCAAAATTATTTAATACTTTAGTTGTTGTGGTATTGTTTATAATTTAAATGACTGAACATTTATTGTATTTCTTTCAGATATCATCTAGGCCTATATGATCAGGACTGTTTTCGAAATAGGAGATTATGAAACCTTTTTTTATTTTTTTTACATTTAACCTGTTTTCTCTTGAGATTTAAAGTATTTTACTGCAAGATATGAATTGCAACAATTGTTTGTTAAAATTATGCATTTTAGTAGAACAAAAATTAAGTAAATAGCCTACATTTTATTTGTGTATATATATGTATATACAGTGGGGAGAAGAAGTATTTGATACACTGCCGATTTTGCAGGTTTTCCTACTTACAAAGCATGTAGAGGTCTGTACATTTTATCATAGGTACACTTCAACTGTGAGAGACGGAATCTAAAACAAAAATCCAGAAAATCACATTGTATGATGTTTAAGTAATTAATTTGCATTTTATTGCATGACATAAATATTTGATCACCTACCAACCAGTAAGAATTCCGGCTCTCACAGACCTGTTAGTTTTTGTTTAAGAAGCCCTCCTGTTCTCCACTCATTACCTGTATTAACTGCACCTGTCTGAACTCGTTACCTGTATAAAAGACACCTGTCCACACACTCAATCAAACAGATTCCAACCTCTCCACAATGGACAATCCCCCTGCTCAAGCCAGCGCATGTCCAGGCCCGTCTGAAGTTTGCCAATGACCATCTGGATGATCCAGAGGAGGAATGGGAGAAGGTCATGTGGTCTGATGAGACAAAAATAGAGCTTTTTGGTCTAAACTCCACTCGCCGTGTTTGGAGGAAGAAGAAGGATGAGTACAACGCCAAGAACACCATCCCGACCGTGAAGCGTGGAGGTGGAAACATCATTCTTTGGGGATGCTTTTCTGCAAAGGGGACAGGACGGCTGCACCGTATTGAGGGGAGGATGGATGGGGCCATGTATCGCGAGATCTTGGCCAACAACCTCCTTCCCTCAGTAAGAGCACTGAAGATGGGTCGTGGCTGGGTCCTCCAGCATGACAACGACCCGAAACACACAGACAGGGCAACTAAGGAGTGGCTCTGTAAGAAGCATCTCAAGGTCCTGGAGTGGCCTAGCCAGTCTCCAGACCTGAACCCAATAGAAAATCTTTGGAGGGAGCTGAAAGTACGTATTGCCCAGCGACAGCCCCGAAACCTGAAGGATCTGGAGAAGGTCTGTATGGAGGAGTGGGCCAAAATCCCTGCTGCAGTGTGTGCAAACCTGGTCAAGAACTATAGGAAACGTATGATCTCTGTAATTGCAAACAGGTTTCTGTACCAAATATTAAGTTCTGCTTTTCTGATGTATCAAATACTTATGTCATGCAATAAAATGCAAATTAATTACTTAAGAATGTTTTCTGGATTTTAGATTCCGTCTCTCACAGTTGAAGTGTACCTATGATACAAATTACAGACCTCTACATGCTTTGTAAGTGGGAAAACCTGCAAAATCGGCAGTGTTTCCAATACTTGTTCTCCCCACTGTATGTACACCGAAACACATTAAGACATTATTTTACTGTAATAGAAGAGACCTTTCTACCAATACCCTTTTTTATGTCTCAACTCCTCAAATTGTGCACAGAGCAGACACTACTAAAATGGGAGTACAATGAGGGAAAAAAGTATTTGATCCCTTGCTGATTTTGTACGTTTGCCCACTGGCAAAGAAATGATCAGTCTATAATTTTAATGGTACGTTTATTTGAACAGTGAGAGACAGAATAACATCAAAAAAATCCAGAAAAACGCATGTCAAAAATGTTATAAATTGATTTGCATTTTAATGAGGGAAATAAGTATATGACCCCCTCTCAATCAGAAAGATTTCTGGCTCCAAGTTGTCTTTTATACAAGTAATGAGCTGAGATTAGGAGCACACTCTTAAAGGGAGTGCTCCTAATCTCAGCTTGTTACCTGTATAAAAGACACCTGTCCACAGAAGCAATCAATCAATCAGATTCCAAACTCTCCACCATGGCCAAGACCAAAGAGCTCTCCAAGGATGTCAGGGACAAGATTGTAGACCTACACAAGGCTGGAATGGGCACAAGACCATCGCCAAGCAGCTTGGTGAGAAGGTGACAACAGTTGGTGCGATTATTCACAAATGGAAGAAACACAAAATAACTGTCAATCTCCCTCGGCCTGGGGCTCCATGCAAGATCTCACCTCGTAGAGTTGCAATGATCATGAGAACGGTGAGGAATCAGCCCAGAACTACACGGGAGGATCTTGTCAATGATCTCAAGGCAGCTGGGACCATAGTCACCAAGAAAACAATTGGTAACACACTACGCCGTGAAGGACTGAAATCCTGCAGCGCCCGCAAGGTCCCCCTGCTCAAGAAAGCACATATACATGCCCGTCTGAAGTTTGCCAATGAACATCTGAATGATTCAGAGGGTGAAAGTGTTGTGGTCAGATGAGACCGAAATGGAGTTCTTTGGCATCAACTCAACTCGCCGTGTTTGGAGGAGGAGGAATGCTGCCTATGACCCCAAGAACACCATCCCCACCGTCAAACATGGAGGTAGAAACATTATGCTTTGGGGGTGCTTTTCTGCTAAGGGGACAGGACAACTTCACCGCATCAAAGGGACGATGGACGGGGCCATGTACCATCAAATCTTGGGCTCCCTCAGCCAGGGCATTGAAAATGGGTCGTGGATGGGTATTCCAGCATGACAATGACCCAAAACACATGGCCAAGGCAACAAAGGAGTGGCTCAAGAAGAAGCACATTAAGGTCCTGGAGTGGCCTAGCCCGTCTCCAGACCTTAATCCCATAGAAAATCTGTGGAGGGAGCTGAAGGTTCGAGTTGCCAAACGTCAGCCTCAAAACCTTAATGACTTGGTGAAGATCTGCATAGAGGAGTGAGACAAAATCCCTCCTAAGATGTGTGCAAACCTGGTGGCCAACTACAAAAAACGTCTGACCTCTGTGATTGCCAACAAGGGTTTTGCCACCAAGTTCTAAGTCATGTTTTGCAGAGGGGTCAAATACTTATTTCCCTCATTAAAATGCAAATTAATTCATAACATTTTTGACATGCGTTTTTCTGGATTTTGTTGTTGTTATTCTGTCTCTCACTGTTCAAATAAACCTACCATTAAAGTTATAGACTGATCATTTCTTTGTCAGTGGGCAAACGTACAAAATCAGCAGGGGATCAAATACTTTTTTCCCTCACTGTATCAATGAACATTGATTCTGGAAAATGTATGCTCAGCTTATACTAGCTGTCTAGGTTGTGTTTTATAAATGTGCAATAAGCCTAAAACACAATTTATATATGGAATTGGCAGCTCGTCCTCATTCTGAGAAATAAAGTAGATAACTGCATTTCAACATCTGAGCAAGGCAACTGTGAGGCGTCTTTTTGTCAAACTAGACACTCTAATGTATTTGTCCTCTTGCTCAGTTGTGTACCGGGGCCTCCCACTCCTCTTTCTAGTCTGGTTAGAGCCAGTTTGCGCTGTTCTGTGAAGGGTGTAGTACACAGCGTTGTACGAGATCTTCAGTTTCTTGGCAATTTCTCGCATGGAATAGCCTTCATTTCCCAGAGCAAGAATAGACTGACGAGATTCAGAAGAAAGTTATTTGTTTCTGGGAATTTTGATCCTGTAATTGAACCCACAATTGCTGATGCTCCAGATACTCAACTAATCTCAAGAAGGCCAGTTTTATTGCTTCTTTAATCAGCAGAACAGTTTTCAGCTGTGCTAACATAATTGCATAAGGGTTTTCTAATGCTCAATTAGCCTTTTTAAAATGATAAACTTGGATTAGCAATCACAACGTGCCATTGGAACACAGGACTGATGGTTGCTGATAATGGTCCTCTGTACGCCTATGTAGATATTCTATTAAAAATCAGCCGTTTCCAGCTACAATAGCCAATTACAACATTAACAATGTCTACACTGTATTTCTGATCAATTTGTTGTTATTTTAATGACATTTCTAAGTGACCCCAAACTTTTGAACGGTAGTGTATATCTGACCAAATTATGAAAGAGAAGCATTGTATTTCTGAATTCCATAAAGTGAGTGTGGAAGAGGTGAAAAAATGATTGTCTATCAACAATGACAAGCCACCGGGGTCTGACGACTTGGATGGAAAATTACTGAGGATAATAGTGGACGATATTGCCACTTCTATTTGCCATATTTTCAATTTAAGCCTACTAGAAAGTGTGTTCCCCAGACCTGGAGGGAAGCAAAAGTCATTCCGCTACCTAAGAATATTAAAGCCCCCTTTACTGGCTCAAATAGCAGCCCAATCAGCCTGTTACCAACCCTTAGTAAACTTTTGGAAAAAATTGTTTTTGTCCAGATACAATGCTATTTTACAGTAAACAAACTGACAACAGACTTTCAGCACGCTTATAGGGAAGGACATTCAACAAGCACAGCTCTTAGACAAATGACTGATTGGCTGAGAGAAATTGATGATAAAAAGATAGTGGGTGCTGTTAGACTTCAGTGTGGCTTTTGGCATTATCAATCATAGTCTGCTGCTGGAAAAATGTATGTGTTATGGCTTTACACCCCCTGCTATATTGTGGATAAAGAGTTTACCTGTCTAACAAAACACAAGGGTGTTCTTTAATGGAAGCCTCTCCAACATAATCCAGGTAGAATCAGGAATTCCCCAGGGCAACTGTCTAGGCCCCTTACTTTTTTCAATCTTTACTAACGACATGCCACTGGCTTTGAGTAAATCCAGTGTGTCTATGTATGCGGATGACTCAACACGTCAGCTACTACAGCGACTGAAATGACTGCAACACTTAACAAAGAGCTGCAGTTAGTTTCAGAGTGGGTCGCAAGGAATAAGTTGGTCCTAAATATTTCTAAAGCTAAAAGCATTGTATTTGGGACAAATCATTCACTAAATCTTGTAATAAATAATGTGGAAATTGAGCAAGTTGAGGTGACTAAACTGCTTGGAGTAACCCTGGATTGTAAACTGTCATGGTCAAAACATATTGATTCAACAGTAGCTAAGCTGGGGAAAAGTCTGTCCATAATAAAGTGCTACTCTACCTTCTTAACAGCACTATCAACAAGGCAGGTCCTACAGGCCCTAGTTTTGTCGCACATGGACTACTGTTCAGTCGTGTGGTCAGGTGCCACAAAGAGGGACTTAGGGAAATTGCAATTGGCTCAGAACATGGCAGCACGGCTGACCCTTGGATGTACACAGAGAGCTAACATTAATATGCATGTCAATCAGTCCTGGCTCAAAGTGGAGGAGAGATTGACTTCATCACTACTTGTATTTATGAGAGGTATTGACATAATAGCTCTCATAAATGTTGAGTGCACCGAGCTATCTGTTTGGGCTACTGGCGCACAGCTCGGACACCCATGCATACCCCACAAGACATGCCACAGGAGGTCTCTTCACAGTCCCCAACTGATATTGGCACGAGATGGAGGGAATGTTGGAACCTAATTAATGAAATTAGTTATTTTCTCGTCAATTATCTTTTAAAAATAAACATTAAAGCAATGGAAAGGTCAAATGCTTTATTATCAAAAAATGTAAAGTGCGTGGGCTACGGAGATAAACAAAATGGTGCAGTTTGAGGCCATGTGGCGGAAAGTGATGCATGTTCTGGAGATGGGTGTGAGCTTGTGGGTCTGGGCAGGTGTGATGTAGTTGATGTTTGTATGATGTTGTCATTTGTATGTGAATGGATTGTTTATAAAATATAAAATAAAATCAGACTTATTTTTTATTAATGTTAAGAACAATTGTCCATTTGTAACATCGCTAGTGTAAACCTATGTTCACAGCTATCCATTATGTTAAATGCTAGTTGAAAAGTACCAGTGGCCTGGCCTTGGCCTGGAGTAGCAGCAGGTCCACTGAGGCCATGGCCCAGTGAGTCGCTGGGCCTTGGCAGTGGAAACACAAAAATCTGAGGCTTTTTGGTAAAACACTGGGGTAAATCTTCAGTGGAATTGCACCATTACTGTAACATATATAACTCTGTCCCTCTGTCTCTGTCTGTCACTTTCTCACTCTCTCGCTCACAGGTGTTTGCTGTGGACTGGAGTCCTGATGGTCAGAGAGTAGTCAGCGGAGGAAAAGACAAGTGTCTCAGAATGTAAGTCCCTCTCACACACACTAACTTCCTCACACGCTCTCTCTCTCGTGGTCAGTAGAGTAACAGCTCTATTTCCTGTATCTTAACAGATGGAGGAGGTAGCCACACCAATCACATGCCTTACTAGCCCCTGTCTCCACCAATCAGGAGGCCAGGATGACTGACAGGATGCGGGGCCAGCGGTCTGAGACGTCCTGGTCCTACATTGGACCATAATGCCCTGCTTTTAACTGTCAACAACAGCCACACTTACTGAGGACTGCTGATCAATGTGATGTAGGAGGAAGAAAGGAAAGGGAGAGAGTGATGAGAAATGGAGAGGAGGATATAACTAGAGGTATGGAAGTAGGGGTGGCATTAGTGGAGGGAGCCTGGGGCTAGTAAGGTACGATATCTAATATATGTGTGTGTTGACGTCTATACCTGAGCCTTAGCTGGCAGGTACACAGCAGGGGGACTGTAGGAGTAAAGGAGTCTTAATACAGCTCGTTGGAACACCTGGTGTCTTCTACTATTGCATTCTCTCAAGGTTGTTATAGGAAAGTAAAACTAATCAGGAAAAACCATTTAGTAAACTGAAATAAATATAATTAACAAACCCTTTTGAAAAATGAAAACTATACTGAAACTAACTACAATAAAAATAAAAACCATAATGAATTATGTTCAGTTTTACTTCATTTTTAAAAAGTTCTGGCAAAATCTAATGGGGGGGGGGGGGGGGTTCAAGCTACTGAATCTGGAGGGTAAATGCTGCCAGGAGATGGCGATATTTCAAATGGGCCTAGCTTGTGCATTTTTATCACTAGGTTAGGTTTAAACTATAATTGTGACTTGGATATAAAAGGAATAGTGCCGAGACTGGTGCCAAAAATATGGTGGAAGGAAACCCTCTCTCGCACATCCAATACTTTTCAACTTTAGTAGTATATTTTGTACTACTACCTAGCAATTTTTGACCCATCACCTTTTGTATTGCTGCCCCCCAGTGGCAAGAAGTTACATCCACCCCCCTAGCCTCCCACGCATGCTTTCTGTCCATGAAACTATATACAAACGAAATAGCAATATTTAAGTGATAATGCCCTCGAAGCTGGTATTTGGAAGATATATTGGCACGGGTGCCAATATATCCTCCAAACACCGGCTTTGAGGGCATTATCATTTTATGCAACAGGTTACCAACATATTCAAATAATGATTGACATATTTTCATTAAATGTTATTTTGATTAATTAATTTATACTATTTCATCCTTCCACAATATATAGTCCCGACGCAATTCTAGGATTGCTACCCAAGCCGGCTGGTCATTCGTTCCATCGGATCGGTTGCTAGAGACGCGACCCAGTCGTTCAGTCGTTCGTTCTACATGTTCCATTCCTTGTGGAAGAGACGTGCTGGAATGTGGTTTTAACCAATAAGCATTCAGGATTAGACCCACCCGTTGTGTAATTCTATACTATAATAACATTTCTCTTACTGGCTGCTTCTGACCTGCTGGTTCTCTCTTGACTAATACATCCTTCTTTCCTGACACTGCTGTGTCTCTGCTCTAATCCTCTCTGTGGGCAGTCAGCTGCTAGGCTAAAGGGCTAAGTCCTGCTCTGCTGCTTCCCTCTACTTAAGTGACAGGACAGTTAGTGACAGGATTGTTAGCTGCTCTGCTCTATGACTGACTGGTCCTCTATACCTAGCCTGATAGCTCTACTGTTTTAACAGTTATTTGCTGTGTCTGATAGTCTGATCTAGTCCCTGTCTGAAGGACCACTTCCTCCCTCTGTATTCTATTATGTAAACCGAGATTATAGTGTTTCATTATTAAACACAGTAGATATAAAAAGTTCTGAGTACTGTCATTTTGTGGAAGTCTGTCTGTGTGTGTTTGTGCCGTAGTTTATAGAACCAGAGAGGAATATAAAGTACTCTTTCACAGAACTGTCTGTTTAGGAGATGGAACCGACTGTGATTGGTTGATCAAACTTCAAGAACAGACACTGATTGGGTGACCGCATGCTTATTTTGACGCAGAATTAAATCTACCAGTTTTGGACTAAAGCAGGGATTAATTGAAAGGCACCTTGTAGAGAAGCACATGGCTCTTGGCTTTCAAAGTTAATTTACCCTTGAGACGACATCTGCAGCATGCTCCTTTTAAAAGGAGCATTGTCCACATAGTCATAGGTGCCTGAGCAAACGGAGCAGCTGCACCCCTACTTTCAAAATAGGGGTCCAAATGCATGTTTTTGCACCCCCACTTTTTTACCAGAAAATTATCATGATCCCTTGGGGAATTTGTAATTTTCAATGATTGTTTTGAGCTAGTCTGTATTAAAATACACTGAACAAAAATATAAACATGCAACAATTTAAAATATTTTACTAAGTTACAGTTCATATAAGGAAATCAGTCAATTTAAATAAATTCATTAGGCCCTAGTATATGGATTTCACATGACTGGGAATACAGAAATGCATCTGTTGGTCATAGACACCTTAAAAATAAAAAGTAGGGGCATGGATCAGAAAAGCAGTCTGTATCTGGTGTGACCACCATTTACCTTATGCAGCGCGACACACCGAGTTGATCAGGCTGTTGATTTGTGGCCTGTGGAATGTTGTCCCACTGCTGTTCAATGGCTGTGCGAGTTTGCTGGATATTGGCCGGGAACTGGAACACGCTGTTGTACACGTCGATCCAGAGTATCCCAAACATGCTCAATGGGTGACATATCTGGTGAGTATGCAGGCCATGGAAGAACTGGGACATTTTCCAGGAATTGTGTACATATCCGTGCGACATGGGGCTGTGCATTATCATGCTGAAACATGAGGTGATGGCGGTGGATGAATGGCACGTCAATGGGCCTCAGGAACTCGTCACAGTATCTCAAATTGCCGTTGATAAAATGCAGTTGTGTTCGTTGACCACAACCCCACCCCCACCATGGGGCACTCTGTTCACAACGTTGACATCAGCAAACCGCTCGCCCACACAACGCCATCTGCCCGGTACAGATGAAACCGGGATTCATCAGTGAGGAGCACACTTCTCCAGCGTGCCAGTGGCCATCGAAGGTGAGCATTTTCCCACTGAAGTCGATAACGACACCGAACTGCAGTCAGGTCAAGACCCTGGTGAGGACAACTGGCATGCAGATGAGCTTCCCTGAGACGGTTTCTGACAGTTTTTGCAGAAATTCTTTGTTTGTGCAAACCCACAGTTTCATCAGCTGTCCGGGTGGCTGGTCTCAGACAATCCCGCAGGTGAAGAAGCCAGATATGGAGGTCCTGGGCTGGCGTGGTTAAACGTGGTATATAGATGGATGGATAGATAGATCTATATATATATATATATATATATATATATATATATATATATATATATATATCCCACCAAATTAGTGCACAAGGCCTTTATTACCAGTATGAGCAGAGAAAAATGCTCCTCAGCACCCCCTTTTAGTTTCTCATCTTAAAAAGGCAAGATTCTCAAGGTAGGCTACACTGTGTGATTTTAAGAACCAAACGCAATTACATTATGTATGCAGACAGTGCTGTTCTTTTGTTTCTATTCATCAAACTAGGCCTACACAATAACAGAATATGCAGGCAGTAGCCTAAATGAGTAGCTCGCAAAACAATGTTTCGTATGAAGTAGCTCTTATGAAAAAGGTTGGAGACCCCTGCTCTAGCCCAAACTGTTCAAATATGACCCATATTACCTGAACTATATTTAATTATTTTTATTGAAGATTCGGTCTGCAATTTGTATATACATATATATATATATATATATATATTAGTGCTATGAAAAAGTATTTGTCCCCTTTCTAATTTTCTCTACTTTTGCATATTTGTGATACTGAATGTTATCAGATCTTCAACCAAAACCTAATATTAGATAAAGGGAACATAAGTCAACAAATAACACAACAATTACATATTTATTTCATTTATTTCATAAACAAAGTTATGCAACACCCAATTCCCCTGTGTGAAAAAGTAATTGCCCCCTTACACTCAATAACTGGTTGTGCCACCTTTAGCTGCAATGACTCTAACCAAATGCTTCCTGTAGTTGTTGATCAGCCTCTCACATCGCTGTGGAGGAATTTTGGCCCACTCTTCCATGCAGAACTGCTTTAACTCAGTGACGTGTGGGTTTTCAAGCATGAACTGCTAGTTTCAAGTCCTGCCACAACATCTCAATTGGGATTAGGTCTGGACTTTGACTAGGCCATTCCAAAACATCCAATTTGTTGCTTTTTAGCAACTTTCATGTTCTATTAAGGCAAGTCGTCCAGGTCCTGAGGCAGCAAAGCATCCCCAAACCATCACACCACCATGCTTGACCTTTGGTATGATGTTCTTACTGTGGAATGCAGAGTTTGGTTTGTATGACATGGTTCCAGTAATGCCTGGCAAAAACCAAACTCTGCATTCCACAGTAAGAACATCATACCAGAGTTTGGTTTTTGCCAGGCATTACTGGAACTATGTCGTACAAACCAAACTGCCATGGCAGGTACTGTTGTCCTGAGTCACCGTAGCCACTTCCTCAAAATAGTCAGAATTAATCTAAGATAAATCAAGAAATATGTAATGAATTTAGATGTTTTTGCAGAGGAGATCTTAGTCGCGCAATTTTACATCTAGCTAAGGTGTTTGGTGCTGTTTTTATTTATTTAAAAAAATATGCAGGGAAAAACTAGTCAGTGCACTGCATACAGTCTCGAGTCAGGTCTGGCTGCGCGCTCAGGACTGATTTCTGAAAACAATAACATGTCTAACTTCATCTGCAAGCTGTCAAACTATCATAAATAAAGCACAAGCGACACTGTCTGGCAGTGTTTCATAGCGAATCATGTTACAAAACAGTTCTCGGGATACACAAGATGCTCACAAATTGGTTTTGTAATATTTACAAGCTGTAGTTACAAGTGCATTCTGATTGTCTCAATTCTCATTTTGCCCCCAAAAAGTGGCACGTCAGCAATCTAGTCATTCCCTCTGCTCCAATCCCTCTCTTCTGTCCTCCTCCTGCCCCCGATCAGACTTTGAGTAGTTTGACCACCTCTTCATAGATGACAAACACGATAACCACATCTAGACACACCCTGCCTAGCCTCAGCACCGTACCCTTATAGAACCTAGCCCCACACACGCACACACACAGAGAGGGTGAGAGGGTTAGACGATGACCATATCTAAGCGACAAAGAGAGTGGAGGAAGAGCAATGGAGAGAGGGAGTGTAGCATAGAGTTACTCACAGCTGTGGTCCTTCGTTCTTGAGGATCTGGAAGGCACAGTCCATCGTGCTGCTGTACCGGTGGACCTCCAACCACTACATTAGGTTTGGGTGGTAAACTGGGGCATTTTGAAGTACCGAAGGTGTTCTTTTTTTAAAATTCACAAAAATTCAATTGAGCCAGTCACATGGTTTGATTGTTTTACAAAAAGCACATGGAACAAACGTGACGCGAAGATACACTGTTGAGCAGCACTAGAGGTGATCAAGTTACACTTGAAATTCACTACTACTGTTTGCCTGCTAAATATCGTGTAACTATTAGTTGACTATCTAAGATGTGCCAAATACATTTTCTCCAACTCAGGGCTCCAGCTATGCATTTGGTTTGCTAACGTTAGGTGGCTAGCTTGCATTATCAAGCTTCTTCTGTATCTCACACACCTGTAAATCCTACAAATTCCTAAACACACACACAGTGCTTCGATGTGTACCTGCATCCTGGTCTTGACCACGTCCAGAAGAGTGTTTCCAAACACCCTAGCAGCTCTGCACGTCGTCCTGAGCATCACCGTGACAATAGGGTGCATCTCCCGCCGGAGGTCGTCTCCTAGGAAATGCACGCCCTGGGGTCAGACTGGAGTCAAACTGACCTCCACCCTCCGTCAGGTTCTGAGCTATGACTGGTGTCGTACCAGAGATGGTGATTGGTCCAGAGACAGGAAGTGACTAAGACTTATTAAGTGCAAATTAGTTTGGGCCAGTTCAGTTTTTCTTATCTTATTTGTTACAAAAAAACGGTTTAGTCAAACACCGGACACGACACTGGGCTATTATGACGTGGAACCAACTTTTTGTGAAGTTAACATGACCTCTAACACATGTCTGTCTCACCTGAACCTTTGACCTCTAACCCGTCTCACCTTTGTACCAGTTCCGTAGAGAGTTCATCACGTAGAAGCGTATCGCCTGATTGGATCCCTGTTTTAGCACTGTCACAGTTAAAGCCTGGTACGTCCCTCGCGCGCACACACACACCACAGGAAGACAACCACTTTGCAATATACAGAGAGCACACATATTGGCAACTTTCTATCCTAAAATAATGTTCAAAATGTTGGATGTCCATCCTGAACTACTACAGTTTGCTTCCCTTTGGTTCTTAGTGAATACATCCCTGCTAAATGACTAGATGTACTGTACATGAGAGTGATGTTCACAGGTCTGTCCCTCTCTTGGCCAGTTGTGACAATGTGTCATGTTTTTTGTCTACCTTGGAGCTCCGCCCACCTTAAGCATTTCTATTGGACAGACGACGATGATGGCCTCCGCTTTTCCTGCCACCAGGCCACACCATAGGCTGCGTGTGTTATCTAGGCGACCGGTCACATCACGCACCTAGAGCATCCCAAACCTGAGGAGAGATGGAGTGATAGAGAAGAGGGCGAGAGAAAGAGACAGGCTATAGCTACTCATATCCTATGTTGTAGGTAGCTAGGATAACATTGTGGAACAATGATCATGTCTATCTAGCTAGGCATTAGCCATAGCAACGCCAGCTCGTCTTGTCAAAGAATGAATGACTGGGTGAGGTCGTTAAACCTAGTTCCACACTAGCTAGCTCACTGTGAGATGAGATTGCGATAATGCGGTTCGATGGGGTGAGCTGTCTGTCTAGCATTACAGCTTTCCGTTAATGTTAGCTACAGTAAATGCTGTGCAATGAATTTGTCTCTGCTATAGCTACAGTGTTACAGCATATTTCTATAACAGTAGCTAGCTGCTGCATTCACCTGCTAGAATGGCCTTCCCCGGGTGGGTGACTTTCCTTCCTCTGACCGCCGCGGCCGGCAGCATCCTTCTAGCCGAGTAGGTGTGGTAAATCTCCGGGGAGCAGCCCGGCTTGGTTGCGGTGGTCCCGGTGTTCCCAGCCCCCTTACCATGAGATTTGGCAGGTCTGGGAAGAGCATCCTCCTCGCCTGAAACCTCTACTCTCACACAGCCCATCAGACACAGCAAATGGCTATCATTAACTCCACAGCTCTCTAAAGTAGGTGAGCATTTTGGCGCAGCCTGGATTAAAGAGGTCACCAAACGTAGACCCTAGGCAATTTGGGAGCAGGCCGAACAGATCAGCCACCCATGCCCTGGTCAGTATGCTTGATTTGCCTATACAAAGAGTCTGACACTCCATCCACAATACCCACTTAATCACTAGACTTTTCCAAAGCCTTTGATAAGATTGACCACACCACAGCAATAGAGTGTCTGATCCAACTGGGCATGAGACCAGCACTGCTACCATGGGTCTGTAGTTTTCTGGCTGGCCGAAAGCAAAGTGTGCACGACTAGGACTGCCTCTCTGACTGGCAAGAACTCACGGGGGGGTGGCCCAGGGAACACTGTTTGGTCCACTGATATTCCTTGCTGTTATTGATAGTGCTGCCAGAAATGATGACAATCGCTGGAAATATGTTGATTTAAATCTGATCCATACCTGCCCGGGTAAATAATATCTCCACCCCACAATCTGTGTGTATGTGTTTAGTTAGATGATGGGGAACATGAAAGCAGAGATCCATGTCCCCTGGTCCTCAGTCTGTTGTGCGTAGTGTGAAGTCTCCTCATATTCCTCCTCAGTCTCCTCCACAGAGTACAGCCTCCTCTAGACATCATCATCATATAATAAATGGGTGTGTGTGAATGTGTGCTGTATAATATAATATAATTACAATACATGTGGAAGGTGTATTCCATCCCCATCAGCGTGCCCCCCTCCAGGCCATGGATGAGGCATGCAATGACATCAATCCAGACCTATGTCAGGCTTGGATTCGCCATGCCAAAAGGTTTTTCCCCAGGTGCATGAACAATGAGGACATTTACTGCGATGTCGATAAGAACCTATGGCCAAATGTTCAAGACAGGTTTGATGCAAACTAGTGCCTGCTAAACGTTGTTTCCTTCATCCATTTAATTTGTTTCATTTTATTACAGTACACCTATGTTGTAATTACAGTGGCAGTCAAAAGTTTGGACACACCTACTCATTCAAGGGTTTTTCTTTATTTTTACTATTTTCTACATTGTAGAATAATAGTGAAGACATCATAACAATGAAATAACACATATGGAATCATGTGGTAACCAAAAAAGTGTTAAACAAATCAAAATGTATTTTATATTTGAGATTCTTCAAAGTAGCCACCCTTTGCCTTGATGACAGCTTTGCATACTCTTGGCATTCTCTCAACCAGCTTCATGAGGTAGTCAACTGGAATGCATTTCAATTAACAGGTGTGCCTTCTGGAATTTCTTTCCTTCTTAATCCGTTTGAGCCAATCAGTTGTGTTGTGACAAGGTAGGGGTGGTATACAGAAGATAGCCCTATTTGGTAAAAGACCAAGTCCATATTATGTCAAGAACAGCTCAAATAAGTAAAGAGAAACGACAGTCCATCATTACTTTAAGACATGAAGGTCGGTCAGTCCAGAAAATGTCAAGAACTTTGAAAGTTTGTTCAAGTGCAGTCACAAAAACCAGCAAGCGCTATGATGAAACTGGCTCTCATGAGGACCGCCACAGGAAAGGAAGACCCAGTTACCTCTGCTGCAGAGGTTAAGTTCATTGGAGTTAACTGCACCTCAGATTGCAGCCCAAATAAATGCTTCACAGAGTTCAAGTAACAGAACAGTATCTCAACATCAACTGTTCAGAGGAGACTGCGTCAATCAGGCCTTCATGGTTCAATTGCTGCAAAGAAACCACTACTAAAGAACACCAATAAAAAGAGGAGACTTGCTTTGGCCAAGAAACACGAGCAATGGACATTAGACCGGTGGAAATCTGTCCTTTGGTCTGGAGTCCAAATTGGCGATTTTTGGTTCCAACCGCCGTGTCTTTGTGAGTAGGTGAACGGATGATCTCCGCATGTGTGGTTCGCACCTTGAAGCATGGAGGAGGAGGTGTGATGGTGTGGGGGTGCTTTGCTGGTGACACTGTCTGTGATTTATTTACAATTCAAGGCACACTTAACCAGCATGGCTACCACAGCATTCTGCAGCGATACGCCATCCCATCTGGTTTGGGCTTAGTGGGACTATCATTTGTTTTTCAACAGGACAATGACCCAACACACCTCCAGGCTGTGTAAGGGCTATTTGACCAAGAAGGAGAGTGATGGAGTGCTGCATCAGATGACTTGGCCTCCACAATCACCCGACATCAACCCAATTGAGATGGTTTGGGATGAGTTGGACCGCAGAGTGAAGGAAAAGCAGCCAACAAGTGCTCAGCCTATGTGGGAACTCCTTCAAGACTGTTGGAAAAGCATTCCTCATGAAGCTGGTTGAGAGAATGCCAAGAGTGTGCAAAGCTGTCATCAAGGCAAAGGGTGGCTACTTAGAAGAATCTCAAATATAAAATATATTTAGATTTGTTTAACACTTTTTTTGTTTACTACATGATTCCATATGTGTTATTTCATAGTTTTGATGTCTTCACTATCATTCTACAATGTAGAAAATAGTAAAAAATAAAGAAAAACCCTTGAATGAGTAGGTGTGTCCAAACTTTTCCTGGTACTGTATATCTGAACAATACAAAAATGTTTTGCATCATTGATTGTGAAAGATGTCTTCACTGAGCACACCTTTGATCACACATGGGATAGAAATGATGGGTCCATTTTTGATGGGTCAATTTTGATGGGTAGTGCAAGTGTATTGCCTAATGTGAAAACAGTGTAATGTACTGTAATTTACAGGGATGTAGCATATTACATTCAAATGGCAATTTTTACAAATGTATCTTGCATTTTTTGCTATTGGATTTACTTGTCGTTAAAACAGCTAAATTAAGAATATGTGTTTTGGTGATTTAAATCAATGTTTTCATGGTATTTCACAGTAAACTTATATTTAGGATCAATGGTTGTCTGGTGAAAGATGTCTCCAAACAAAATTAATGCACAATAAAAGGTTTTGAATATAAGACTTGCTGTGTTACACGTGGTACCAGTTTGCAGTTTTGTACAAAGAGTTTTGAAAATTCACCACATACTTTTATCGCTTTGGTGAAAATGGCGCCAAAGTGATAAACTGTAACCCACCATATCCGCTACATATTTGGTTTATGCAGAACCTGTGTTTGGACTGGAGTGCTTTCCTCTTCTTTGTATAATCTCATTGAGGATTACAGTGTTAGTGCTTTATAGGCCCAGTGATGTGTGCCATATGTGGCGGGACATGGTTGACACTAAACAGATACACTGATAAACGGCCCAGCCAAGGGGATCTACAACATGAGAGGACGGGTGCTTTGGAGAGAGGAATCTTTATGTGGAGGAGGAGGATGTTTAATGTGACTTACTGTATTGTATTGGGACAGGGCAACCATGTCATAACTGTCAGACCAGGCTTAGAGATGTTACTGTAAATGTAGAGCAGGAAACTGTCTTTGAAGCTCTAGAATGGGATTCAACCAACTCCCAATGACCTAATTTCTGCTCTCAAGGCCACTGGAAAACAATGCCCTGGTCTGTGTGGAAACTGTAAGGGTAGCCAAACATCACTCAAACATACTTAGGCAACTGGTAGGACTTGCTACTACCACCATGTCACGTTCAAGACGTCATCCATCTCATTCGAGAGAACCCCAGGCCAGAGCCAGCTGATAATGTGGTCTCCAAGTGTTTAGCATACATTATAAACAACCCTTAGAGAACAGATATCAGGACTTTTGTCATTAAGTAAACAAATACGGTAAGACCCTATCTTAATGTGGGCCAGAAGTCTGTCAGAGACAGGCCGCACCAATTCCCTTGCGTCAGTTTTCCGTGAGCAACTCTTCCTCAAAAGGAGAAAGAGGGGGAGAGGAGGTAAACCATCTGGAAACCTTTTACAGAGTTTGGGAAGTAAGGATCTGCTTACAGTCAATTTCACTTTCATCTGATGTGCAACCAACTTTAAAGGAGGTTTTCATAAAAAATGCTCAGCTAAATAACAGTAAGCATACAACACACCAAAATGACTGAAAGATTAAAAGAGTGCATGGTACCAAACTTCAGATAGTATTTTTCATGTTAGAGTGGAAATGGAATTGACATAACGCTCCCTCCAGGTTTGTGAAACTTTTGAGGAACAGTGCCACCTAGAGATTAGATGGAACAACTGATGTTGTTGTGCTTCTGAGGACAACGTCTCAAATTCCTCCCTGATACGCTAGTGATGTTGTTCGCACCCTAGGGAATGTAGCTTTAGGGCTTGATTCAATCCGTATTGTGGAAGTCCCGCTTAATAGCGCGATTGAAATGTAAAGGTAATGTTCCTGCGTTGGCATTCACAGTACCCACTGCATATGTCAGGCCCTCAGAGTACAAGACATTGGGTTACAGCAGGATTCAGTCACTGTTTTATTTTTACTCTGTAGAACCCCATACACTAACATCTAATTCGACAATAATGCATATTTACAGCAAATTCAGAATAAACTGAATATTACACAACTTCCAATTCAGACACTAATGGGGGGGGGGGGTCCGGGTCAATGGGTTCCACGGTCAACACCATTCTAGGGGTCCAGGGGCCCCTAGATTACTTTAAACAGTTGGTCTAACTCTATCAGTTCAGAAAGTAACCACGCTTAGCAAATGTTTTTGTAGAACGACTATGAGAAAGTCAGTTCTTGGGTGTGTGGGGTGTGTTCAGTTCGATTGAATGTTTGCTACGTTCCATAGCGGGTTGTAATGAACGACACGTTTCCCCAAAATGTTATTCAACATTCTTGAACAAACTTTGAGGTAGCCTACGTTTGCTCCATTTGGTGATGGGGGGTTTGGCTTGAAGCAAAGAGTGACGTATTTGAAGGGCATCGATGCATTTTGAGCCCACAACCCAACACCTCCCCGTTATTCAACTGGTCGTTCAGAACGGCACTGTTTCTGTTTAATTGAACGTTGCATTAGGGTTTTTTTGTACTTTACGCATCCCTGGTGACTTTTCTACTCTAAAATGAATTAAAATAAAATGATGGTGACACCATTCAAATATAATTTTCCCCTCCAAAAATGAGCCTAACAACATATTGGTCCATATTATCAGGCGGGTGTGTTATTTGGCAATAAGCATTATCACCTGTAGCCTAATTGATGCAGCATAGTGGCTATAAATAAATAGGTTGAAGCATGGGGTTACCCATCTGTATTTTAGCTAATCCTTAGCTAGATATGTGCTTCCCAAACCTTTTCTGTTATGGCCCCCTTTCATGACCCCCTTACGTCATATGGTTTCCCAAGTCATAGTCTAGTCGTAGTAGGTGGACCACACACCATATCACCGCGTGACTCCCCAAGTTTACTTCGATATGATGGTTATTATAACAATATTTGTCCATAAAGGCGTTTCGACCACCATTTCTCAGCAATTCATTTTACTGACACAAAAGTATCCCACCCTGTCCAGCAAACAAATTATCTGTTGGCATTCATAAAATTGTACAGAAACTTCCTGTTTCCATCATTTTATATTTTATGACTTTACTCACATAACTGTGGATGGAAACGTGGTTACTGAAGACTAGGTTGGGCCAATTTATTTTCTAGATTTTCTCAATTGAAATAAAATATAAAGGTGGTTTTGGAAGTATTCTTAGGGTGATTATTAGGTTGCATAAACATGAGTGCTTTCCCCCCACAATATTGGCCTTCAAATTTGCCCTCTAAACATAAGGCGGTAGGTTGCTGCTGCTGGTCAGAGTCTGAGAGACAGGCTTTCTTGAGCCTACTGCCTGAGGTTCAGAGAAACAGCGCTTCTCTAATTCTGTAGCCTACTAGAAACCAGTTGTTTCAAAGTTTATATTACTACCAAAGTTGTCTTTGAACTCACAAAATTGAGTCCAATATAACCGTTACAAATTATCACTGGGTTTTGAGAAATACTGCTCACACGCTAGATGTTCTCATCACTTCCATTTGAAAAATATAATTTTCTATATAATTCTTATTATATTAATTTTTTGTTATGAATTTTAATTTAATAATTTAGTTAAATGCGACTGTACTTCTTCATTTGTCTCAAGTTAGCTCACAGAATTAAGGGTTTGTCAAGAAAAGAGAGGAGCTATTGCTCCATTCTCCTTACAAGCCTTGCACAACTTTTTTCCCTTCACAAACCGACCAGGCCAAACCAAAAGCATACTTTGTTGCGGGGGAATGCAATCATAAAATGAGGAATTGAGTAGTACTGTGTAGTGGAAAGCCACAGAAAGCCAGTAGCTACAGTGGGAAAATAATTTCCAATCCATCAAATTCATCATGATAGGCTATATTATTGAGGGGGTCAAATTGGCCTGTCTCTAATATTGGGGTGAGGGTCATGACCCCCCTGTCCCCTGCAGGTTATGCGCCTGGTTTATCCCTTAAACCAGGGGTGTCAAACTCATTCCATGGAGGGCCTAGTGTCTGTGGGCTTTTGTTTTTTCCTTTCAATTAACACCTAGGACAACCAGGTGAGGGGAGTTCTTTACTAATTAGTGACCTTAATTCATCAATCAAGTACAAGGAAAGAATGAAAACCCACACTCGGCCCTCCATGGAATGAGTTTGAAACGTGCCTTAAACCATATTTCAGTATGATAGAGAAGCAGTAGTCATATCCCATTACTGCTGTGAGTGGAAGCGCTGTGTCAGGAAGCCTTGTGAGTGCCGATTTATACCAATGCTAAAGACTTCTGGAATAGTGCTCTGTTTGACCCACCCCATGGCTCAAATGTAACTATGCAATATTGCTCTTTCATGTTTGGACGTTTTCTACCATTTCCAGAGGTCTGGAAATTGTGTTGAGGCAGGATAAGAGACAAAACTGAGGATGTCTGTACATTTTGGCAAGAAGAATATTTATTTGTATTTCCCCAAGAGAGTGACACACATTTCAAGACAACTGGATGTTTGAGAGAGGCTTGTATACATGTTACTGTACATAATGGTTCCTATCCATTCAAAACCAGGAACCAAGTTTACAGGATAAGTTTATATAATACATTCTTCTTGTATCACATGAATGCATGTTTGGATTCATTTTCTCAAACGTGTGTGTTTATTGCTGTAAACACAGTCAATTCTCAGATTAATTCTCAGTTACAGGGCAAAAATAATATATTTTAGACTCATCCTAGAAACCAGGTTGGGAATCTTGACTGTACAGGATCTATTGTTTCCGAACACCAGTTCAGGCAATTAGGGACCTCAAAAAAGGGACCGCTTTTATTGATTCCACTGACACGGTTAAATTAAACTACTTATGTAATGTTGTTTATCAAGTCCATCACCATGACACAAGCCAACATAAACCAAAAACCTTCTCAAACAGACTGCGAATATGGTGGGTAGCCAAGAAACTTCAGAGGAAAGCAATACATTATTTGTAGAGAGATTTGATTGCTACTAGGGCAAAGCTAGAGAGCGATAGAGAGGTTATATATATATATATATATAGAAGAGCTTTCAGAAAGACATGCTTGGGATCTACACATAAAGGTATAGTATTCTACGTTCATAGCGACAGACTTAAAGCGAAAGAGATACAGTATAGAGAAAGTTAGATTAGCACAGAGAGGACAGTTGCAAGGCAAGATTAGCATGCTTGCTGAGCGAGAAGCTAACTTTTTACAGGACGTCAACGATACACAAAACAGCTGTTAAAGGCTAGCGACAGTACACACTATAGTATAAGCTAAGCTATTCATTTGACGCTAAAGCTAGTAAGAGGGACTACGTGGTTGTCACTAGTTACCACAGCCACAAAGTCATAAACCCTAAATGTATCTTCATAAAATGTGATTTTAAACCTTAACCACACTGCTAAACGTATGCCTAACCCTAACATTAAATTAAGACCAAAAAGCAAATTTTTGTTTTCATACGGTTTTACGATATGGCTGTGGTAACTAGTAGAAACCGGATTACATATACCGGAGATTGTATTTCACAAGCTGGAAAGGCAAGGCGTTTCATGCACATGCAAAGGAAGCAAATCTAGTAGCAGCAGCAAGAGAAAGAAAATGGCTGACTTTCCGACTACCACAGTGAGATTCTTGTTTTTGTTGCTGTGATACAATAGCCAATGTTGTTTGTGTCACAGTGTGCTTGACAATTTAGATAGGGGATAGAAAGATAGAATCACTTCAGAAAATAGATTTAAGGATGCAGCATTTTTTTGTATTCTTTTTAAACGTTTAAACTTCCATTGTTGAGGACAGGTGATAGAGACTTCATCATATCTAAAGATCACTCCAACTACAAAACAACGGAACAACAAAAGCAAGCATTTTCCAAACCCGGTACTTCCAACAGACCCTTATGTCGCCACACATTCAGACTAATGACAGTTTCCATTTTTTTTGTTTTTTTTTAAACATCGAACTATGAACAACCATTGGACATTGCACATTATTAGGTCATCTTATGAGTTTAGTCTAAAGTGCACAATCCTCCCTTTGAGGAGAACTAGACAATACTGGCAATTGATATTAAAGCAACACAGTTACAAACACACAAAAGTACACATTGGCACATACTGTCAGGTATCACTTGTACACAAAAACCACAGGGCTTGAGTTTAGAAATGGCTTTGCATATTCATTTGAAATCCATACTGTACCACAGTTGTAATCTGAAATGTTTTCCAAGATGAATTCGGTAAATTTCTTTTAGCATAAGTTGAAAGACAGTCCCTGAACGCATTTATCTTTGAAGTAGCTATCATATACACTAATCAAGTCAAGTATTTGACATAAAAACACAGGAAGAAGCAATATCGACTAACAGGGATGAAAATACTGTTATTTCAATAGAGAAAATATATGAATAATTTTACCTCATAAATAGTCTCTGAATATATGCCTTTTGTATACACAAATGCTTACACATAGATATATACAGTGCCTTGCAAAAGTATTCATCCCCCTTGGAGTTTTTCCTATTTTGTTTCATTACAGCCTGTAATTTAAATTGATTTTTATTTGGATTTCATGTAATGGACATACACAAAATAGTCGAAATTGGTGAAGTAAAATGAAAAAAATTACTTAAAAAAATTCTAACAAATAAATAAATAATGGAAAAGTGGTGCGTGCATATGTATTCACCCCCTTTGCTATGAAGCTCCTAAATAAGATCTGGTACTACCAATTACCTTCAGAAGTCACATAATTAGTTGAATAAAGTCAACCTGTGTGCAATCTAAGTGTCACATGATCTGTCACATGATCTCAGTATATATACACCTGTTCTGAAAGGCCCCAGAGTCTGCAACACCACTAAGCAAGGGGCACCACCAAGCAAGCGGCACAATGAAAACCAAGGAGCTCTCCAAACAGGTCAGGGACAAAGTTGTGGAGAAGTACAGATCAGGGTTGGGTTATGAAAAAATATCAGAAACTTTGAACATCCCATGGAGCACCATTAAATCCATTATTAAAAAATTGAAAGAATATGGCACCACAACAAACCTGCCAAGAGAGGGCCGCCCACCAAAATCCATGGACCAGGCAAAGAGGGCATTAATCAGAGAGGCAACAAAGAGACCAAAGATAACCCTGAAGGAGCTGCAAAGCTCCACAGCGAAGATTGGAGTATCTGTCCATAGGACCACTTTAAACCGTATACTTCACAGAGCTGGGCTTTTCAGAAGAGTGGCCAGAAAACAGCCATTGCTTAAAGGGAATGTGGGAGACTCCCCAAACATATGGAAGAAGGTACTCTGGTCAGATGAGACTAAAATTGAGCTTTTTGGCCATCAAGGAAAACGCTATATCTGGCACAAACCCAACACCTCTCATCACCCCGACAACACCATCCCCACAGTGAAGCATGGTGGTGGCAGCATCATGCTGTGGGGATGTTTTTCATTGGCAGGGACTGGGAAACTGGTCAGAATTGAAGGAATGATGGATGGCGCTAAATACAGGGAAATTCTTGAGGGAAACCTGTTTCAGTCTTCCAGAGATTTGAGACTGGGACGGAGGTTCACCTTCCAGCAAGACAATGACCCTAAGCATACTGCTAAACAACACTTGAGTGGTTTAAGGTGAAACATTCTTGGAACGGCCTAGTCAAAGCCCAGACCTCAATCCAATTGAGAATCTGTGGTATGACTTAAAGATTGCTGTACACCAGCGGAACCCATCCAACTTGAAGGAGCTGGAGCAGTTTTGCCTTGAAACATGGGCAAAAAACCCAGTGGCTAGATGTGCCAAGCTTATAGACATACCCCAAGATACTTGCAGCTGTAATTGCTGCAAAAGGTGTCTCTACAAATTATTGACTTTCGGGGGGTGAATAGTTATTTTTTCTTGTTTCTTGTTTGTTTCACAAAAAAAAATATTTAGCATCTTCAAAGTGGTAGGCATGTTGTGTAAATCAAATGATACAAACCCCCCCAAAATCCATTTTAATTCCAGGTTGTAAGGCAACAAAATAGGAAGAATGCCAAGGGGGGTGAATACTTTCGGAAGCCACTGTACTACAGTTATGGTATCTAAAAATTATATTTACAACCTATGATTAAAAGTGATTGTACACTGACAAACCATGTTGAGCAAATTGTGTTTTTCTAACTTGTGTTCTAATGACAATGCCACAAAACCCCTGCTTATAGTGAAGCAGTGCTTGCTCTCTACTGACCTATGCAATTGTCCATAACTTTTAACATTGTTTTACAAGTTAGACACTTGCATATGATCATCCTATTTTGTAGACTATTGAGTTGACCAAAAAGATGCTTGTTAACTTAGTTTATTGGCCAGATAGATACCTAATTGCTCGAGAATGAATACACATTAGATTCCTCAACCACAATGATAAGGGATGCACCTCTCTTTCCGATGATTTAGTGCAAGTGATGTTAAGTATAGCTGCAAGCCTGGCGAAGTGTCTATACTCAAAACATAATTATATCAGTTTCTAAGACCTCTCTCTACATGTAAGCGCTGATTGGACCCATGAATAAGCAGTATATTGACCAAATCTCTTCACTCCACTTTAAATACAGGTTCTCTCCAATGCACACTCTGCTCTAAGAGGTCTGCTGTCTATCCCAAGAAGGTGACAATGCCACAGAATTACACTGAGTGTACAAAACATTACAAACACCTGCTCTTTCCATGACATAGACTGACCAGGTGAATCCAGGTGAAAGCTATGATCCCTTGATAAATCCACTTCAATCCATGTAGATTAAGGGGAGGAGACAGGTTAAAGAAGGATTATTTAGCCTTGAGACAACTGAGACATGGATTGTGTATGTGTGCCATTCAGAGGGTAAATGGGCAAGAAAAAACATTTAAGTGCCTTTGAACAGGGTATGGTAGTAGGTGCCAGGCACACCGGTTTGTGTCAAGAACTGCAACGCTGCTGGGGTTTTCATGCTCAACAGTTTCCTGTGTATATCAAGAATGGTCCACCAAGGACATCCAGCCAACTTGACACAACCGTGGGAAGCATTGGAGTCAACATGAGCCAGAATCCCTATGGAACGCTTTCGACACCTTGTAGAGTCCATGCCCCGACAAATTGAGGCTGTTCTGAGGGCAACTCCATATTAAGAAGGTGTTCCTAATGTTTGGTATACTCAGTGTATATCAATGTACTGAGAGGTACAAACAACATGGCTGACTATACAACTAGCCTGGAATTACTCCCCGTCATGATATGTTTTGGCTTTCAAAAGAATTGGTCACACACACCTATGTCATCTTGCACCCACTACACACAGGGGAGAGAATTAAAAGTGACATTAAATAAATGAGGTCATCAAATGAAAAGTGCTTTTGCTTTTGCTGATGTACATGAACATGGCTGCTTTGACGAGTATTACTGTGGCACTACTCTTAGAGCTGCTTGGAGTACTCAATTGACATTGGTTTTGAGTAATCAAGTGACATTGCCTTTGTGTTGTGAAGGACAAAGTTAATCTATTTCTCCTTCACTGCTGTGAGGCACTACTCTTTTCATCCTTCACATTTTTGGAAATGTGTTTAAATTCAGATACTACAGTTAGGGGATGTGTTGGATTTGGATACTTTGTCATTGTTTCCTAATACAAGTAGAAGTGAGTCAACCATCATTTTACCAAAACCACTGCTTGAAGTATGCAAATGTAAAGGCAGTTGACTGAGTTGAGGTAAGCGGAAGTGCTCTTTTAAACATGAGTGAGGCTAGAATGTAGCTTACAATGGAATTTAACCATGTCTGGCACTTCCAATATACCTGGCAAATGAGAAAACAATTAGAAAATAAACTCTTCCTCATCAACCTATTGCACTAGCATTTCATATCACAAAAATACATATAAAGTTACATCTATTACATTACTCTACACTAGGAAAAACTTTTACAGAGCTCCAGACCAAGGAGGTCCACGACAAAACTACGATACATAAATATGGATATATCTATAGATAATTTTTTCTCAAACATACCATTTTATAATATGTGACTTTAGAGGAAAGAAAAATAGATTACCAATACATTCACAACAAACATTTCATCCGTTTAGGGAAAAGGAAAGGGATATTTGGATGACACAAGTCTTATAGATCCTGACCGAGCCGCTCGATTTCCTCGATAAGAAAGTCGATGTCCTCGAAGGTGGCCGCAGGGTTGGAGATGACCATGCGGAAGAAGTTGACCTTGTCCCCCTGTGGTTGGTAGCTGACCATGGTTGTCCCATACTCCATCATCCTGGCCTTGATCACTGGAGCCACCTACACAACAAGACACATACAATTGTTGTGTTACAAAGTAAAAGTGTTAAGTGCTTTTCAACTATTATGAGGAAATACTATTGTAAAACAAAATCTAATTTATTTATTTAAAAATGTCAATTGCCTTTGACAAACAAATGGACATGAATCAACGTTTTATTCCCTTCGAAAGGAAACCTTCAGTTTTCAAAATATCTTAAATAAAATGTGGATAACATCATTTCCATGTAGTTTTTTTTTTTACCACAATCTGATGTCCATTCCACCTGAATGCCGTTCACTTTATCAAACCTCTGTGTTTTCACTGTGCGACACATCCCTGCAGTCAAGCTACAGTATCTACAGATGCACAAATTACATTCACTCGGTGGACAGGCCGAAAAGACAGCTACAGACAGCTGGGGTGACAAGTAAATCTAACACCAAAAAGGTTCACAAGAGTTCAGCAGACACTGTGATGTTGAGAGGCTATCTTGCAATAAAACTTGGTGAAAGTCATTTATTTGTTGTTCAGTCCAGTCTGTCTGGCTTTGTGGATTACTTTCTCTGATGTGCAGAGGCAGATTCAATTACGAGTTCTGGAGGATATAGTGAGAGTGACACAGGCATCGCCATGGGAATTTCGAGTGCTGAGGGTGCTGCAGCACCCCCTAAAAAATAAAAAAGTATTATTTTTGGGGAAAAATATTTCTTACATTTTAGCAGAAGCTCTTATCCAGAGTGACTTACAGTTAGTGAGTGCATACATTTTTCATACTGGCCCCCCGTGGGAAAGGAACCCACAACCCTGGCGTTGCGAGCACCATGCTCTACCAACTGAGCTACAGGGGACCATAACTTCACAAAACTAGTGCAGATATTTTGTCTGCATTAGTTTTTCCTTCATTTATTGATGAGTATTTTGACCGTTTGTTAAAATTCAACTTATTGTGTCTGCCTATTTCCAGTTGTATTAATCATAACACATATAGGCCTTAAATAATCATCAACACCTTTAAAAGGCTTATTTTCCAACTCTAAAATATCAGCTGCATGCACTTATCTTTTTTATCTTCCTGCTTGAATGAAATGTGCCAATTGTTAGCTGTAGCTAAAGCCTATGCCAGAGCTGAATGCCTTGTCAAGTGGAGAGGCAAAGTAATGAGCTGGAAGACATGCAGGATTGTCTATAATGCACAATTACAGATGTAGGATCTTAATTTGACCTGTATTGTCGGAGAAAATATTATCCTGCAGCAACAGCATTTCAATGTTTAGTCCAGGGGTCTCCAACCTTTTCTAGCATGAGAGCTACTATAAAACAAATTCGCGAGCTACTCATTTTATAGCTTTCAAATAGTCACATTCTTCTCTTCTCCTCTCCCCTGCAACTCTTCCTCTTAGTGTACAAGAGAAAATAGTGCACTATGTTTTCTGTCAATATACATGGTAAAATAATGGTTAATAAAAAACATGTAATGTGGGCCCTATAAAATCAGAGATTCATTTCCAAAATTCTGTTTTCCAAAATTCTGTTTTCCAAAATTCTGTTTTTCCCAAATTCTGTTTTCCCAAATTCTGTTTTCTCAGTTTTCTTTTTCCTGGTTCACTCTCAAAATTACAATTGTTCATAGAGAAACAAGGAAATTGGATGTTCTGAGTCTATGTCAATTACTTAAATCACATCAGAATACCTTTTTTGGGGGGGTCTGGAAGAGAACTCACATATTTAGATTTTTGAGTGTAATTCCCCTTTAACTGCGCATCTAGCCCTTTAATTGTGCGTCTAGTGTGCCATCTAATGTGCCGGTCTAGCGATGGTTCTGTACTGCTGCTGCTAATTTCATGGCAAAGTTGGCAAATAACAAATAATCAATACAAATGATATACTTACTCATGATATACTTCTGCCAAGTAAGCATACGTTGCAGTTAACGTTTAATTGAGAAGGTTTTGCAGAAAGTATTTCTGTCAACCCACAAGACGGTTAGCACATCAACTGGCTACTAGTGATAGGCATTCTGAGTCTTTTCTGTGAGCTGGATCATTTGGTTCTGTTCACCTAAAATTGTAGATCTTCGATCAGTAATGCTTAGAAATGGACATAAAACCATACTTTAAAGCCTAAAACTTTGCCTACCATTATGTCAGATCATGAAATGTGAGTTGAAATATATTTTTACCTGACCAAATTATTAGATGGCCTGCAATAAAAAAATGAAGACTTACCTGCAGATCATTTATGTCTGGAGCTCAAAAAACAATAGTAAAAGTATGCAAATCAGGGAGCCAAATGAACGGCTCTTTCACATATGTGATTCGGTTCCCGACGTTCACCAAAAGAGCCATTCATTCGCGAAAGACCCGTCACTACTGGCTACACATGGAGTAATAGACAAATGCTCGCACCACACAGACAGAAAGGGGCAATATTGCTGGAATTTAATTGGCAGATATTGTGTTAGGTTTGGCTTGCTAAGCCAATAGTGGCTAACCAGGGGTGGGATAAATGTCAATGTTGCGTTGGTTAGATATTAGCTGGGAGCTTGCGGTGTCTGATACTTGTGAGATTTCTTTATGACAGTTTGCGGTGGAACGTGTAAATTGCATGTACTTTCAGAATTGTTTGGCGAGCTACTCACAGGTGGTCTGCGAGCTACTGTTGGAGACGCCTGGTTTAGTCCATAATGTTGCTTGATCGGTGGTTAGGTTATTAGCTGGTCAAAATGAGGCTACATGAAAAGTGGAATACTGTAAATATAACCATGTGTTAGTGCGGGTTTTCAGTGAATGTATGTAAATCATGAAGCTCCTCTGCATTTCCTGCGGTGCAGGAAAGATCTCAGCAATAAAAGGGTGATCAAATTAAGATCCTACACCTGTAGGTGTCATATGGAGTAGAGGCATTCTATCCATGCAAAGATTTTCAGCATTAATACAAAGTATTAAGAGTTATACAAACTATTAAGTATTAATACAAAGTGCTGAAGAGAAATACAAATGACAAAAAAGCTATTTTATTTGGGTGTACAGTATTTTTGTAATTCACATTTGGCTTAAAGGGGCAAGGAGGTACTACTAAGAGGTAATGCTAAGTGACAGTTTCAGAAGCTCAACTTTTCAGTTTAGAGCTTTACAGATAGCAGTGCTTTACAGATTCAAATCACATGCAGGTCGACAGTAATCTTCTCTAGACTTAGAATATATCTAGGGGCATTAAGTTACATAAGGCAAACAGAACTTTGGAAACTTCCGCAAGTTTAGGCTTAATAAAGAAGATGGATATTACCTTAAAAGGGAAAATCCACTCAAAAATCTTTTGGTATTTGTTAGTCCACTGTTGATACAGTCCCAAAATGGTTTTGCATGTCAGCAGTCGAGTTTTCACCAGCCACATCATCATGATCATGCAAAATGCTAGTTAGCTTTTAATGTTTGATCGCTTAATTTGCTTCAAGTCTATATTTTGAAACAGTAGGTCATGTTTTGATGTATTGTGGTTATTGTCTCTACTTACTGATGTATTGATGCTGTTTTTTGTTTTTGTTTTTGCTTTCTACCTTATGCGCATTGAGCGTGGAAAAATGCGCTCTACAAATGTAATATTATTATTATTATTACAGTCATTCCGCACAAATCTGTTGCAGGTGTCCTGTTGTAATTGGCAACCCTGCAAATAATAATAAATAATCAACTCTGAATTGTGCCTCACTTGAATCAGTCCTTTGGCAAATTATGTTGTGTCCAAAGCACTGTTGAAAACACTGGTGGTTGAAAAATAGCAAGTTAAAATGGATTCAGAATATCATGTCTTCCAGCACAGTCCCTAATTGTGCTAAATGGTCATCATTATGACAATCACTTCAGTGTCTGCAGAAAACCCAGAATATCACTCCTGCTAAACATCTACACCCATAACAGATGGAGCGTGTCCACACTATTTAATGTTTGGAAAAATAAGAATGGTATCATACATGTGTGTATGAGACAATGGCCTAGATTCAATCAGACCAAGCGTTAACCGGCATTAACAGACACCGCATAGCGCATGTTTTGGCGGTGTCAGAGGTGGAACTGCATTGGCGCCTTCAAACCAATGAGCAGCTGCTCTTGCGATCATTGTCACAAAGCCACACCCGCCCCACTCACTTTAGAAGTTCAGAGCGAGAAAGTGAAGGCTATATAGAAATAATTACGTTACATTGAAAAGTCATTAAATAAATTAATGAGAATTTCTATCATCCTAGTGTTTGAACTTGTAAACAAGGCTGCATGGGATTTCTGTTAATGTGACTCCCTGCAGCCAATGGCAATGTCCGCTTTAGGTATAATGCCGGGAGGCACTTGAGGATTTGACAGCTCTAACTCAGTTCCACCTCTGACACCGCCAAAACAACCATTATGCGGATGTCGGATCTATATCAGATTTAATAGAGCCCTGTGTGTGTGTGTGTGTGTGTGTGTGTGTGTGTGAGAGAGAGAGAGAGAGAGAGAGAGAGAGAGAGAGAGAGAGAGAGAGAGAGAGAGAGAGAGAGAGAGAGAGAGAGAGAGAGAGAGAGAGAGAGAGAGAGAGAGAGAGAGAGAGAGAGAGAGAGAGAGAGAGAGAGAGAGAGAGAGAGAGAGAGAGACTGAGACTGAGACTGAGACTGAGAGAGAGACTGAGAGAGAGAGAGAGAGAGAGAGAGAGAGAGAGAGAGAGAGAGAGAGTCTCTTTGTATGGCTGGCACATCATCTGTTTTTCCTAATTGCCGATTAGAGGACCTCTGCTGCTGAGTGGCTGCCACAGTATCAACCCACGGCCAATGATTGAACTCATGAACAATAGCCCATCCCCCCATATTCACTCCCTCCCTCCTACTCACACAGTCCATGGAAACATGTCTGTCATTTGAGATTCTCTCATTCAAATTGTGCAATCGAGGTTGAGTAAATGAACTCTATTTGCATGCTTAATGATTTTCCAAACTCCTTCCATTTTTAGGCATAGGGACCTTTCTACAAATTACATCAGAGGACTGCCTTTTTTTTCAGGTGAAGGAGACATGATGTGGACAAACTGAGTGTAGTGAGATGGAGGCGTTTGAGGCTCTGACAATAAGGATCGTACTAGTCCTTTATCTCCTACTGCTCACCTTGTGCAGGCGCTTCTTTTTCTCCTCTTTGTCCTCCAGGTAGCGTACACCAGGAGGGAGGTACCAGAAACACACGTTGGTGTGTTGAGGCTGGGACAGTGCAAAATGGGAAGATGAAATTATTAATCAGTCAATTATTATGCTTTACACATGTAAGTACACACACACACAGGTGCACACGTCAAACTGAGGAGCTGGAAAGACAGGCGAAAAATCCATTAGAGAAACCATAGATTATTGGAATCCACTCAGGTTCTACAAAATAGAAAGCTTTCAAAGCAATCATGGCTGTCAATTTTTCAAGCCAGCGCTGTGTATACTGAAAAGAGTAATTCATACCCTGACAAAAGAACTCTGCTGTGAGTTCTGCTGTGTCGGGTGGCGGTGGCGGGGGTCTGAATAGTAAGCAGGTAGAGTGGCTCTCATTCATAGCCCTCTAGCTATGTCTGTGTCTCACATCTCTATCTCCTAGTACCAGATGTGATGGGAGAAAAAAACCTGCCTGCTCACTGGTGAAAAGCATTCATTACAAATGGCTGACTGACCATGCATACCAGACTCATTTATTTAGCGTGAGTGTTGAGTCACAACCGCACTGATGTGGTGCTATGGTTTTCTGGGCCACCAAGCCAAGTTAACACCTGGACCAATGCCCAGGGGATTTGGACTATTCCTGCCTGTCAGTCTATTGTGTTATAATGGTCTCTGTCTTTTATATGGCTGTAATTATAAGCATAGCTAAATAAATTTCATTTAAATGCCAGGATGTCCATACTCTACTGCAGGGGTATTCAACTCTTACACTATGAGGTCCGGAGCCTGCTGGTTTTCTGTTCTACCTGATAATTAATTGCACCCACTTGGTGTCCCAGGTCTAAATCAGTCCGTCATTAGAGGGGAACAATGATAAAACAAACACAGTGGAACTGGCTTCGAGGTCCAGAGTTCAGTTTTGAGGGCTCTATAGCATGGCTCTCCAACCCTGTTCCTATAGGTTTTCGCTCGAACCCCTTTTCTAACGAACCTGATTCAGCTAATCAACCAGCTAATTATTAGAATCAGGTGTGCTAGATTAGGGTTGGAGTGAACCTACAGGACGGTAGCTCTCCAGGAACATGGTTGGTGAACCATGCTCTGTAGTATAAAATACATTCCAATTTGATTTTAGCCATTCACAACCTCATCACATAAATGTACAGTATATTTGGTGTTGCTTTTATGCTTAGTAAGGAACATTTAAGAAAGACAGCTATTCATATGGATATGAGCGTTGAGTAGTTACAGTACAACTCATATACAACAGCCATTAAACATAACAGCAGCATATTATCCCGACAGCCAAGGCATTTCATCATGCACAAAGCAACTGCATACAACCTGTCAATCAAGTGTACTGTCAATTACATAAAAGTTACTGTCATATCAGATGCAATATACAGTAGCCCAGCACATCAACTCAATGGAGAGAATATTTAGGTATAATGTAGCCTAATTTCTTATCTCTGACCATATGATTTTGTCTTATCATTCATGTCGTTCAGTGTCTAACCATACAAAACATTTAATATGAACATACCTTTCCATTGAAGACCATCTCATATCCTTCCCTGTCCTTGATCTTGTTGTACAGGTACTCCGAAAGCTCCAGACACTTGTCAATCTGAGCCTCGAACCCGATGGTGCCCTATCGGTGAAGAGGAAAACGCTGTCAACAACATGGTAAAGGTAACAACAAAGGTGAAAAGAGAGAGGAGAGAAAAGCTTATTTTAAAATCATACTAACAATAGCTCATATTTTTCCTCCCCAATAACTGATAGCATAAACACGAACGCTGTTTTCCTGTAGTGATTGACATTTTCCAAGAATGTTTCATAAATGTCTCCACCAAATTAGAGAAGACACTTGGTACACTAAAACCCACAGTCCAAATGCAACACTAGCAAAAACAACTCCCTCCACACATCCCTCCCTGTCAGTTCCCATTGTAGCACTGTGATAAGCAATTACCCCACTAGTCCTCAACTGTCAAGCTGCAGGGGTCAAACTGCAGACCAGGACTGGCTTTACATCCCAGCCACATTGTCAGGGGGAATCTGTTTGGCTGGGATGTCCAGCATCACAAAGCTCTCTCACTATATTATACTCAACAGGACCATTTGTTGACTGAAGAAACAGAAGGCTACTAAAGGTTTTTAATTCATACTGCACACAATGTAGTCACACAGACGTCAACAATGCAATCAGAAAAGCAATACACTGCAAATTGTATTAGGCTGTAAAAGGCTTATGGAATATCTATTTTGAAATATACATGAGATATTCCCTGGCAAAGAGAACTATAACATTTAAAAAATACAAAACATATCAACATAAATGTTATCTAAAACAAGGCATGATGAAAATCCCCATAGGGGATCTGTATCGAACGAAATGACCGAAAGATAACCACATTTGTAATCAGTGCTCTTCCCACCTTAGCTCTCCACATGAGCCAGAGCTTGAAGATGTCCACATGACGCCCACACTGCAGGGCCTTGTCCCCTGTGTCGTAAGACAGGTCGTAGTGCTTGTCCTGCTGGAATAGGTAGCAGGCGTGCATCTGGTTGCAGTTTTGCATCAGCCCCTGGAGAAGAGAAAGGATACACTTTAGATTATAAAACAGTGACAATAGCTAGTTAATACATATCCTGTAATCTCATTAGCCACAAGGTCATTACAGATGGATGTGTATCTTAGCAATGACCTTAGTCATGTAGGAACATAGGCCTCTTATTCTGAAATGTAACGAAAGAAGACATTGTGATGAATGATATGTAAAGGCACTATTTTTGACCTCTCCCCTTTGACCCCTTACCTCCTCCCGGACCAGCAGGGCTGAGCACTGCAGTGGGACTGCCATCATCTTGTGAGGGTTCCATGTCACTGAATTGGCCCTGTGAATGAATGACAACAACAATGGGTACTTTTTCGGAATATTGATTTAAATGAAATCAAACAATTCAAAGGAAATTCATAACAGAACATTTCACTACATTAATTTCAGTACATTTCAGTACTGACCTCTCAACTCCATCTAGCTTCCACCTGTGTGTCCTGGACATGATGAGACTGCCTCCCCACGCACCCTGAGGAGAGAGAGAGACAGTGAGATTACCAAACTACAGAACACTTCAGAGCGTGTGACTGAGTCTCAACATGAAGAGCCCCATTGCACCACAGCATGTCTGAACTCAACCAGCCATATGCAACAACATACAGTTCATATTCACGGAGTGAGCCCGCTGACAATTTCCTACAAATACTGATGACTCTTCTCTATTTCATATTTGGTGGAAAGAGAGCACCCTCACAGTTCTATGTTCGAGAATACAATAATTCAACGTAAAAAGGCCCTAAACAAATCTGGCATGTCTGCAGTTTGACATTGATGGATCTCCTTTCTTGGTCTTAATAGAGGTGTCCGTATGTCATGCCTCAATCACCTCCATTAGACAGAGTCCTTCGGTGAGAGAGGCCATGATGGGGAAGTCAGGGGAAAGGATGATTTACAGCACCTGCTCCAGTTTCCTTAATCTCCAGTGTTACAGAGGAAACTGACTGAGTGGCTGGCTCCTATCTAGGTCAGCTGAAAGCAGCAGAGGGGATTCAGATATATTACATGAATCAAACTCTGGCTGGTGAGCTCTCTATGCCCCTGTCCCTGAAACACCCAGAGCTAAATGCTATGGATTTACCATCTAATAAGGTAATAACAAAGATATTCACCTAAAGTAACTTGAGTGTGTAATAGCCACTTGTATAGTGTAACTTAAGGTAATATCCTGTAATTGGCCACCATAACAGGAGTCTTGCTCTGTATACCAGTAAAAAATGAGATAAAGTACAAGTGTTTCCACTCACATCCACGTGAAACCAGACTTGGTACTTCTTACAGATATCTGAGATGGCAATGAGGGGGTCAAAGGCTCCGTAGACCGTGGTGCCAGCCGTCGCACTCACAAAGAATGGCACAAAGCCCTAAATATACAACATGAAAATAAATCCTTTGCATGTACAGTATCACATACCAACATTATTAATATTTCCCATTATACACATGACATTACAGATTATATATATTCTAGATAATAGACACATTCCTGATCATCATTGTGGTAAATTTCCATATGGGTGTACAAAATGAAAAAAAACTGACTTAATAGCCATTGCTCTTTAACAGAGATATGGATGGACGTGTCATATGTGTATGAAATTACCTTCTGCTTGGCTTCCAGTATTTTCCTTTCAAGGTCAGCTGGTATCATTTTACCACTGCGAAGGAAAAAACAGGATTTCATTGCTTGAATGCTTTTGCCATTATATGACATGTTCTGTTTTATTCTGCATCTGCTGTATAGTTACAATACTACAGTACCTCTCATCAGCTTTGATGCAGATGACACTCTCTGTCCCAATGCCAAGGGCTGCTGCTCCTTTCTTGATTGAGAAATGGCTCTAAAAGACACAGAAGAAGAGAAATCCCTTGCATAAGCTCTTATAGTAACCTGATGACATTTCCTGTTTGATGCATTTCATTGAATGCTGCTATAAAGGGAATTCAAGACCAAGGAAAGAATAAAAAGAGATGAAGCAGTAGTAACTTTGGAATGTTGCTGTCCAAGGCAATGCAAAGACTTTTGGGAATGTTCCATTTTAGCTGTTGTTCGCCGAATTGTTTAAATATCCTGGACCACTGCAGGGGAGAGGAGATATCAGCAAGTGTCCTTGTGTGCTGTGCTGTCATGCAGAATGTCAGCAAATTAGCGTCACATTAGCTATGGCTGCATGTGAAGGTGACACACTGACATTTCCTACCTAAAAACACACCGGGTGCCACTGGCTGAGATGTCAGTCCCTTTTTCTACAACATAAATACATCAGTGAGGAAAAATGTGACCTGGCTTTATATGGAACAGCTGGCCCAACAGCTGGAACAGCTGGGCCCAATTGGGATTCTGAAGCCCACCTTGCCAAACATTACCCTCTTTAAGTAGTGAACGCTGGATCCTTGTAATTTGACGTAATCTAAGAACAAAGCATACAAATTCTACTCCCTCACCAAAACATTGGGATAACATCACTATGAAGCAACTAAATTAAATGCACAACAAAGAGAAGAAAATAAAAGAGAGGAAAAAAAAGGAAGTCAAAGCAAGAAATTAATAAAATTATAAATGAATGAATTAACAATTGAAATAAAGAGAAAATTAAAGACATGAGTAAGGTAAAGGGGGGCCTACATGCTCGGATGTGAAGGCTGCCAGTCTGGGGACGGATGACATTCCTTTCTCCTTCACTTCAGGAAACATCTTGAAGCGAGCCAGCAGCATGGCATACATATTGGAAATGGCACCACCTAGAGGAGAGAGGAGAGCACACCGCTCAATCACTTGTGTAAGCACCAGCAGCTCCTCAATCACTTGTGGTGTGTAAGTATAATTTCGTACAGCCATCAGATGTCAAAATTCACAGGAAGATAATGCTTTGGCTATTCATTAACACAGGACTAAAAGTAAATGAAAGGGTTATGTATAGGTAACATACATGTCTCAGAAGAATCTGTCTTAAATGTTTTGAGGAAATTATCAAAAATACGTTTCAATGATGATAATATATATTTCCATGTCCATTTAATTGTGAAAAAGCATCAGTTTGCCTCTGTTATTATAACCTCCTATGTTTTTTGTTTTTGTTTTTTATATGTCAACCAAGAGTCCAGAGGAGAAATTAAAGCAACCGTTATGTTGTAAGGGAGGAAGTGGTATTATGCTAATTGACTGTGTAAAGTATACCATTTTTGTCATCAAAATGCAAATTGACATTTCGCTGGAAATGGTCCAACCCATTTTCTGTGAATCTGATGGGGGGTTATAATTGGCGTCACCTACGCACCGGGAGAGAATATTCCATCTCCTCGGCCATCCTCCCAGCCAATGATCTCCCTCATTTTCTTCAGAGTGACGTATTCCAGCAGCACGAACACTGGAGCCACCTCATAGGTGAACCTGGATTGCGCAAGAGAGATCACATGACTGAGTTACACAAAATATGGATCCAGACCCCAAAAAATGAGAAATAGTCAAACGTCACGACAGACAAATGATTTAGCGTCTGTCTTTTTCCCCCTCTGCAGTTCTATGGTTTCACAACCGATTTGGCTTGAGAAACAGTTTATCATGGGCTCAGGTTTAGCATGAGGGATGGGGTCATATAGCTCACAGAAGCTGACAAAGTATTTCAAAGTCAAGACAGACAAAGCAAAACGTTGGTTTTATTGGAATGCACATAGCAGTAGATGTCAATGTACAACAGTCTTTATTTGATTGCCAATTAACTTGCAATTCAACCACAAACACAGTGGCATTTATAAAGGTTATTGCAAGTTATATGTAGGTTAAATGCAATACTCGATATATAACATTTTTCTCTACATCACAAAACAGTTCAACATTCTCTGCATCATACACACGCCTTGCTACACTACAGCATGTCTGACTCCAAATTGATTACAAATGTATTCATTTTGGGGATTCAGTGCATTTAATTCTGCCAGCAGAACCCTTATTTCACTGATCCATGACTCTCAGTATATATCATCCCCCGCTCAGCCAGAAATTAACTTCCGATTAGCCTGAATCAAGCCGAAATGCTAATTTTCTCCCCTTGAATTGCCATGGGGATAGCAAAGGAGGGAAGGAGGTAGGGTGTGGGGTTAAATGAATACGGGATTGAATTCTGTGCTGCCTTTCCTTTCAACCATGTCACATGCTCTCGTTGAGCGAGACCTCACTATCAGTGTGAGAAGACGCAGCATAGAATGCATATGGATGGTCCGGGAATTGAAATGATTGTTATGATGTTTTATCATTTGAATCATGATGGGGCTAGTCATACTCACATGTTGGTGTTTGCGGTCGACGTTAGCCAATCAGCTGCAAGACCAACCATGTCTAATCCTGTAGAGAGCTGATTGAAGTATCTGGGGTGGGCTAGAAGCAGAGGAAATTGTGTGAGATGACAGAATTGTCAGTGGTCTTTTTGGAAATGTCAGGCATATTTTCCTATTTTTCTGTTTGCCATACTATGCTTTTTACGTGATTCTGGTGCCTATGCCACTTGGCACAGCTTGGCATGTAAGGCTGTGTGTAGCTCCTTCATAGTTTAATTCAGTTGTGGTGTGTTCTTGGAGTGACAACTATTAAGCTTGTATGGTCATGCTAGAACATTTTAGAGAGAAGGTGATGTCAAAACGTTTCAACATTTGTTAGTAATTTCACTAGCCCTTGGGGTATTCGTTTTAGTTTTTAAATGGAACATGATGAGGATAATAGCATAGCATATATGGAACATGTTAGTGATTTTAGCATTGATACTATATGGAACATGTTAGTGATTTTAGCATTTATACTGTCAAATTCGTTTGGAAATTGGATTTTGGGGAAGGATATCCTGTCATTTCCAATTTGCTCCATATATTATGCCTTTCTTCACGGGGAATAAAAATGACCTAGCACATTTAACAGATTATGATCTCAAAAACATTAGATTTCCACCATCTATACACACCATCGATAATACTTTTCTAAATAGAAGCAGGTAACGAAAACACACCTAGGTCTGTTTTCTTGGATATGCCACTGGATAGGCCTGGTTTATCTTTGAATCTCAACCTATTAATATATATTTTTAAACAATTACATTTTAGTCATTTAGCAGACGCTCTTATCCAGAGCGACTTACAGTTAGTGAGTGCATAAATGTTTCATACTGGCCCCGCGTGGGAAACGAACCCACAACCCTGGCGTTGCACGCGCCATGCTCTACCAACTGAGCCCTTTAATTTTCGTCCGGGGTAGCCCTATGCCTAATTTATGAACAGGGACAACTCTTCAGAAGAAAACATTTAGCAATTCATTTGGTTTATATTGACCCAAAACGAATGAAAAAAACAACAACATATAGCTAACTATAGGCTGAGTAAAACAGCAGGCAGACAGGCAAAACTGATTTTGAATTGTACATTTCCTCTCACAAAAAAGCTGCGAAATTAGCATTTTGCTGCAAAAAATACATATCTTATAATACCTGTTTTGATAGCGTATTTCAGCGTTGCACGACAGCTTATCAAAATATCATCCAGTGTTTCTGGATCATCCTGCAGTTCCCAGTTGTTTCTCTGAAGCAATTCATTGGGATAGTGGAAATCAATTACTTTCGTTTCCCTATCAAACGATTCCGTGATATATGCCAGCAAAATATCCACAACTTCTTGGAGAAAAGTCATTGTCTTCATGTCACCATCCAACGCGGGTAGTAGATCTGTGAATCAATGTTAAAATGCAGGCAATTATAATTTTAGCTATAAAGTGTCATTTTAACCTTGAAAATGAAGGACAGATAGGCCTACATTTAAGTAAGGAGAAAATGCGTATAAGCTGTAGACCTATTAGGAAATAATAGGCTACACATTTACACCAGATACATAAGGCCATCGACTATTATATTATATTGTTTCAAAGTGATAATGACTAACCTAAATTAATTATATGTAAATAGAAAATATAACACATTTTCTGTTTTAAAAAATAGGTCTATAAGTCAGTATGTTTACTTGGGTTTTTAAAATAGGCTTCTTGTGGAATTTGTTGAAGGTGACTCTGTGTTTCATATGAATGTCCATCATTCGGGTAGGCCACACATATCACGATTTCGTATGTGAAAAATGTATCAATGTAGGCCTATCATGTTTATAGGCCTACCTGTTGAATATAGATCTGAGAACCCGACAGTCGCCTCAGTCGCCTTTAGACAATTGCACGGTTTATTGCATCCGCAGGTCCCAACCGTTGTCTCATCCAGTTTGGCAGATGTCGGCTCGGATGGTTTCTCGCCCTCTCCAGCAACACTGAGTAGAGCTTTAAATGTTTGTTTCAGTTCATAAAATTCAGAAAAAGAGGAAACAATTCAATGCATGATAAGCAATGAATATGTTGCGACAATGTTATATTGCTTCATATAGTCTATGCTAATATGCAGATTATAGTGTTTTTTCTTTTCCAGAACCAACCTACCACACAGTTTCGATCCAATGCCTCCAGGTAATTTTTGGGCCGCCGCCTGGCACCATGCCCTGGCTGGAGAGAGCAAGTCAAAGACGGATGAATAATGGGCTATATTCAGGCTCTGTGTAACTTACAAATATTCAGAAAAAAACGTGCTGAAACAAGGTGAACACAGCCTCACATGAACATAATACGCTGTATTAGGCTACCAAATTCACAATGATAGGGCTACTAGCAGTTTATCAACATTTTTTAAAGTCGTCTTAACCTTGACTAAGCCCATCTTGTCTAGGGGCTATTTGCCTGACATAAAAAATATGTGACATCGTCTACCGGTCATTGTTAAGCCACAGTTATCCTGGTAGCCTGAATACATTGTTTATGCGAGTTATTGTTTGCAAGCATTAAACGTTGATTTATCCAACCAAATAGGCTATTTCATTTTCCCTTTAAGGGCTCAAGCCGATAATACTCACGCGTAGTTGGGCTTTGGTTGCTGGTATTATCACCAGCATTCTCCGGCGCGCCAAGACCCCAAAATCCGTGTGATGCCATTGCAAACAGTCGCCAGCAGTTAAGAGCTATATGAAAGACAGGGACAAATAGCGCCCATCCAGACCGGGGAAAAATGCGCCGAAGGGAAACGAGAGCTGTTCAGAGATGTGGTGCTGAAGCTGTCTATCGACAAAATCAAACTGTGCATTCAACGGAGACACGAACGAAACTGCAAAAGTGCTCAAAACGAGACTCTTCTCCGTATGCAGGCGTCCACAGGTATACAGATGGAATGCAAGGCATTGTCTTCTCAGAGAATTCGGTAACAGTTACCCAGAGCCCCTCGCGATTCAGTGTAAAGCGCAACCTCTCAACACTGCGTAGAATACCAGGCAATGTAGTATGGCAGAGTGTAAGAGTGTGAATATATCCGTATTGTGTTCACAGAAACATAGAAAAAATGCGATTTCACAAATGCCACTTTCAGGAATAAGAACTAATACGCACAGTATAATCCAGCGGTGAAAAGTAGAGCGCAGGGTTTGCTATATTAATGGCATAAGCAACTTAATAAAACAAACGTGTCCCAGCGTAGTGCTAACCTGGTTTCACGTCACTAAATAAATTCCAATGTGATTCAGTTCATGACGAACTGGATTGCGTCATGAGTCGTGACCACACATCTTTGTCCCCCTCCTGTTGCGTGCATGGAACTCAACACCAGAAACAGTCTCATGTAAACTTTTTTCCTCCAGTTTGGCTGTCCTGATAATTCATTTATCCAGCACTTTTTATTTCTTGGCGCCTCCTATCATTGCCCCCCTCCGGTCAAGGAAAGGTAACAGGGTGTGGAATGGGAACGCGTGGGTCCCTCTCGCTCCACTAGAGTTCAATCCGAGTGCACCATCGAGAGTGGCGTTCGAATCCGCGGTCCATATATTGTGCCTGGCTCTCTGTCGGTCATGGCTAGAAGGGCTCCAGCTTTTGTCAAATGAATGTCAAAAGTTGAAATGTTTTGCATTTTAGCTAACCCTAACCCTTTTCCTAACCTTGACCTAATTCTCCTAACCTGCTACGTTAATTCTCCTAACCTGCTGCATAAGTTCTCCTAATTTGCTATGAAAAGTCAAATCTGACGTTTTAATTTGACAAAGGCTGTATCCCTTCTAGCCATGACTGTCAGTGGTGTCCAAGAGCCATAAATCCCGATCCCGAGGTGCCAAACATCCGTCTGAGTAAACTGAATGTACAGAATATAGAAAATATGAGGCAAAAAATATAAGCAATTTATAAATGGAGAGAAATTATGACATTGAGCATACAGTTCTTGTGTTACAAGCATATTGAACATGGAGAAGGAATTTCACGGGCCATATATCATTTTATGAAACATGTTCACATTTACACACACAACAGAGCAATGGTGCACAACACGCTACTCACACATTTCTTACATTAACATTACATGCTTGTATCATATCATTGTTCTTTCCCCGTGGGTTTCATTAGATACTGGGGGAACCAAATGTTTTGAGGACACAGCCACATACCCCCATGAAGATGTTTTGGGGTGGGGGGGTGCAGATTATTTTTTTGCCTGAGCTACAGATGGCTATATGGGTCTGCTAATACAGGACTAGTAAAGCCCCAGTGCACTACTTTTGTAAAAAAAAAAAATATATATATATATATATATTTACTACCGTTCAAAAGTTAGGGTTCTTTTCAAAAGAAAATAAATAAATATTGTCCATTAAAATAACATCAAATTGATCAGAAATGCAGTGTAGACATTGTTAATGTTGTAAATGGCTATTGTAGCTGGAAACGGCTGATTTTTAATGGAATATCTACAGTGAGGGAAAAAAGTATTTGATCCCCTGCTGATTTTGTACGTTTGCCCACTGACAAATAAATAATAAAAGTCTATAATTTAAATGGTAGGTTTATTTGAACAGTGAGAGACAGAATAACAACAAAAAAATCCAGGAAAATGCATGTCAAAAATGTTATAAATTGATTTGCATTTTAATGAGGGAAATACGTATTTGACCCCCTCTCAATCAGAAAGATTTCTGGCTCCCAGGTGTCTTTTATACAGGTAACGAGCTGAGATTAGGAGCACACTCTTAAAGGGATCAATCAATCAGATTCCAAACTCTCCACCATGGCCAAGACCAAAGAGCTTTCCAAGGATGTCAGGGACAAGATTGTAGACCTACACAAGGCTGGAATGGGCTACAAGACCATCGCCAAGCAGCTTGGTGAGAAGGTGTCAACAGTTGGTGCAATTAATCGCAAATAGAAGAAACACAAAATAACTGTCAATCTCCCTCGGCCTGGGGCTCTATGCAAGATCTCACCTCGTGGAGTTGCAATGATCATGAGAACGGTGAGGAATCAGCCCAGAACTACACGGGAGGATCTTGTCAATGATCTCAAGGCAGCTGGGACCATAGTCACCAAGAAAACAATTGGTAACACACTACGCCGTGAAGGACTGAAATCCTGCAGCGCCCGCAAGGTCCCCCTGCTCAAGAAAGCACATATACAGGCCCGTCTGAAGTTTGCCAATGAACATCTGAATGATTCAGAGGAGAACTGGGTGAAAGTGTTGTGGTCAGATGAGACCAAAATCGAGCTCTTTGGCATCAACTCAATTTGACGTGTTTGGAGGAGGAGGAATGCTGCCTATGACCCCAAGAACACCATCCCCACCGTCAAACATGGAGGTGGAAACATTATGCTTTGTGGGTTTTTTGCTATGGGGACAACTTCACCGCATCAAAGGGACGATGGACGGGGCCATGTACTGTCAAATCTTGGGTGAGAACCTCCTTCCCTCAGACAGGGCATTAAAAATGGGTCGTGGATGGGTATTCCAGCATGACAATGACCCAAAACACACGGCGAAGGCAACAAAGGAGTGGCTCAAGAAGAAGCACATTAAGGTCCTGTAGTGGCCTAGCCAGTCTCCAGACCTTAATCCCATAGAAAATCTGTGGAGGGAGCTGAAGGTTCGAGTTGCCAAACGTCAGCCTCGAAACCTTAATGACTTGGAGAAGATCTGCAAAGAGGAGTGGGACAAAATCCCTCCTGAGATGTGTGCAAACCTGGTGGCCAACTACAAGAAACGTCTGACCTCTGTGATTGCCAACAAGGGTTTTGCCACCAAGTACTAAGTCATGATTTGCAGAGGGGTCAAATACTTTCCCTCATTAAAATGCAAATCAATTTATAGCATTTTTTACATGCGTTTTTCTGGATTTTTTTGTTGTTATTCTGTCTCTCACTGTTCAAATAAACCTACCATTAAAATTATAGACTGATCATGTCTTTGTCAGTGGGCAAACATACAAAATCAGCAGGGGATCAAATACTTCTTTCCCTCACTGTACATAGGCGTACAGAGGCCCATTATCAGCAACCATCAGTCCTGTGTTGCAATGACACGGTGTGTTTGCTAATACAAGTTTATCATTTTAAAAGGCTAACTGATCATTAGAAAACCCTTTTGCAATTATGTTAGCACTGCTGAAAACTGTTGTGCTGATTAAAGACGCAATAAAACTGGCCTTCTTGAGACTAGTTGAGTATCTGGAGCATCAGCAATTGTGGGTTCGATTACAGGCTCAAAATGGCCAGAAACAAATAACTTTCTTCTGAAACTCGTCAGTCTATTCTTGTTCTGAGAAATGAAGGCTATTCCATGCGAGAAATTGCCAAGAAACTAAAGATCTTGTACAACACTGTGTACTACTCCCTTCACAGAACAGCGCAAACTGGCTCTAACCAGAATAGAAAGAGGCGTGGGAGGCCCCGGTGCACAACTGAGCAAGAGGACAAATACATTAGAATGTCTAGTTTGAGAAACAGACGCCTCACTGGTCCTCAACTGGCAGCTTTATTAAATAGTACCCGCAAAACACCAGTCTCAACGTCAACAGTGAAGAGGCGACTCTGGGATGCTGACCTAGGCAGAGTGCTATTTCATAGTTTTGATGTCTTCACTATTATTCTACAATGTAGAATAATAGTGAAAAAAAATTAAGAAAAACCCTTGAATGAGTAGGTGTGTCCAAACTTTTGACTGGTACTGTATATATTTGTTTTTTATTAATATTTTTTTGTAATTCAGATTTTTCAGGGGGTGCTGCAGAATCCTCAGCACCCCTACTTCCCGCGGCTATGCACAGGCCTACAACAACAACAACAAAAAATAGCTATGAGTTCTTCTGGGGAAATAGGGCTGTGTTTTGTTTTGGGGCAGACTACATTCTGTTGGATGCTATCATCTATCATTTGTGCTGCTAGTGTGACCGCTGAGAACACATCACAACCCTATGGGCTTTTCTGCTTTAAATGTCACGCTTAAAGGTTATGGGTTCACTCTAAAAAAAAGAAATGCTAAGTCAATGTAAGGGAAATACATAAGAAAGATGAATAACACTGCAGTTCCATGGTTTTCAGTTACATAAGTGGTAATATATGGTAATTTATTTGGACAATTTATTCAACAGCATTCAAATTATTCCCACATTATTCAACGTGAGTATTGAGCATGGAAAGTAGAGTGTGTAAAGTCAAAACAATGTAGGCCTAATTCCCTGTTTTGAGCCCCACCTGAGCCCCACCTGAGCCCAACCTGTTTTGAGCCCCACCGTTTTGCATGTTATTTTGGCATTGATACGTGTCACATATCAGTTTGCAAACAATGTAAAATAAAACCACATAAAAACATGGTCTCTTATTTGCTTTCTTGAGTAAGGCATCTTCAAAATGCAGGTGTTTCAGCCTAGCTCAGTGCTTTCGGTGGTGGTGGGTCAGCCTTTAGGGCTTTCTCAGGGACAACAATTCCATAATGGTGAGCAATAGCGAAAATATCTGTTTTCCGAAACCTCACCAAACTATCAACAGAGGGCGCTTCAATGAACTTGGAGATGGCTGAGGCAGCCATCTTGTATACAGCAGCCTCCTGAATACACACAAACTAAACAAGTCACCCAAACTCACAACCTACCATCACACCTCAATCACATTTCAGAGAGCTCAGTGCAGCAGGGTCCGGTGGGTTTAATGAAATCCCGGACGAGCCCCCATTATGTTACACACGCCTCTCGGAAGAGGGAACGTAACACCCTGCTACAACTCAACTCTCTGTGGTGTGAAAGAGGTATGGGACTGTAGGTGTGAGTAAGGATGACAAAAGGCAGAGAATACCGTTAACAGGGAATTTATTCCTTCGCACGGTAAGTTTGGGGAAAAGGGGCTGGACGGAACCAAAGCAAAGAAAGTAAATATCAAAGCCACCTCTCCTACCTTACCTGCCTACCCACTACTTACTTAACTAGCACCACCTGGTGCACTAACCAAAATACAAGGGATGGTCCGCCCAGGTCTTTCCTAGTGTGCATAGACAGTCAACTTCTACGGGTAATGTATGCCCGCAGGCCTCTTGCCTAAGCACTCCCTAGGTGCCTTCCCCTTCCCCCCTTGGGAACAAATGAAACAAAAATAGCACAAACTGGTTCAACAACAAAACCTGAGAAAAAAACGAACTCAGGACATTAAAGAAACTCTGAGCCACAAACTAACACAAAACATTACAATTGGTTCTCAGAGCAACAACAACACAGTACATACCAAACTCTTAGCATACAACCAACATGCTGTAACTCTCAGCAATTCTGGTTCCCCTTTTCTGAGCAACTGGGGCTTATATAGCTTCAGGAGGAGTTGGTAAATTGGAGACAGCTGCGTCCTGACGAGGGCGCGGTGTCAGCTCTCCAATCATCAATGTTTTTCAACTCAATCAGCTGCTTGTTGGGGAATTTCAGGAACCCATTTCCTGAAATACCTACATGAAAATACACAAACCACAACATAGAAACTGGGGAACGTAACAGTAATGTTCTCTAGTTGTGCCGTGATTGGCTCACTGTTCTGTCACTCATGGGGACACTACGTCACCGCAAAATCTACAGGGAGAGCTAGAAAGTTCAAGCCCCTTGGGTGCTGCCATAGATTTACATTAGAAGTGCCCAACCAAGAAGGCTCAAGGTCATTGGCCACAGATAAAATGATGTGAAATCACGTTATATCCACCGTAGCTTTGATTGGACTGATCATGTCAACATCATATTTTCAAAATCTTAGCTATCAAGTTAGACAAGCAGTCATCATCATGAATCAAGTCGACAATCTACTGGCAAACCCTTTTCAATCCTTGTCATATGAAGAGAAATTATAGATAAAACGGAAATCGCAAATTCAACAATGAGTGGTTTGGAAGGAATCAGTGGCTAACTGCAAGCGTTGCAAAGCAATCACTAGCCAGTCGGTGGAGAGGGTTTGTGGTCCAAGTCTGGGTTTAAGGGTCTCTTTTCCAAGCTTAAGAGGATAAACATTCACATGCAACACCATGGGCCAGAAAAGGTTGAATACATTGGCCATACTGTCAATCCAGCATGACTTCTGCCACGTTCAAAACAACTGGGAACTGGGAACTGGGAAATCTCAGACTTCAGTGAGTTCAAGACAACTGGGAACTCAGAATAAAACAAGCTCCGAATGGGAAAATACGTTTTGAACGGTCATCCAACTCGGAATTCTAAGTCAGAAACTCAGGCCGCTTTCTAGAGCTCCGACCTGAAGATCACTGACGTCATGATTCAATATTGTTTTTTTCTGAGTTCCCAGTTGTCTTGAAAGCACCATACATCCAGAGAACACCAGACTTTGATGACAAAGTTTGATAACACAATTTGCCCACAAGAAGGACCGCCGCGCCACCTTCCTGTTCAAGTGAGCACAGAACAACAAGGTGAGTCCATAAATGTCTTGTATGCTGCTGCATACATGATGTAAAATGCCAGGGAAATATGTATACTGTAGCTAAGAAAGTAATACTAAGTGTATGTTGTGTAGTAAGCTGTTAGTAGCCCATGTGCCTCACCCTAATAATTTGTTCCCCCTCATTACTAGGCCTATTGTTTTGACTTGGTGGTGCACATGTAGCCTATAGCCTGTTTTAGAGAAATGTCATCATCGAATATTGTAAGAGCTTTCATTGTCTGCTTATATGCCCCCTTTATTTATCCTACGGTTCTGACTTGGTGTACAGGGAGAATACTGTATGAACGGCCCATGTTCTAAATTCTGTCGCTGTACATTTCAAAAGTGCTGAACAAATAGTTATAATGACTATGTCCATCTTCGATCGCTCATTAATGTCTTAATCAAAATTACAGATTGCCTCTTGTCCGTTCATGTAGAAACAAGTCAGCCATATCAGCTGTGTTTTTAAAAAAAAGGCAGTAAATGAGGCTGAATGCACTGTTTTGCTGCCAGACAAGGCTCCGCTGATAGCCAGGTGTGGCGGTGGTAAGGATTCACTCCATTGTGCTGAAAAGAAAGCTCTGCTGTTGGGACAGCTTTATGTAGGCCCTAACAGTTTGTGGGCACCGTTTGTCAATGTATTGTTTAGTGTCGTGTAGAGGCTTTGCTGTCATGCGTCGAAAACATTTTTTTAGGAGTTTGCCCCACCAAGACACCTTATGGCGCAACAAACATGCATACACCATGTGTAAAAGAATAATAAAGTCTAAACATTTTGAATTACCCATAATCCTCTAAAAACAGAGCCATGTGGCAAGATAGGATTAAAACCAATGAGTTCAATATCTCATATTTCTCTGTCTTTGGTTACCCTCATAAAATATCTGACATTTTAAGCAACATATTAAGTTGGATTTATTCTTACATTTTTGGGTAAAATGAAATTAACAAATCATTGAAATGACTTGCATTCATTTTTTATTAAGTATATGTTTTGTTTTCTTTGTCAATTTCAATTCACCCCAGAATCTTTTTTTTTACAGTGTGGCTGTGTAGTTGAGTGTGTAAAATTTCAATGAAATGTACCATCTTACTGCCCCAGAATTTGGGGGTTCAATTCTTACTTCTGCCTGTCTCACTTTCACTCATTCTCTGTCTCCTCCTGTTTCTAGTCTAAATAAAGCATTGAAAAAAGGTACATTCCACAAAAAATATTCTCCACAGGCCCTTATCATCAATCAATATTTAGGCTATAAATCATTTGCATTTCTTAACTCTTTTGATTGTATGAGAGACAGTTAGCCAAAAATAATTTTGATGCTGCCTTTTACATGCACTGAAACCCCCAAAACTGTTTTCACAACACCCTCTTAAAGACACCAATATTCAGATTGAAGAACCACTTTGGGTGTTTCAGAGTACTTATAGTCTGTTTTAAAACACTTTCTGTGTATCATAACACTTACATTGGGTTCTTAACACTTACATTCAACCCCCCTCCAAACACCAGATCTCAGGTAAGGTGCACTACTTTTTTGAGTCTTTCTATTTTTACAGTGTGTCTAAATGTATTTCAATAAAATGACATGTCCATGCAGTTAAACTAATTAATTATTGGAATCAAATCTAATTTGACCCCAACTTTAACAATTAGTTTGTTTATACCAACTGTCCTGAAGAGCAGGACAAAAACCCAAACCAACATTCTTTCCATGTCAGGGCAAGCTGTCAACATCCCCAAAGGCTCTCTTAATTAATAAACGGTTAGAGCCACATGGAAGGTAAGCTGAATGATGGGGCTTGGCAGATGGACAGTTACTTTTAAAGACAAAAAACTATGGACAGGAAATGCAGAAAGTGACTGATAGTTTATCAGTAACTACAGCAGCCTATGTGCTCTTGTCACACCAAGGACCAAGGAGAGCAATGACATATTTACTTTGATCTCAAATCTGTGATTTAAGAAAACACGGCACACACAATTTGATAAATGATAAATGATGTATTTTAAAAGACCCAAATATATAGACAGCCACTTAATTAAAGTTAAACAAGATAAAGTACTAACCCTGGTTGGTATCAACTGTAATAACACACATTGCAATTGAAAAACAGATCATTGTAACCTTAAACCATGCAGTTATTGCATTGACAACCAATATTACATTACATTTGGTCTGGTGTTACTACATACACTATGGTCTAGTAGTCAATTTGTGTATTCAAATGAGCTTAGACCTTTTACCTGTATTGTTTCTGTATATTTACACTTCACAACAGTAATAGAATGTTGTATTGACAATTCAAGCAGCAAATAAGCATTCATATCAACATACTGTACATCACAAACCATACAGTGGTAGTACCCATGCAGTGAATTGCAGGAAAGTAAGCTGCCTACAGCCAATGATGACCACGAACCCAGTTTGATCACCCACTGTGCATCACCATAAATTACATAGGACCACATTTTGGTTCCAACTTTATATTAATTGACATCAATAGTAACAACCCTATTTTACATTGATCACAATACAATGAAAAATATCCTAGAGTTAGAGCCTTCATGGCTTGCACCATATACCACTCCATTTTTTTAAACATTCAATTCCTTTCATATACATTTTGAATGATAAAGAACACATTATCAGCTCACACTAAGAAGCGAATTACCAGCATTGTTTAAAAGTAGATACAACATACAGTGGGGAAAAAAAGTATTTAGTCAGCCACCAATTGTGCAAGTTCTCCCACTTAAAAAGATGAGAGAGGCCTGTAATTTTCATCATAGGTACACGTCAACTATGACAGACAAAATGAGAAGAAAAATTCCAGAAAATCACATTGTAGGATTTTTAATGAATTTATTTGCAAATTATGGTGGAAAATAAGTATTTGGTCACCTACAAACAAGCAAGTTTTCTGGCTCTCACAGACCTGTAACTTCTTCTTTAAGAGGCTCCTCTGTCCTCCACTCGTTACCTGTATTAATGGCACCTGTTTGAACTTGTTATCAGTATAAAAGACACCTGTCCACAACCTCAAACAGTCACACTCCAAACTCCACTATGGCCAAGACCAAAGAGCTGTCAAAGGACACCAGAAACAACATTGTAGACCTGCACCAGGCTGGGAAGACTGAATCTGCAATAGGTAAGCAGCTTGGTTTGAAGAAATCAACTGTGGGAGCAATTATTAGGAAATGGAAGACATACAAAACCACTGATAATCTCCCTCGATCTGGGGCTCCACGCAAGATCTCACCCCGTGGGGTCAAAATGATCACAAGAACGGTGAGGAAAAATCCCAGAACCACACGGGGGGACCTAGTGAATGACCTGCAGAGAGCTGGGACCAAAGTAACAAAGCATACCATCAGTAACACACTACGCCGCCAGGGACTCAAATCCTGCAGTGCTAGACGTGTCCCCCTGCTTAAGCCAGTACATGTCCAGGCCCGTCTGAAGTTTGCTAGAGTGCATTTGGATGATCCAGAAGAGGATTGGGAGAATGTCATATGGTCAGATGAAACCAAAATATAACTTTTTGGTAAAAACTCAACTCGTCGTGTTTGGAGGACAAAGAATGCTGAGTTGCATCCAAATAACACCATGCCTACTGTGAAGCATGGGGGTGGAAACATCATGCTTTGGGGCTGTTTTTCTGCAAAGGGACCAGGACGACTGATCCGTGTAAAGGAAAGAATGAATGGGGCCATGTATCGTGAGATTTTGAGTGAAAACCTCCTTCCATCAGCAAGGGCATTGAAGATGAAACGTGGCTGGGTCTTTCAGCATGACAATGATCCCAAACACACTGCCCGGGCAACGAAGGAGTGGCTTCGTAAGAAGCATTTCAAGGTCCTGGAGTGGCCTAGCCAGTCTCCAGATCTCAACCCCATAGAAAATCTTTGGAGGGAGTTGAAAGTCCGTATTGCCCAGCGACAGCCCCAAAACATCACTGCTCTAGAGGAGATCTGCATGGAGGAATGGGCCAAAATACCAGCAACAGTGTGTGAAAACCTTGTGAAGACTTACAGAAAACGTTTGACCTGTGTCATTGCCAACAAAGGGTATATAACAAAGTATTGAGCAACTTTTGTTATTGACCAAATACTTATTTTCCACCATAATTTGCAAATAAATTCATAAAAAATCCTACAATGTGATTTTCTGGATTTCTTTTCTCAATTTGTCTGTCATAGTTGACGTGTACCTATGATGGAAATTACAGGCCTATCTCATCTTTATAAGTGGGAGAACTTGCACAATTGGTGGCTGACTAAATACTTTTTCCCCCCACTGTATCTGCTTCTTAGATACAACATATCTGCTTCTGACAAAATCTATACCAGAAAAAGTATTTACAGACTGACAAAGTTTTCGTGACGCCATCTGCTATGTATAGGCCCCAAACTCAACCTGGTAACTACAGGGAAGTGGCTTGACGCAACACCTTCATAACAATGCCATAAGCAAAACATACCAGCTGTCATGACATTTTATGAAAACCAATGTTAGTTTATAACAACTGACACTTTCATAGAACGCAACTCATTAGACATTCAAATAGGGTTTGTCAGATGTTAACAAAAGTCAACAGTCATGAACTATCATGTCGCATTACGACAGATGTTATGGCATGCTTCTGGCAGTGTCACATACAAGGAGGTATTATGCCAATTTGCTTTAAATTGAGTATGCCATTGTGAAGGGCACTGCTCAGTCTCTGTACTGTTTGATGAGCCTTCTTCTCTGGGAGGTCTTCCTCAGGAGTTTTCTGTAGTCATAAGGGTTGTCGTCCTGGCCCTCTGCAGAGGGCAGTCTGGGAATGGAGTGCCTGTCAACACAGCAGCACAGGAGATAAAGTGAGACAGGGCCAGGGAGGAAATGAACAGAGGACAAAACAGAGAAAGAGGGAAAGAGAAAGAGAGATGCAATACAGTGAAAGATGAGTAGAGGGATGAAGATGGAATGATAGATGGTAATAGTTAAGAAAAGACCAAGGTTCATGGTGGAATATTGAGGATTTGTTTATTTTCTCTCTACAGTCACATTTATCAGAGCGTGTCTTAACAGAATAAAGCTTGACTTTTTTATTTTATCATAATGCTTCATCACAGACTTTCATAATATGGACATACAGTATCAGTGTCTTGTGTCTGTGTATTCCCACGTATTCCCACGCGTATTCACAATAGATATGTGAGTGTATGCATTTGTCTGTAGTGAATGGATTACACACCTTTTATCTGCTGGCTCGGAGACTGCCCTCTCTCTAGACTGTCTCCTGTCTGGAATTTGTATTTTGATCTGTGGACTTCTCTCTGCAGCTGCAGTCTGTCTTTGGTCGGTAGACTGCCTCCTGTCGGCGGCTGCAGACTGTCTTGTTGTCTGTGGACTTCTGTCTGCAGCTGTAGACTGCCTCCTGTCAGAAGACTGCCTCCTCGCAGAAGACTGTCTCCTCTCTATAGAGCGCCTCTGTTCGATAGACTGCCTCCTCTCGAGAGATGCTCGTCTGGTGAGAGAGGTGCGTCTGTCTCCGGCTATGGCGCCGGTGGACTTACTGGTGGGGAGGCCCTGGTAGTACTGGTCATCTACGTCCAGCAGCTTCCCAGGACTGGAGCACAGACAGGAGAAGGCAGTTATGGTCAGTCACTTACTATAGGACAATAAGTCAAAGTGGACATTTCCTATGCCATTACTTTTTCAAAACTTCAGTTTGGAATGATAACTTGGCTTTCCGAATATGGCATTGTATCATGGTGAGGAAATATACTGCACCATACTGATTGTCTAGACATAATAACAGAGAGAATGAAGAATACATTTGCTTGGCCATTGATTGGCATTGAGGAAGTACCTCCAGCGAGCCATGCTATTCTCCCGATGGCTACAGTAGCCTAAACAGAGTCTATTATTTCATAGCAGGCTGAGCATGAATATGAACTCCATTACTCCATTACCTCATTACACCAGCCTTGTGATGAGCTAGCTGGAGCTGTGCATAACGTGAATTTAGGACCTTTAGTTTTACAGCCGAGGCGGAGGGGCCTTCCTAGTTCCTGATTAATTACTGCCTCCCCTCCTCCTCTATTGACAGACTCAAATGGAAATTTCCCCTCTGTGGGTTTTTATATCCACCCTCTTCTTCCGGGCTTATTGGCTGAGTTATGTAATAGAAACAGTAATCTATGTCGCAGGCAGAGGCAGGCAGACGGGCAAGCCTCAATGCCTACGGACTCTCTAACTAACAGGATTCTGCCACTATTATATCATTCAGTTAGACCGGCCACACAATGGGTGCTATTCAATCAAAACCGCAGAACGGGTTTCCGGGTTAAAACTAAAAAGGTATTCCTCTAGCACTGAAAGTTGAGTTTTAGTTGGGTTTGCATTTTCATTAACACAGTAAACAAGTTTTATTGTTGAAATCGAATGCTTATTCTCACAGCGCAAGGGGAATCATTTGTGTGTCATTCTCTGGAGACCTGATTACCAGTTTTAATTTAATACAGTGAGGGAAAAAAGTATTTGATCCCCTGCTGATTTTGTATGTTTGCCCACTGACAAAGAAATGATCAGTCTATCATTTTAATGGTAGGTTTATTTGAACAGTGAGAGACAGAATAACAACAACAAAAATCCAGAAAAATGCATGTCAAAAATGTTATAAATTGATTTGCATTTTAATGAGGGAAATAACTATTTGACCCCCTCTCAATCAGAAAGATTTCTGGCTCACAGGTGTCTTTTATACAGGTAACGAGCTGAGATTAGGAGCACACTCTTAAAGGGAGTGCTCCTAATCTCAGTTTGTTACCTGTATAAAAGACACCTGTCCACAGAAGCAATCAATCAATCAGATTCCAAACTCTCCACCATGGCCAAGACCAAAGAGCTCTCCAAGGATGTCAGGGACAAGATTGTAGACCTACACACGGCTGGAATGGGCTACAAGACCATCGCCAAGCAGCTTGGTGAGAAGGTGACAACAGTTGGTGCGATTATTCGCAAATGGAAGAAACACAAAATAACTGTCAATCTCCCTCGGCCTGGGGCTCCATGCAAGATCTCACCTCGTGGAGTTGCAATGATCATGAGAACGGTGAGGAATCAGCCCAGAACTACACGGGAGGATCTTGTCAATGATCTCAAGGCAGCTGGGACCATAGTCACCAAGAAAACAATTGGTAACACACTACGCCGTGAAGGACTGAAATCCTGCAGCACCCGCAAGGTCCCCCTGCTCAAGAAAGCACATATACAGGCCTGTCTGAAGTTTGCCAATGAACATCTGAATGATTCAGAGGAGAACTGGGTGAAAGTGTTGTGGTCAGATGAGACCAAAATCGAGCTCTTTGGCATCAACTCAACTTGCCGTGTTTGGAGGAGGAGGAATGCTGCCTATGACCCCAAGAACACCATCCCCACCGTCAAACATGGAGGTGGAAACATTATGCTTGGGGGGTGTTTTTCTGCTAAGGGGACAATTTCACCGCATCAAAGGGACGATGGCCGGGGCCATGTACCGTAAAATCTTGGGTGAGAACCTCCTTCCCTCAGCCAGGGCATTGAAAATGGGTCGTGGATGGGTATTCCAGCATGACAATGACCCAAAACACACGGCCAAGGCAACAAAGGAGTGGCTCAAGAAGAAGCACATTAAGGTCCTGGAGTAGCCTAGCCAGTCTCCAGACCTTAATCCCATAGAAAATCTGTGGAGGGAGTTGAAGGTTCGAGTTGTCAAACGTCAGCCTCGAAACCTTAATGACTTGGAGAAGATCTGCAAAGAGGAGTGGGACAAAATCCCTCCTGAGATGTGTGCAAACCTGGTGGCCAACTACAAGAAACGTCTGACCTCTGTGATTGCCAACAAGGGTTTTGCTACCAAGTACTAAGTCATGTTTTGCAGACGGGTCAAATACTTATTTCCCTCATTAAAATGCAAATCAATTTATACAATTTTTGACATGCATTTTTCTGGATTTTTTTGTCGTTATTCTGTCTCTCGCTGTTCAAATAAACCTACCATTAAAATTATAGACTGCTCATGTCTTTGTCAGTGGGCAGTGGGCAAACATACAAAATTAGCAGGGGATCAAATACTTTTTTCCCTCACTGTAGGACCTGTGTCTCAGGAGCCAAATGGGGTTTAGTGAACCTGAATGGGGTTTACTTTGCGGTGGGATAGGGCTTATCTCTCTCACTCTTTCCATATCCCTCCATCATTACCAGCCCAATCATTCTAAATCAGGCTTGGTGTCTCTTTCTCTCTCTCTCTCTCTCACACATTCTTCTGTTCATTGGTTATCCCCTTCTCTGTGAACCTCTCTCCTTTCCTTTCTGCTTTTCTACAGTGCCTTCAGAAAGTATTCACACCGCTTGACTTTTTCCATATTTTGTTGTGTTACAGCCTGAATTACAAATGGATTAAATTGAGATTTTTTTGTCACTGGCCTACACACAATACCCCATAATGTCAAAGTGGAATTATGTTTTTCAATTTTCTTACCAATAAAAAAAAGCTAAAATGTCTTGAGTCAATAAGTATTCAACCCCTTTGATATGGCAAGCCTAAATATGTACTTAGTAAGTTACATAATAAGTTGCATGGACTCACTCTGTGTGCATTAATAGTGTTTAACATGATTTTTGAATGACTACCTGTCACGCCCTGGCTCTGGGGACTCTTGTATGTTGAGCCAGGGTGTTAGTTTCTTTGTGTAGTGTCTATGTTTCGTTTTCTATGTTCTGTTCTAGGTTATGTGTTTCTATGTTGGCCGGGGTGGTTCTCAATCAGAGGCAACGTGAATCAGCTGTTGCTTGTTGTCTCTGATTGGGAACCATACTTAGGCAGCCTGTTGTGCACTTGTGTTTTGTGGGATCTTGTTCCGTGTAGGTTTGTGTATGACCGAGGACTTCACGTTTCGTTTTGTTGTTTTGTTATTTGTATCGTGTTGCTAAGTACACTATTAAAGAGATGTACGCATATCACGCTGCGCCTTGGTCCACTCATTATGACGAACGTGACAGAAGATCCCACCAAAACTGGACCAAGCAGCGTGTGCAGGAGCAAACGCCGTGTAAGGAGCTGGAGCGGTTGGCGATGGCCCAGGTGGGCCAATGGTGGTCCTGGGAGGACATGTTCGCGGGTAAAGGGCCATGGGCTAAAGTTAAAGCCCTGGCGAGAGAGGAGGTACGGCGCCAACAGTGTCGTCGTCGGACAGACGAGAGGCACCCCCAAGATTTTTTTTGGGGGGGGCACACGGCATGGACGACGGGGCTGCTGGAGGCACATACAGGGCGAGTTTGTGGACGAGGAGAGAAGGCCACCAGGTTACGGGGGCCATTGGTCGTTAGAGGGAAGGAGAGTGTAGAGGCACGGCGAGAGGTACTGAGGTGTGTTACCAGTCCGGTCCGGCCCGTTCCTGATCCCCGCACAAGGCCAGTGGTGTGTGTTCCCAGTACGGTCCGGCCTGTTCCTGTCCCTCGCACCAAGCCTGTGATGCGCGTCGCCAGCCCAGCCCGGCCTGTTCCTGCCCCTCGCACCAAGCCTGTGGTGCGCGTCGCCAGCCCGGTCCGGCCTGTTCCTGCCCCTCGCACCAAGCCTGTGGTGCGCGTCGCCAGCCCGGCCCGGCCAGTTCCTGCCCCTCGCACCAAGCCAATGGTGCGCGTCGCCGGCCCGGCCTGTTCCTGCCCCTCGCACCAAGCCAATGGTGCGCGTCGCCAGCCCGGCCCGGCCAGTTCCTGCTCCACGCACCAAGCCTGTGGTGCACGTCGCCAGCCCGGCCCGGCCTGTTCCTGCTCCCCGCACCAAGCCAATGGTGCGCGTTGCCAGCCCGGACCGGCCTGTTCCTGCTCCCCGCACCAAGCCTGTGGTGCGCGTCGTCAGCCCGGTCCGGCCCGTTCCTGCTCCCCGCACCAAGTCAGTGGTGCGCGTCGTCAGCCCGGTCCGGCCCATTCCTGCTCCCCGCACCAAGCCTGTGGTGCGCGTCGTCAGTCCGGCACAGCCCGGGCCTGGTCAGGTACCGGTCAGCTGCTCCACACCGGAGCCTAAGCAATCCGCTCCACTGATGTCCAGTCCAGCTCCAGCCAGCGGGACCAGACCAGGGGCGCTACGGGGGGGTTGTTAGAGGGTGGTGGTCACGCCCGGAGCCGGATCCGCCTCCGAGGTGGAATGCCCACCCGGCCCCTCCCCTGTTGGGTTTATGTTGGCGCGGTCGCAGTCCGCGCCTTTGGGGGGGGGGTACTGTCACGCCCTGGCTCTGGGGACTCTTGTATGTTGAGCCAGGGTGTTAGTTTCTTTGTGTAGTGTCTATGTTTCGTTTTCTATGTTCTGTTCTAGGTTATGTGTTTCTATGTTGGCCGGGGTGGTTCTCAATCAGAGGCAACGTGAATCAGCTGTTGCTTGTTGTCTCTGATTGGGTACCATACTTAGGCAGCCTGTTGTGCACTTGTGTTTTGTGGGATCTTGTTCCGTGTAGGTTTGTGTATGACCGAGGACTTCACGTTTCGTTTTGTTGTTTTGTTATTTGTATCGTGTTGCTAAGTACACTATTAAAGAGATGTACGCATATCACGCTGCGCCTTGGTCCACTCATTATGACGAACGTGACACTACCTCATCTCTGTACCCCACACACACAATAATCTGTAAGGTCCCTCAGTCGAGCAGTGAATTTTAAACACAGACTCAACCACAAAGACCAGGGAGGTTTTCCAATGCCTCGCAAAGAAGGGCATCTATTGGTAGATTGTTAAAAAAACAAACAAAAAAACGACATCATATATCCCTTTCAGCATGGTGAAGTTATTTATTACACTTTGGATGGTGTATCAATATACCCAGTCACTAGAAAGATACAGGCGTCGTTCCTAGCTTTGCACTTGGCTAGTTAACAGTAGCTGCTAGGGGTAAGTCATAACCTACACTTGTTTTGTTTTTTACATATTGATAGCCCGAGTCGCTCAAGGAATTCGGGACATGGGTGACTAGTTAACGTTAGTTTGGCTCTCTCTGTGTGTTCGTGCCGTGAAAGGAGGGGTTCTTCTTTGTCTGAAAGCAATGGCTAGCTAGTTTGCTAACTATTCTAGCTAACTAACTGGCTGAATAAGTTGACGACGGACTCGCTCAAGCTGTCGGGACTAACCCACAACGTTAGACACGGACACAAACGATCTGCTTGTGTGTTGATACACTGGTGGTTGTTGTGGCTGAGTATTGGCGCTAAACCCTGCTGCTGGAGACCGGCATGCTAGCTGGCTGTGGTGTCTTATGACGAGGTGCCCGGACGTTTTTCACGGAATAATACTGCACCTAGTTAGCTAGCTGAATAAACTAGGTTAGTCTATTCCTAGAAAACATTGAACCGCTGTAGTTTACAACAATTATAGTTTCTGAGGTGGAAGTTGGGAGAGTTATATTTGGGAGTTGTGGTGAGGGAGGCCCCGCTCTCTCCTTTCCCAGATGTTTAGTTCATTTTATTCCGATCTCCTCTGCATTATTGTAGCCATCTGCTGCAGCCTGTCAACTATGCCTCTGCCTATCCCTGTTCTCTCCTCTCCGCACAGGCTACACAAACGCCTCACACCGCGTGGCTGCTGCCTCTCTAACCTGGTGGTCCCTGCACGCACGACCCACGTGGAGTTCCAGGTCTCAGGCAGCCTCTGGAACTGCCGTTCTGCTGCCAACAAGGCAGACTTCATCCCAGCCTATGCTACCCTCCAATCCCTCGACTTCTTGGCGCTGACGGAAACATGGATTACCACTGAAAACACTGCTACTCCTGCTGCTCTCTCCTCGTCTGACCATGTGTTCTCGCATACCCCGAGAGCATCTGGTCAGCGGGGTGGTGGCACAGGAATCCTCATCTCTCCCAAGTGGACATTCTCAATTTTCCCCTGACCCATCTGTCTATCTCCTCATTTGAATTCCATGCTGTCACAGTCACTAGCCCATTTAAGCTTAATATCCTTGTCATCTATCGCCCTCCAGGTTCCCTTGGAGAGTTCATCAATGAGCTTGACGCCTTGATAAGTTCCTTTCCTGAGGATGGCTCACCCCTCACAGTTCTGGGGGATTTCAACCTCCCTACGTCTACATTTGACTCATTTCTCTCTGCCTCCTTCTTTCCACTCCTCTCCTCTTTTGACCTCACCCTCTCACCGTCCCCCCCTACTCACAAGGCAGGCAATACGCTTGACCTCATCTTTACTAGATGCTGTTCTTCTACTAATCTCACTGCAACTCCCCTCCAAGTCTCCGACCACTACTTTGTATCCTTTTCTCTCTCCCTCTCCTCCAACACTACTCACTCTGCCCCTACACAGATGGTAATGCGCCGTCGCAACCTTCGCTCTCTCTCTCCCGCTACTCTCTCCTCTTCCATCCTATCATCTCTTCCCTCTGCTCAATCCTTCTCCCTCCAATCTCCTGATTTTGCCTCCTCAACCCTCCTCTCCTCCCTTTCTGCAGCCTTTGACTCTCTATGTCCCCTATCCTCCCGGCCGGCTCGGTCCTCCCCTCCAGCTCCGTGGCTTGATGACTCATTGCGAGCTCACAGAACAGAGCTCCGGGCAGCTGAGCGGAAATGGAAGAAAACTAGACTCCCTGCAGACCTGGCATCTTTTCACTCCCTCCTCTCTACATTCTCTTCCTCAGTTTCTGCTGCTAAAGCCACTTTCTACCACTCTAAATTGCAAGCCTCTGCCTCTAACCCTAGGAAGCTCTTTGCCACCTTCTCCTCCCTGCTGAATCCTCCTCCTCCCCCCCCCCCCCCCCCCTCCTCCCTCTCTGTGGATGACTTCGTCAACCATTTTGAAAAGAAGGTTGACGACATCCGATCCTCGTTTGTTAAGTCAAATGACACTGCTGGTCCTGCTCACACTGCCCTACCCTATGCTTTGACTTCTTTCTCCCCTCTCTCTCCAGATAAAATCTTGCGACTTGTGACGGCAGGCCGCCCAACAACCTGCCCGCTTGACCCTATCCCCTCCTCTCTTCTCCAGACCATCTCCGGTGACCTTCTCCCTTACCTCACCTCGCTGATCAACTCATCCTTGACCGCTGGCTATGTCCCTTCCGTCTTCAAGAGAGCGAGAGTTGCACCCCTTCTCAAAAAACCAACACTCGATCCCACTGATGTCAACAACTACAGACCAGTATCCCTTCTTTCTTTTCTCTCCAAAACTATTGAGCGTGCCGTCTTTAGCCAACTCTCTTGCTATCTCTCTCAGAATGACCTTCTTGATCCAAACCAGTCAGGTTTCAAGACTGGTCATTCAACTGAGACTGCTCTTCTCTGTGTCACAGAGGCTCTCCGCACTGCTAAAGCTAACTCTCTCTCCTCTGCTCTTGTCCTTCTAGACCTGTCTGCTGCCATTGATACTGTGAACCATCAGATCCTCCTCTCCACCCTCTCCGAGCTGGGCATCTCCGGCGCGGCTCACTCTTGGATTGCGTCCTACCTGACCCGTTGCTCCTACCAAGTGGCGTGGCGAGAAGCTGTCTCCGCACCACGTGCTCTCACCACTGGTGTCCCCCAGGGCTCAGTTCTAGGCCCTCTCCTATTCTCGCTATACACCAAGTCACTTGGCTCTGTCATATCCTCACATGGCCTCTCCTATCATTGCTACGCTGACGACACACAACTAATCTTCTCCGTTCCCCCTTCTGATAACCAGGTGGCGAATCGCATCTCTGCATGTCTGGCAGACATATCAGTATGGATGACGGATCACCACCTCAAGCTGAACCTCGGCAAGACGGAGCTGCTCTTCCTCCCGGGGAAGGACTGCCCGTTCCATGATCTCGCCATCACGGTTGACAACTCCGTTGTGTCCTCCTCCCAGAGTGCGAAGAGCCTTGGCGTGACCCTGGACAACACCCTGTCGTTCTCCGCTAACATCAAGGCGGTGACCCGATCCTGTAGGTTCATGCTCTACAACATTCGGAGAGTACGACCCTGCCTTACACAGGAAGGGGCACAGGTCCTAATCCAGGCACTTGTCATCTCCCGTCTGGATTACTGCAACTCGCTGTTGGCTGGGCTCCCTGCCTGTGCCATTAAACCCCTACAACTCATCCAGAATGCCGCAGCCCGTCTGGTGTTCAACCTTCCCAAGTTCTCTCACATCACCCCGCTCCTCCGCACACTCCACTGGCTTCCAGTTGAAGCTCGCATCTGCTACAAGACCATGGTGCTTGCCTACGGAGCTGTGAGGGGAACGGCACCTCCGTACCTTCAGTCCCTACACCCAAACGAGGGCACTGCGTTCATCCACCTCTGGCCTGCTGGCTCCCCTACCTCTGCGGAAGCATAGTTCCCGCTCAGCCCAGTCAAAACTGTTCGCTGCTCTGGCACCCCAATGGTGGAACAAGCTCCCTCACGACGCCAGGACAGCGGAGTCACTCACCACCTTCCGGAGACATTTGAAACCCCACCTCTTTAAGGAATACCTGGGATAGGATAAAGTAATCCTAACTCAGTTGCCGGAGAGGAAGGAAACCGCTAGTTACTGGTTACTTTTAAACAGTTACAGAGTTTAATGGCTGTGATAGGAGAAAACTGAGGATGGTTCAACAACATTATAGTTACATTATACTAATCTAATTGACAGAGTGTAAAGAAGGACGCCTGTACAGAATACAAATATTCCATAAAGATATACTGCACAGGCAAAACCTGGTTCAGTCTGCTTTCCAACAGACAGAATTATGAATTCACCTTTCAGCAGGACAATAACCTAAAACACAAGGCCAAATCTACACTAGAGTTGCTTACCAAGAAGACAGTGAATGGCCCTGAGCGGCTGAGTTACAGTTTTGACTTAAATCATTCGGAAAGTATTCAGACCCCTCGACGTTTTCCACATTTTGTTACGCTACAGCCTTATTCTAAAATAGATTAAATAAAACATGGTCCTCATCAATCTACACACAATGCCCTGTAATGACAAAGCAAAACCAGTTTTTTTATTTTATTTTGGCACATTTATTTAAAAACAAAACCTGAAATATCTCATTTACATAAGTATTCAGACCCTTTACTCAGTACTTTGTTGAAGCACCTTTGGCAGTGTTTACTGCCTCAAGTCTTTTTGGGTATGATGCTAGTCCGCTCCACCGGGGTCCAGTCCAGCTCCGGTCAGCAGCTCCACTCCGGAGCCAGAGCAGTCCGCTCCACCGGTGCCCAGTCCAGCTCCGGTCAGCGGCTCCAGTCCAGACCCAGACGTCAGCCCCTCTCCAGGTTCGGGGTCTCCCACACCAGGGTCCAGACAGGGCTTGGTACATCGTGGGAGGAAGGAGAGGGGAAGCAGCGCACCGAGGTCCAGACCAGACCAGGGGTGCAACGGGGAGGCTGAGAGAATGTGGTCGTCACACCTGGACCCTACCCTGTTATGTCAGGTTTGTGCGGTCGGAGTCCGCACCTTTGGGGGGGGGGGGGGGGGGGGGGGGGTACTGTCACGCCCTGACTTATGGGACTCTAGTATGTTGAGTCAGGGTGTGGAATTCTATGTTGTATTTTCTATGTTCTCATTCTAAGTTGTGTATTTCTATGTTGGCCGGGTGTGATTCCCAATCAGAGGCAGATGTCGCTCGTTGTCTCTGATTGGGGATCATACTTAGGCAGCCTGTTTGCTATCATTAGTTGTGGGATCTTGTTCCGTGTAGAGGCTTGTATTGTGTTTAGCCTGAGGACTTCACGTTACGTTGTTTTGTTGTTTTGTTCGTGTGTTTATCGTTATAATAAACATGTATGCATTTCACGCTGCGCCTTGGTCTGACCTGTCCTTCAACGTACGTGACAACAATGGTGGAGGCCACTGTGTTCTTGGTGACCTTCAATGCTGCAGACACTTTTTGGTACCCTTCCCCAGATCTGTGCCTCGACACAATCCTGTCTTGGAGCTCTCCAGACAATTCCTTCCACCTCATGGCTTGGTTTTTGCTCTGACACGCACTGTCAACTGTGGGACCTTATATAGACAGGTGTGTGCCTTTCCAGATCATGTCCAATCCATTGAGTTTACCACAGGTGGACTCCTGTCAAGTTGTAGAAATATCTCAAGGATGATCACTGGAAACAGGATGCACCTGAGCTCAATTTCGAGTCTCATAGCAAAGGGTCTGAATACTTACGTAAATAATGTATTTCTATTTTCTATTTTTTATAAATGTGCAAACATTTTTGTCATTATGGGATATTGTGTGTAGATTGAGGAGGAAGAAAATTAATTGAATCAATTTTAGAATAAGGCTGTAACGTAACAAAATGTGGAAAAAGTCAAGGGGTCTAAATACTTTCCGAATGCACTGTACCTGAAAATCTATGGCAAGACCTGAAAATGGTTGTCTAACAATGATCAACAACCAATTTGACGGAGCTTGGAAGAATTTTGAAAAGAATAATGGGCAAATGTTGCACATTGCACAGTCTTAGAGACGTATCCAGAAAGACTCACAGCTGTAATCGCTGCCAAAGGGGCTTCTACAAAGTATTGACTCATGGATTTAATCAATTTTGAACTCAGGCTGTAACACAACAAAATGTGGAATAAGTCAAGGGGCATGAATACTTACTGAAGGCACTGTATCTATTTCATTTCATTTTTCACTGTGCTGTTTCACCACTGCTTTTCCTCATTGACACAAACCACCTCTCTCTATCCCTCTCTCCCCTCCCTTTTTACTCCCTCTCTCCACCCTGTCCCTCTCCCTCTCCCCCTCTCTTTCTCAGCTGTCAGCCACAGTTGGAGGTGCTATCTTTCCTCCTGACCTTCTCGTTCTTAATGATGCATGTAAACTGCTCCTGTCCATCGCTGGCTTTATTTATCTGCTAACAAATGATTACCCTTGATGTGTAGAGTCTCGTCGTCGTACAGCCCAGTGTGTGTGTGTGTGTGTGTGTGTCCAGATTCCTGTGATAAAGTACCATGCCCCTTCCTTGTTCATCCAGACCTATCTGTCTATCTGCCAGCCTAGGGGAACCTCTATCAGCACCTATCTGGGTGCTACACTCACCACACACAGATTCACATCAAACAAAAAACTGAAATGAAGCAAACAAGGCTCAAATGGTCTGTCTATCATATATTTGGCAAAATATTAGGTTTATTGTAGATCCTAAATAATTTATCACTGCATCTTTCACAAAATACTCAACAAACACACAATAGAAATACTGATGTTACTATGAGTGCATTATATTGGACTTTGTCCACATGGCACTTGTCATATAGTTAGATTTCATTAAGTAAAACCACTGTATAAGGAGGATGAAGGATGAGGCCAATTAAGTCCATTGTAAATGTGTAAGGCTACAGGCCGTTAAGTTTGGACCCACACCCTGGCCTTACAGTTGGCACTGTCCCATATTCATTACTCACAAGCAGAGTGCCAAGCTGCAGATCTAACCTCTTAAAGGCCTGCCAGTAGCTGCCAGTGGCTCGTTAAAACTGGGTGAATGATGAGCTGTTGACTTACCCTTGTTTCCGTGGCCTGCGTTTGTCATCCTGGACAGACCTCTGAATGGGAAAGACACAGGAAGTAGTGTTACATGGAAATAAACTAGGATTCAAATCTGCGAATACGTTTAGCTTTATAGCCTACTTATAAGGCGTCTATCCTTCTATATGGCCTTCAAGACTATGTAAAAACCTATAACTTAAAGCCTACAGTGATTGGTTCTCAAAGTCGAATGTTGGTAGGTGATTAGTCCCGTAATCAATCGATCTGTTGGTTGACTAACAATTAAGATCAGCTAGCTTGAGATCAGCTGAAGCTGAAGGAACGAGGTTGGAAACAAACCTGCAGGGACTCTCCAGCACCTACTTTGCGCCTTTCTAGTGCATACTGAAATGATTAGACAGAAATATTTCAACAATATAACACATGCTGGAGTGCATCAAGGCTTCATAGCACACCCAATACGATTCAAGTTGAATCTATACCAGTTGAGAGACTTTCCTGCCTTCTATCGGAGCACTTGAAGTTGTCATGGACAGACCTTTGCAAAACTACATTAATTAAAAACTTAAATGTTGGAAAACTTCTAACAACTTAACACGGATCGTTACATTCCCTTTGAAATGGCCACATCAATAATGTAGTGCGAATGCCAATATATAAAAATGCAATTACTACAGTGCTGTAAAGGTGACAGAGAATGGCTCACTACTGTATGGATGGAGTCAGACTCACATGGATGAGGTTGTAGTATGTAGAGTCCTCAGGGGTGTTGAGCGTCTTTGGCTGTTGGGTTCTGCGAGGCGTCCGACACACTTTCAGATCGACTGAAACATCACAACAACAAAAAGACCCAAATCAGCTATAATGCTTTGATGGTCAAGTAGCTAGAGAAAGTAGACATAGGTGTATTGTTATGCAGGTTTTTCATTTATATCTACAGTATTTATCAAATGTGTACTCAACAAATCCCTGGTTAATCATTTTTAAAAGAGTGCTATGTAATAAACAGAGACATTTTGGGTGTTTATGTTTTTTTACACAGGAACGGAGTGAAAACTGCTTTTCCATATTATGCTTGAGAAAATGGCTGCCAAAAGACTACCATGAGGAGGCGATTGACCCCCTGAGGGCAGCGAGAGCGCACAATGACTCCCCTGCTGGATAACTCTAATCCACTTCACACTATTCTGCACAACAGGGTTTCTCTAATGTTCAACCACTGCCTTTAAACATAGCTTCCAAGAGGACAATAAGTGCATCGATGATGTCGTCCCCACAGTGACCGTACGTACATACCCCAACCAGAAGCCATGGATTACAGGCAACATCTGCACTGAGCTAAAGGGTAGAGCTGCCGCTTTCAAGGAGCGGGACTCTAACCCGGACGCTTATAAGAAATCCCGCTATGCCCTCCGACGAACCATCAAACAGGCAAAGAGTCAATACAGGACTAAGATTGAATCGTACTACACCGGCTCTGACGCTCATCGGATGTGGCTGGGCTTGAAAACTATTACAGACTACAAAGGGAAGCACAGCCGCGAACTGCCCAGTGACACAAGCCTACCAGACAAGCTAAACCACTTTTATGCTCGCTTCGAGGCAAGCAACACTGAAGCATGCATGAGAGCACCAGCTGTTTCCGGATGACTATGTGATCACGCTCTCCGTAGCCGATGTGAGTAAGACTTTTAAGCAGGTCAACATTCACAAGGCCGCAGGGCCAAACGGATTACCAGAACGTGTACTCTGAGCATGTGCTGACCAACTGGCACGTGTCTTCACCGACATTTTCAACATGTCCCTGACTGAGTCTGTAATATTTTTTAATTTTTAATTTATTTTATTTTTTCACCTTTATTTAACCAGGTAAGCCAGTTGAGAACAAGTTCTGGCCAAGATAAAGCAAAGCAGTGCGATAAAAACAACAACCCAGAGTTACATATGGGGTAAAACAAAACATAAAGTCAAAAATACTGTCACGATCGTCTTGAGAAGAAGCGGGCCAAGGCGCAGCGTGATATGCGTACATATTTATTTCAGTGTACACACAACGAACAAAACAACAAACGATACGAAACGTGAAGTCCTACGGTTACACAAACCAAACGGAACAAGATACTACATTAAACAAATGCCAAACGGCTACCTAAGTATGGCTCCCAATCAGAGACAACGAGCTACAGCCGTCTCTGATTGGGAACCACCCTGGCCAACATAGAAATACCAAACTAGAAGCAACACAACCTAGAACACAAAAACATAAAAACTAACACCCTGGCTCAACATATGAGACTCCCCAGAGCCAGGGCGTGACAGTACCCCCCCCAAAGGCGCGGACTCCAACCGCGCCAACCAAACACAACAGGGGAGGGACCGGGTGGGCACTCCGCCTCGGCGGCGGATCCGGTTCCGGGCATGACCCCCACTCCCTCTCTAACCCCCCAAAGCGCCCCTGGTCCGGTCTGGCCCTGCTGGCCGGAGCTGGACTGAATACTGGTGGAGCGGATTGCTCTAGCTCCGGAGTGGAGCAGCTGACCGGTGCCGGACCAGGCACCGGTGGAACAGGCACGGGCTGTGCCGGACAGACGACGCGCACCACTGGCTTGGTGCAGGGATCAGGAACAGGCCGGACCGGGCTGACGACGCGCACCACTGGCTTGGTGCGGGGAGCAGGAACGGGCCGGACCGGGCTGACGACGCGCACCACAGGTTTAGTGCGGGGAGCAGGAACGGGCCGGACCGGGCTGGCGACGCGCACCACTGGCTTGGTGCGGGGAGCAGGAACGGGCCGGACCAGGCTGGCGACGCGCACCACTGGCTTGGTGCGGGGAGCAGGAACGGGCCGGACCGGGCTGGCGACGCGCACCACTGGCTTGGTGCGAGGGGCAGGAACAGGCCGAACCGGGCTGGCGACGCGCACCACTGGCTTGGTGCGAGGGGCAGGAACAGGCCGAACCAGGCTGGCGACGCGCACCACTGGTTTGGTGCGAGGGGCAGGAACAGGCCGGACCGGGCTGGCGACGCGCACCACAGGCTTGGTGCGAGGGACAGGAACAGGCCGGACCGGGCTGGCGACGCGCACCACAGGCTCGGTGCGAGAGACAGGAACAGGCCGGACCGTACTGGGGACACACGCCACTGGCCCTACGCGGGGATCATGAACGGGCCGGACCGGACTGGCAACACACCCCAGTACCTCTCGCCGTGCCTCTACATTCTCCTTCCCCCTGGTGTCCAGTAACTCCCGTAACCTGGCGGCCTCCTCTGCCAACCCTCTGAACCACTCTATCCCGTACTCCTGCTGCCCCGTCGTCCACAGCGTGAGCCCCCCCCTAAAAATTTTCTGGGCTTGTCTCTCCCCCGTGGACCAGGCCTCCATGGTTCTCGCCCAACTCTCACTCCACTGCTCCCAATTCCAACCTCTCTCCTCATCACGCTGCTTGACCCAGTCGTGGTGGTATCTTCTGTCAGGAGCTGATGTAGATGTGGTGTAGGAGTCAGGCGCAGGACACAGAGGCTTAGTCCAACAGACTTTACTTGTCATAACGTGACAAAATACAAAATACGGGCCTCGAACAAACAGAGGCGAGCGATTTCGCAAACTGTGCGTAAAAACACCAAAACAAATAAACAGAGCAGAAACTCGCAGCACCTACGGACAATAACACACAACACAAGACTAACCAAACGAGAAACTTATAGGAGACATAATCAACCAAACAGGAAACAGGTGTACACAATCAGACAAAACCAAACAGAAATCGAAAACATCAAATGGTGATAGCTAGTACTCCGGGGACGACGACCGCCGAAGCCTGCCCGAACAAGGAGGAGGAGCAGCCTCGGCCGAAACCGTGACAAATACAACACAAAATATATATACAGTGTGTGCAAATGTAGCAAGTTATGGTGGTAAGGCAATAAGTAGGCTATAGTGCAAAATAATTACAATTAGTATTAACACTGGAATGATAGATGTGCAAGAGATGATGTGCAAATAGAGATACTGGGGTGCAAATGAGCAAAATAAATAAGAATATAGGGATGAGGTAGTTGGGTGGGCTAATTTCAGATGGGCTGTGTACAGGTGCAGTGATCGGTAAGGTGCTCTGACAGCTGATGCTTAAAGTTAGTGAGGGAGATAAGAGTCTCCAGCTTCAGAGATTTTTGCAATTTGTTCCAGTCATTGGCAGCAGAGAACTGGAAGGAATGGTGGCCAAAGGAGGTGTTGGCTTTGGGGATGACCAGTGAGATATACCTGCTGGAGCGCATACTACGGGTGGGTGTTGCTATGGTGACCAATGAGCTAAGATAAGGAGGGGATTTGCCTAGCAATGATTTATAGATGGCCTGGAGCCAGTGGGTTTGGCGACGAATGTGTAGTGAGGACCAGCCAACAAGAGCGTACAGGTCACAGTGGTGGGTAGTATATGGGGCTTTGGAGACAAAACGGATGGCACTGTGATAGACTACATCCAATTTACTGAGTAGAGTGTTGGAGGCTATTTTGTAAATGACATCGCCGAAGTCAAGGATCGGTAGGATAGTCAGTTTTACGAGGGCATGTTTGGCAGCATGAGTGAAGGAGGCTTTGTTGCGAAATAGGAAACCGATTCTAGATTTAACTTTGGATTGGAGATTCTTAATGTGAGTCTGGAAGGAGAGTTTACAGTCTAACCAGACACATAGGTATTTGTAGTTGTCCACATACTCTAGGTCAGACCCGTCGAGAGTAGTGATTCTAGTCGGGTGGGCGGGTGCCAGCAGCAATCGATTGAAGAGCATACCAACATGTTTCAAGCAGACCACCATAGTCCCCGTGCCCAAGGACACTAAGATAACCTGCCTAAATGACTACCGACCCGTAGCACAGACATCTGTAGCCATGAAGGGCTTTGAAAGGCTGGTCATGGCTCACATCAACACCATTATCCCAGAAACCCTAGACCCACTCCAATTTGCATACCGCCCCAACAGATCCACAGATGATGCAATCTCTATTGCACTCCACACTGCCCTTTTCCACCTGGACAAGAGGAACACCTACGTGAGAATGTTATTCATTGACTACAGCTCAGCATTCAACACATACATTTTAGTCATTTAGCAGACGCTCTTATCCAGAGCAACGTACAGTTAGTGAATGCATACGTAAATTTTTTTTCATACTGGCCCCCCGTGGGAAACGAACCCACATCCCTGCCGGCCAAACCCTCCCCTACCTTGGACGACGCTGGACCAATTGTGCGCCGCCCATGGGTCTCCCGGTTGCGGCCGGATGCGACAGAGCCTGGACTCGAACCAGGATCTCTAGTGGCACAGCTAGCACTGCGATGCAGTGCCTTAGACCACTGCGCCACTCGGGAGTCACTGTGCCCTCAAATACCATAGTGCCCTCAAAGCTCATCACTAAGCTAAGGATCCTGGGACTAAACGCCTCCCTCTGCAACTGGATCCTGGACTTCCTGACGGGCTGCCCCCAGGTGGTAAGGGTAGGTAACAACACATCTGCCATGCTGATCCTCAACACGGGGGCCCCTCAGGGGTGCGTGCTCAGTCCCCTCCTGTACTCCCTGTTCACCCATGACTGCATGGCCAGGCACGACTCCAACACCATTAAGTTTGCTGACGACACAACAGTGGTAGGCCTGATCACCGACAACGATGAGACAGCCTATAGGGAGGAGGTCAGAGACCTGGCCGTGTGGTGCCAGGATAACAACCTCTCCCTCAACGTGACCAAGACAAAGGAGATGATTGTGGACTACAGGAAAAAAAAGAGGACTGAGCACATCCCCATTCTCATTGACGGGGCTGTAGTGGAACAGGTTGAGAGCTTCAAGTTCCTTGGTGTCCATATCACCAACAAACTATCATGGTCCAAACACAACAAGACAGTCGTGAAGAGGGCACGACAAAGCATATTCCCCCTCAGGAGACTGAAAAGATTTGGTATGGGTCCTCAGATCCTCAAAAAGTTCTACAGCTGCACCATCGAGAGCATCCTGACTGGTTGCATCACTGCCTGGTATGGCAAATGTTCGGCCTCCGACCGCAAGGCACTACAGAGGGTAGTGCGTACGGCCCAGTACATCACTGGGGCCAAGCTTCCTGCCATCCAGGACCTCTATACCAGGCGGTGTCAGAGGAAGGCCCACAAAATTGTCAAAGACTCCAGCCACCCTAGTCATAGACTGTTCTCTCTGCTACCGCACGGCAAGCGGTACCGGAGCGCCAAGTCTAGGTCCAAAAGGCTTCTCAACAGCTTCTACCCCCAAGCCATAAGACTCCTGAACAGCTAATCATGGCTACCCTGACTATTTGCACTGCCCCCCCACCCCCACCCCATCTTTTTACGCTGCTGCTACTCTGTTAATTATTTATGCATAGTCACTTTAACTCTTCCCACATGTACATATTACCTCAACTACCTCAACTAGCCGGTGCCCCCGCACATTGACTCTGCACCGGTACCCCCCTGTATATAGCCTCCCTACTGTTCTTTTATTTTACTTCTGCTCTTTTTTTCTCAACACTTTTTTGTTGTTGTTGTTTTTTTACATTTTTATTAAGAAATAAATGCATTGTTGGTTATGGGCTGTAAGTAAGCATTTCACGGTAATGTCTACACCTGTTGTATTCGGCGCATGTGGCAAATACAATTTTATTTTATTTTATTTTATTTTACAAACGTTGCTACAATTGTAACAATACCAGAAGAGAATATTACCTGGAAATAATGTTGAAATGGAAGGGCGTTTTAAAAATGGTGGCTTCAGGTGATTCTATTCTACCAAAGACTTAAAGAGTTTGTAACTTTTACTGTTGAAAATCGTTATCCTAAGTATAAATACAATAAAGTACACACATTAAAGGGTAAAAAATACATTTTGAGCAAAATGGACCACCTATTGAGATGGATCTTTTGTTAAGTAAATCAGGTGATAAATTAGCTGAAAAGGAGACTGGAGTAGTACGTTTTAAGAATTTTAGGCATTTTACAAGCTTAAATGTCCCCAAAAATCTTAAGCCTACATTATGCAGTTAAGCTAACCTCATGGGCTTTGGTTGCTATGTAGCCTACTGTCTTATAACTTGAGGCTGATATTTGGCCTACAGAGCTGTATGGAAACTTGCCTTAGGCTGTTATATTTGACCCTGTTTTTCTAATGACTTACTGGAGAGGCTGTATGACTGGGCGTATGATTACTGGAGAGGCTATCGGGTGTGAACAGGCCATCAGGCTGACCCCCTGACCCTTTAGAATTTTCCTACAGAGATCGATCAGATATTCCTATCCCTGCCAGATAGTGTTCCATCACAGGAGGATGGTGGCACCTTCATTGGGGAGCACGGGCTCATGGTAATGGCTGTAGTGGAATAAGTGGAATGGTATCAATTACATCAAACACATGGTTTCCAGGTGCCATTCCATGTGCTCCGTTACAGAGATTATTATGAGCTGTGCTCCCCTCAGCAGCCTCCACTGTGTCCCATATTATGGTGACCTATAGCTCTCAGTAATGTATTGAATGTAATATGTGTATGTGTGCATATGGATACAGTATGTAAGGTAAAGGCTGTATTTCATGCATGGTTTGTCATAGTTTTTCATATTATTGAACCTGTCTATTTAAAGGTCGTCAGTGATTCTGTATTGCTCAAAGGAGAAAAGCTCATTTGAAATCCCCATATTAATGGTTGTTGTAATTGCCACAGCAGTGCCTTATGAAACGTGATTAGCATTTAATGACCTTTTCCATGAAGTGAAATATGATTGGCATTCTAAGAAATGTCCCCAAATGTCTTTCTGCATAAAAAAAATTAGGATTTTAATTGAAATGTAGCGAGGTATGAGGACAGCTTATTATTGGACCAAATCAATTAAGACATTTTGGAGGAGAAAATGTCTCTGGAAATAACACTGGAAATTAATTATGCTCCTCAGGCAATGTGTTGCTCTTAAGAACACCTTGTAAAGGGCACCTACCAGGCATCCCAAGTCTTTGAGATTGCAGTTTGGATTTTGTTGTTGTGGTGAGTTGTTATTGTACTAATATAGTGTATATCTCACATTCAGAAAATGCATATTTGATACAAGGTTACCAATTGTGTTCTAGGCTTGCCTCTCTCACAATCCAATATGAGAAAGTCATGACACTAACCAATAAAAACAAATCATGGGTGACACAATAATGATATTTCTTCCGGACACCTGGTAAACTTATGATGATAATAACATTTCAGCTGCCAGATGGATTTGACACACCAAGCACTGAGATGCTGAACTTTCACTCTGCCAGCTCCCTTGCTCATGATTTCAAAGCAATTACACATATCACCGGTGGGAATCAAATACATTTTTTGATGACGCATCGTGTCGAGAACCGCTTTCCGGTTTTGGCACTTGACATCCCCAGGTTTTTCAGATACAATCGAGCCTGAATGAGAGAGAAAATATAACTTTGTCTGCTGATTAAATTATCAGCTACTGCGAAGCGGAGACATAACAAAAGATGTGCCTTATTTTTCACCATCTTGTTTCGCTCCTGAGGCAGGGATGACTGAGGATAGGCTGAAAATAGCTCATGAAATAGGTGAATGAGATCACAAAAAGGAGAAATTACACAAGACATTAAAAGAACACCATAATGTCTGTGTACTGTACATATTGAGAAAGCTGCTTCGGAAAATTCAAATACTTGAAAGGTGTTTGAGAACACATACCACATATTGTGTAGTCTATAGGGCCAAACTGACACTCAAAGAAACACTAAAGCCTTAAGTTAATTGAAGATGGGTGGCATGTGCCTGGTCATAAGGTCTCTTTACAACCCAAGAAGGAGTTGGTTATGGAGGTAAAGACTATTTGCAGGTGCACTCAGTCTTATTTCAATGAGTGTCAGTGAACTCTATTCAGCTCTCTGTCTGTGAGGGATAGTCTTGGAGCTGTTTGACCAAGTAGACGAGCCAGGAGCCCACTGGAAAGATGGATAGACCAGAAAAGAAGGATTCGATTGCTTCTTCAGAATGGTAATTATACTCAATACTGCCTGAGTGACTCGGGATCACACATAGTACTTCCAGTTGGTTTTTGTATAAAACCAGTCTACAGTATTTTTATTGACTTCTTTTCAAATGTATTTAATTTCATCCATGTCTGTACTCAACAGTACATTTGTCGTTTCTTTGCTATGTGCAATGTCTTGTGGTTTTCACACAAGTCAGACACTTACCTGATTGCTGATGGTTGACAGCAAAGCCATTGACTGCCTGCCCTTTGACAAACATGCTGTTATTGGCTGGGTTTATCTGGTGGGCCAGGATGATCTCGTTCAGCTTCTGCTGGAGGCTCATGTAGTTCTGGGAAGACTTAGTGACCTGTTGTATAGACAATGGACAAATGATACATATAATCAAATAGTTGGGGGTTCAGAACCCCAAGAAAAGCCGTTGGCAGACACATCAAGTGGGTTAGTACTAGATTACCTCTTTAGAAAAGACCTCCAGTTCCTCCGTATCTCTCTGGGCTGTGGCCTTGGTGGCCTTCAGGTTCTTCCTGTCCTTGTAGCCCCTGAACTGGCTCTGGATCTTCACCGCTGCCTGCTCCTCGTCATACCTATCCCCTCCCTGAGACTCTGTCTCCTCTATGCGAACCAGCTCTACATCGGTGAGGTCCACAACCCTGTCCTCAACATTCAACCCTTCCTCCTGTTCCTCAACCATGGGTTCCTCCTTGCTCCTTTTGACCCGTTCTCTCTCCTCCTTGAATTTCTTTCTATCCCGGTGTCCTCTGAAATTGCTCTGCAGAACGGTGGCAGCTTTTTCCTCGTCTGGCTCGGTCTGGCTTGCGGTGGACGGCTCTGGTTGGGGTTCTAGCGTTGGCTCCTGTGTCTGGACAAGTTCTCGTTTGGGTTGTTCTTTGGCCTCTTTCGTCTTCTTTTTCTTGGGGATTTTTCCTTCCTCCTGCAGGCGTTTGCGCTCCTTGTGGCCACGGAAGTTACTTTGGATGACCGTAGCTGCCTTGGCCTCATCTACTTCTTCCTTCTCTTCCACACCTGCAGACACGGCCACTTCCTCTGGAACCTTTGACCTTCCTTCTGGTTTTGACATACCTTCTACCTTTGTGGTCTCGTCTTCAGTTGGGCTCATCACTCTCTGTTTCCTTGCTGGGATCTTGCCTTCTTCAACCAGCCTCTTCCTCTCTTTGTGGCCCCTGAAGTTGCTCTGGAGAACTGTAGCTGCCTTAGCTTCCTGTTCTGGGTTAACCTCCTCCCCTTCTGCGGGCTCTGTATTCTGTTGCTCGTCAACTTCTGTGTCTTCCTCGTCCACCAGCTCTTCACCCACTTCCGTTAGCTCATCGTCGTCGTCCTCTTCCGCCTTGGCCGTGTCTTCATCCTCTTCCTCCTCCTCCGCTACTTCGGTCAACCCTTCCTCCTTTTCTTCTTCCACTGCAACCTCTTTCATGTCCTCCTGCTCCTCCTCTTCGTCCTCCTCCATAATAGCAGGCTCCACCTCTACAGGCGAGGGTGACCTTAATCTCAACTCGTCTCCAGACAGTGTCTTGTGGCGCTCCCTGAGTTTCTTTCTCTCCTTGTAGCCTCTGTAGTTACTCTGAAGGACCACAGCGGATTTGGCCATCTCTTCCTCCTCCAGTTTGGCAGCTTCGATCCTCTCTTTCTCTATCCTGTCTTTTTCAATGGCCTCCCTAAAGAGAATACAGTTGATTTTGCTCTGAACAGAATCAAACTCAGTGTAAAATGTTTATGATCTGGAACAACTATGGGGGTATACTCTATATATATGTTTATATGAAGAGTAGCTCCTGCCATGTCAGCAGCTAATGTGGATCCTAATAAATAGTAAAATACTAATTATAAACTGGGTGGTTCGAGCCCTGAATGTTTATTGGCTGAAAGCAGTGGTATATCAGAACGTATACCACAAGTATGACAAAACATGTATTTTTACTGCTCTAATTACGTTGGTAACCAGTTTATAATAGCAATAAGTCACCTCGGGGGTTTGTGGTATATGGCCAATATACCATGGCTAAGGGCTGTGTCCAGGCACTCCACGTTGCGTCGTACATAAGAACAGCCCTTATTGCTTAAATATACAATTTCTACTCAACAAAACATTAACTTCACAATGTTTAAAAAGTTCTAGATCTACTTTCCTACATTTTACTATGACTATATTTTTTGCGTAGTGCAGATCCATCTATGGTTGTCCTTACCTTTTCTTTTTGAAACTCTTCCTCTCCCTGTGTCCTCTATAATGTGCCTGAATCTTAGCTGCAGCTTTATTTTTTTCTTCCACCAACTCCTTGTACTTCTTCTTGGCGAGGTAACCTCGGCAAACTGCAGAAGAGGATGGTACAAGTTCAAACTACACTAAACGTACTATGTATCCTCTGAACATGAACAAACCGATCTTAGAAAACAATGATGAAGTGGCATAATGGTCTCCTCACCAGCCTGTAACTGGATGATGAAGGTCTCAAACTTGGCTTTGCTTAATTTATCATCAGCACATCTCCTCCGTACTTGATGTCCTCTGTACGCTGGTGGACGATATATTAGAGACAAATCATTAACATACAGATATCAACTATTGTTTATGATAATAAAGAACTTAAAGGTCTTTGCACACATTTAAAAGGAACCGGGACAGTTTTGGTTCCACTATGGTGGTAAGGTCAAAGTGACCACGTACTGACCTGATTGTATGGCCACAGCGCTCTGTGCTCTCTTCTCCAGTATTTTGCGGTAGTGTTTGGCCCCCAGCCAGCCCCGGACGTAGGCCTGGACCAGAACGATGCGGTCTGTGGTCTGCCTCACCATCAGGTTTAGGGTCTCCACATGGTAGTACTTCAGAAACACCTGAGAGACACCACATGGAAACACAATCAAAGGATGTAGACTCAGTCATACTCTCCATGAGATTTGTCTAGTCATTTACATTTTACTCCAAAATACTCCATGAATGTGACCTTACTTTAGTTTTGCCCAGGACCCAATTTTCCAGTTTGGCTTTTTCCAATATAGCTGCACAAGTCTCTGGGCTTGCATCCGGCTCCTTGTGCGCACGGAAAGCCAGTATGTAGTACCTGCAACAACCAATACTAGACTTACCAAACCATTTCTGCACACTATTAGCCTAAAAACCTCAAAAGGAGTTTTCCATTCTTCTTGTCATTCACAAGCAATAAGTGGGAGCCTATGGAGTCTTTTCTATGATTAGGATCACCAACCTCTTGACGAAGTTGGTGTAGAGGATGCGGTGAGAGTAGCCCTGTCGGCGGATCTTAGCTGTCTCCAGGACGCCAGTGTAGCGCAGCTGCACCAGCACCTTCTCCCTGTCAAACTTACTGGCCTGCCGGTCATTGTTGGGCTTGATGCAACGCACAAAGTGGGGCTGTCCCGCTACCATCTTGGACAGCAGGTCCATTAGGGAATACTGGTGAATGAAGAGGCAGGAAGTGAGTAGTTTACCTTAAGCATCCACTTAAAACTAGTGTCCAGGTAAAGACCTGAATAAGACCAAAATGCCTATTCTTGAATTCCTGTATGAGAAGACATATTTAGTTGCTTTCTTTTCATTAGTTGCTTTCTTTTCTTATGTAAACCAGTATATATTCTGATTGTCCAGGGGTACTGGTACAACTCCAAGGAGATAAATACAGTTGAAGTCGGAAGTTTACATAAACTTAGAACCCTCCACAAATTTCTTGTTAACCAACTATAGTTTTGGCAAGTCATTTTTCCAACAATTGTTTACAGACAGATTATTTCACTTATAATTCACTGTATCACAATTCCAGTGTGTCAGAAGTTTACATACACTAAGTTGACTTTGCCTTTAAACAGCTTGGAAAATTCCACAAAATTATTTCATGGCTTTAGAAGCTTCTGATAGGCTAATTGACATCATTTGAGTCAATTGGAGGTGAACCTGTGGATGTATTTCAAGGCCTACCTTCAAACTCAGTGCCTCTTTGCTTGACAACATTGGAAAATCAAAATAAATCAGCCAAGACCTCAGAATTTTTTTTGTAGACCTCCACAAGTCTGGTTCATCCTTGGGAGCAATTTCCAAAGTGCAAATCAATCCCAGAACAACAGCAAAGGACCTTGTGAAGATGCTGGAGGAAACGGGTACAAAAGTATCTATATCCACAGTAAAACGAGTCCTATATCAACATAACCGGAAAGGCCGCTCAGCAAGGAAGAAGCCACTGCTCCAAAACCGCCATAAAAAAGACAGATTACGGTTTGCAACTGCACATGGGGACAAAGATCGTACTTTTTGGAGAAATGTCCTCTGGTCTGATGAAACAAAAATAGAACTGTTTGGCCATAATGACCATCGTTATGTTTGGAGGAAAAAGGGGGTTGCTTGCAAGCCGAAGAACACCATCCCAACCGTGAAGCACGGGGTGGCAGCATCATGCTGTGGGGGTGCTTTGCTGCAGGAGGGACTGGTGCACTTCACAAAATAGATGGCATCGTGAGGAAGGAAAATTATGTGGATATATTGTAGCAACATCTCAAGACATCAGTCAGGAAGTTAAAGCTTGGTCGCAAATGGGTCTTCCAAATGGACAATGACCCCAAGCATACTTCCAATGTTGTGGCAAAATTGCTTAAGGACAACAAAGTCAAGGTATTGGAGTGGCCATCACAAAGCCCTGACCTCAATCCTATAGAACATTTGTGGGCAGAACTGAAAAAGCGTGTGCGAGCAAGGAGGCCTGCAAACCTGACTCAGTTACACCATCTCTGTCAGGAGGAATGGGCCAAAATTCACCCTACTTATTGTGGGAAGCTTGTAGAAGGCTACCCGAAACGTTTGACCCAAGTTAAACAATTTAAAGGCAATGCTACCAAATACTAATTGAGTGTATGTAAACTTCTGACCCACTGGGAATGTGATGAAAGAAATAAAAGCTGAAAGAAATAATTCTCTCTACTATTATTCTGACATTTCACATTCTTAAAATAAAGTGGTGATCCTAACTGACCTAAGACAGGGAATTTTTACTAGGATTAAATGTCAGGAATTGTGAAAAACTGAGTTTAAATGTATTTGGCTAAGGTGTATGTAAACTTCCGACTTCAACTGTAGGTACACATTACATGTCACAGTATGCGAATGTACTGTACTACCAGTCAGTTTATCAACAGAGCTGTACTACCAGTCAGAGCTATACTACCAGGGTTGGGGGATAATCTATCCACTCAGTAATGTAGGAAGTGATAAAGTGAGACTTTCTTACTCTGAAGTAGGAGGCTACTGTCTGTGTTCTCATGTTGGTGGACTCTCTAGGATGATGGGTGGTCTCTCCAGTTACAGTATCACCCTGGACACACAAAACAGTGAGTTTATCAAGATTATTCACCACAGGTTCATGGTAGGTGTATTTGTTGAGTTATATCAATTAATATTGGAAAACATAGTATTATATGTATTATACAGTGCCTTCGGGAAGTTTTCAGACCCCTTGACTTTTTCCACATTTAGTTAAGTTACAGCCTTATTCTAAAATTGATAAAATAAAAAATTTCCTCAGCAATCTACACACAATACCCCATAATGACATAGCGAAAACAGGTTTTTAGAAATTATAGCAAATGTATAAAAAAAAAAAAACAGAAATACCTTATTTACATAAGTATTCAGACACTTTGCTATGAGACTCGAAATTGAGCTGTCTATGTAAGGTCCAACAGTTGACAGTGTATGTCAGAACAAAAACCAAGCCATGAGGTCGAAGGAATTGTTTGTAGAGCTCCGAGACAGGATTGTGTCGAGACACAGATCTGGGGAAGGGTACCAAAACATTTCTGCAGCATTGAAGGTCCCCAAGAACACAGTGGCCTCCATCATTCTTAAATGGAAGAAGTTTGGAACCACCAAGACTCTTCCTAGAGCTGGCTGCACGGCCAAACTGAGCAATCGGGGGAGATGGGTCTTGGTCAGGGAGATGACCAAGAACCCGATGGTCACTCTGACAGAGCTACAGAGTTCCTCTGTGGAGATGGGAGAACCTTCCAGAAGGACAACCATTTCTGCAGCACTCCACCAATCAGGCCTTTATGGTAGAGTGGCCAGACTGAAGCCACTCCTCAGTAAAAGATACATGACAGCTCGCTTGGAGTTTGCCAAAAGGCACCTAAAGGACTCTCAGACCATGAGAAACAAGATTCTCTGGTGTGATGAAACCAAGACTGAACTCTTTGGCCTGAATGCCAAGTGTCATGTCTGGAGGAAATCTGGCACCATCCCTACGGTGAAGCATGGTGGTGGCAGCATCATGCAGTGGGGAGGTTTTTCAGTGGCAGGGACTGGGACAGGATCGAGGCAAAGATGAACCGAACTAAGTACAGAGAGCTCCTTGATGAAAACCTGCTCCAGAGCACTCAGCATCTCAGACTGGGGCGAAGGTACACTTTCCAACAGGACAATGACCCTAAGCACACAGCCAAGACAATGCAGGAGTGGCTTCGGGAAAAGTCTCTGAATGTCCTTGAGTGGCCTAGCCTGAGCCCGGACTTGAACCCGATCGAACATCTCTGAAGAAACCTGAAAATAGCTGTGCAGCAACGCTCCCCATCCAACCTGACAGAGCTTGAGAGGATCTGCAGAGAAGAATGGGAGAAACTCCCCAAATACAGGTGTGCCAAGCTTGTAGTGTCATACCCAAGAAGACTCAAGGCTGTAATCGCTGCCAAAGTTGCTTCAACAAAGTACTGAGTAAAGGGTCTGATACTTATGTAAATGTAATATTTCCATTTAAAAAAATTATAATCTAAAAAACAGTTTTTGCTTTGTCATTATGGGGTATTGTGTGTAGATGAATAAAGAAAAAAAATACAATTTCATCAATTTTAGAATAAGGCTGTAACCTAACAAAATGTGGAAAAAGTCAAGGGGTCTGAATACTTTCCGAAGGCACTGTAAAATACTATAGGCCAGTTTTCCGGACACAGATTAAGCTCAGTCTTGGACTTAAAAGCCATGTCATTGGAGATTCTCCACTGAGAATGATTTTAAAACCAAGGCTTAATCTCAGTCCGTGAAACTGGCCCTAAAAGATGTTGTAGAATATTATTTTTTATTTTTTATTGACTGAACGGTACGAGTATAAGATCATTATGGATTGGAAGTTATTCATCAATGTGTAATTAATATGAAAAGCAATGATGGGTTAGATGAGGGCTCTGAACCCCAAAATAGGCAGGTTTATACTGTCCTGTAAATAACAGCCTGAATTGGATATCAACATTCAGAAGCCTTATCTGTGTATCATATTTTCTCATGAAATGTCTCTCATTTTTGTTGTTGTGTGAAAAGCACAAAATTTTGAAAATCACCAATCACCGTTTGAATATGTACTGTGTGATCGAGAGGCAAGAAAGGCGTGTGTTTTTTTTCTGGGGTGAGCGTTAATTTCCGAGAAGAAGGCTGCAAGAGATGCATAAAGAGGAAGCGTAAACAAACACGAGCCAAGTTAGGAATCAAGTCTGCATAATGACAACTTGTTTTAAATGTTTAATGCTGAGTATTGACTTCAGAGGTACCAAATTAGACGTTTGTGACAAAGGACAGTGACCACTTGATCATAAGGGGATGTATGTGTTAAGTCAGTTTGTTTCAAATTTCATTGCGAGTTATGGCAAGCATTATGAAGATTTTACCACAGAGAAACCAGCTATTTTCCTGCTTATGATCATTGGTGAAACTGCCATTTAAAAAAAATTATGACACTTGAAAATCAGTGGGACTTTTCTCATTCCATACAATGCCTTCTGAGAATCTCAGACAATGTTCTCATTTGCAGAGTAATAAGGAGAGTGCAGATACAAAATGCAAATATATGCTTATCTGGGACACAGCCAAATATGAACCTTGAAACATTGCACATGCAAGAAAAAAATTGCAGCAAGGTTGAGTCACATTGCTCACTACAAAGCAACAGCACTGACAAAACATACCTTTACACCATGAGCCTAAAACATTGCTAAAATGACACTCACTCTCATGACTAGCGGAGGAGTCTTTGATGTGCTTTCTTGTGCTTTCTTAGGCAGAAATGTAAAATATGCAGATGAATGGAAATACATTCATGTACTCATCAAAGACAGTTAATTGCCAGGTTTAGCCTCTGCCAATGGCCCTCAGGTATACAAATTGGTTTGACAAAGTGGGAATTGTGACCTTCCCCTAACTATCAGATTAGTGTGGTGTGCTAGAAAGTAAAGGGTTGTGCCCTTTTTGTGGGTAAGATAAGTTCTAGGGGTAACTTTAGGTTGTCATGCAGAAATACAACAAACAACTTTAAGTTGATCATGTTATGACTTCAACCTCTTACGAGTGCGTGAAGGGCACTTCCTCAAAACTAGTCAATATCATGAGGCATGGTGTCATAAACAGAAATAACCCCATTAAACCTAGGTAAATGAGAAAATATAAAAATTACCAGTAGTATGCACATGAAAGCCTCTCCTTTAACATCTAATCAGACAATCAATTCACTCTGAGGTTCTAATGAAAATCGAAAAGACTGCTTTTGCACCCACACTCATAGATTCTCACTCTCATCTATTGAAAGGGAAATACGAAAGGATGGGAATTGGACGAGCCATGAACAAAAACAAATGTAAAACGACTAGTCTTATTATTTCCTAGGGGTGGGTAGATGGTTTGCCATACAACATAGATACAACATAGACAGAGAGATTGCCATTACCTCACCAAGTGACATGCTAGAACTGAATAACTTAAGCACTCCCATCTTTACGAGGAAAACGCAGAGAGAGAGAGACAGGGGAGACAGAGAGAGAGAGAGAGAGAGAGAGAAAGTCAGAGAGGACACAAAAGGTTAGTTTGTCTGAAAGAGAAAGTGAGACTGAAAAATGTTTTGACATGGAATTACAAGTAGGACAGTTAACGTTACTGGATTGGAAAAGGGAAGCAAGAAAGTAAATGCGACAGAACTATAAACTTTGTTTGAGGGTGTATAAAGGAAAATAAGTTAGAAAATCTTATACCCGTACCTTGGCAAAGTTCATGGTGCGTTGAGGGTGTGCTGGGGTGCGAGGCATGCTCATGAGTGTGTTCATCCCTTTACCCTTAGTGTGGGCCAAGTTGCCTAGAGGATAGAGAGATAGAGGGAGAGAAGTTTATAACAAAAGGACAAGCTACACCACAGTTTCAAAGAGGAAAGAGTTAGTGAGATAGCTGGCAATCAGCGCCTTCATGGAAAAACAAAATGGCAGTAGTTAGACATGCAAGTGCACATTTATATTTAATATAACCAAATCAAGTTGTACTAAAATGGAAGAAGGTGGAGGGAATATGTGGGAGAAAAAACTAAACAAGCTTGACCCCATAGAGCAAGTTACTCTAAAGAGGGAAAATACTAAGTTAGCAAGAGAAGGCAATCTGAAAATCAACATTAGTGATGCAACATCTGCCGTGCAAATTCATCAACAAACATATCCAGAATTTCCATGTCACTTGATAATGTCAAGTGTATAGCTACAGGCCGATGCTATTTCAATAGCACACAGCTATAGAGAAGTGGACTCGCTCTTTGTAGCATGCTAGCATGTCATCGTGTTAGCTTTCATGAGGTCAGTGGGAATGACAGTACAAAGGGGGAGGAGAGGTTGCCGTAGCTCAATAAAATATATTAAAGAGTGATTATGGGATTGCTGATTGGATTTGGGCTCAGAAGGGCCGCGTCCTCTGCCTATGAAGGGTACTCACGCTGCAAGGACCAGCTTTTCACAACAAAAGCCCGGCCTCCAATAACAATAGGCCGCACTGTAAAAAGTGACATGGACCGGTTTTCTTTGGTTCTTTGGCATTTAGCATTTCGATTTCGACAAATAAACACATTTGTTTACAGCGGCATTAATTTATGATAAATATTGAGGTTGTTACGATATGATATTTGAATAATCACCACAAGGCAAGTCTAGAGTTAAGTCGCTCTGGATAAGAGCGTCTGCTAAATGATGAAAATGTAAATGTAAATGTAGAGAGTCAGATGGGAAAAAAAATAAATGCCTTGCTTGACAAGAAAACTATACATTTGAGAGACTACCTCAATTATGACATACAAAGTGAAAACATAGGTTAGTTGATTGTGCTAAGAGACAGTGTTGTTATTAGGCCATGTGTGTTTACCTGTTTTGGTGAGAGGGTGGGTGACCAGTTTGCGAATCAGCTGATTTTCTGACGACCTCAGCAGAAGAACAATATCTGCCGGCAGTGTATCTCTGTTCTTAGAGAGGAAGCCTGCAGCATTGTAGATCACCTAAACATGATCAACAGAGGGGGTAAGAAGACCTGTATGCACAAACATGGTTTTACAGCAAACTCAGCTTATTACACCTGCTACTGTTATTCACATTTAGGGTTGGAGTACCCATTTCCTGTCTTTTTAAATTATTATCGCCAAATGCTAAATATTTGACCTAAAACATGTATTTGATGTATTAGACAGGAGGCCTTATAACCTTCCCAGCATAGTGATGAATTCCAAAGCCAAGGTCCACCCTCTTCGGTCTCCAAAAGTTTTTGGATTTCAGGTTGTCTTCAAACTTTTCTACAATGGACAAAGTTCACACAGGTTAATTTACTAGCAGTCCAAGCTGGCTTGCTAAGCATGTAAACATAATTGAATGACAGAATAAGCAAAAATGCATCCACATAACATACTTGCAAGGTTGCTAATTATTTAAATAGCAATGTTTAAACTACCTTTAGGTCCTCTTAAATTAACCTTTTGAATTATTCATGACTTGAGTGGATGAGTGGCTTAGCTAATTGGATAAAACTGGTGTACACTTCGTAATAATAATAATAATAATTTATTGGACTTATATAGCGCTTTTCTAGACACCCAAAGCGCTTTACGTAGTAATGGAGGGAGCTCACCTCATCCACCACCAATGTGTAGCAGTGACTTGGGTAATGCACGACAACCAATTTCTGCCAGAACACCTATTGGATGGCCATGATGGAAATAGGGCCAAGTTGGGCATTTAACCAGGACACCAATCACTGCCCTGAGGCATTGGGATTAGATCTTAGTAGCTACACAAAGACTGAGTGAGGACTGTGTGGGGACTTGCCTACGAGGGTCTGGTCGGTGGCTTGGGGAAAGCGGCTCTCCTCGTCCAGCAGTGACAGCATACCCATGGGCTTCTGCAGGAACAGGTCCAGGAGAGGACGGTTGTCCTCATACTCAATCACCCTGGCGTCCACATCCTCATTCAGGTACTCATCCTATAGGAGATGGTAAGGGACAGAAAGGTTTAAATTGGAACGGTGAAGCTGGTTTTGAATTAAACCATAACCATATCTGACAGATAACATCACCCTGGGTAGGTTTAGTTTAGTTCTTCATGTTTGGCTCACCTGATAAAGTCTAGGCCCAACTATGAGTCAGCAACATCACAGAACATACAGTATATGTCTCTCTAGAGGTGAAGCACAAAATGAAAATACAATGTCAAAGCTTTTAGGTAGAGCTGGGACGACAAACCGAAAATTAGCGACACTGACCATACCGATCACTTATCGCAGGTATTTTGCTGATATCGTTCATTATGATAAGTAGCCTATACTAGAGAAATGTGAAGCTTAAATGAAATAAGTTTGCTAATATGGGGGATTGTTAATGGGACAATTGATGGCTACAACCATCAAACTACTAGTAGTAGTTTAAAGGATAATAAAAAATGGTGGTGCACATTAATTTCTATTGATCGTTATGGCATCAATTCAGGCAATGTATCGCAATATGGATTTTTGTCCATATTGCCCTGCTCTACTTTTATGTACCCATGTTCACAGACACGCTCACGCAAACACACAAGGCATCTAATATCTGGAACAGAACACAGCATTAGCCTCAGGTAAAGTCATTCTAAATTTCTCAGGACAGTAGGACAATGCTGCTGAAATAACAGCCTGAGGAAACAAAACAAAGCATTCCAGAACAACAGAGGGACATAGAAAAGCATCAGAAGAGCTTGTTCCTCAGGCTTTGCTCTTTATTGTTCGCCTGATAAAAACAAGTAAATATCCTTGCTCTCTTCAGGAAGGATGTAGTCTATCAAAAGCCTGGTGTTACAATATCGGGATGATCGTTAGGAAGAGATACACATTGTTTTACAGATTGCTTACTGTGCAGAATTTAGTCAGGATATTCTAGGCAAATATATTGTACACTTAGCACTGTAGAAAAAGCCTTGCGTTCTGTACATACAGTATATATGTATGTATATATATATATATATATATATATATATATATACAGTTGAAGTCGTAAGTTTACATACACCTTAGCCAAATACATTTAAACTCAGTTTTTCACGTTTAATCCTAGTAAAAATTCCCTGTCTTAGGTCAGTTAGGATCACCACTTTATTTTAAGAATGTGAAATGTCAGAATAATAGTAGAGAGAATGATTTATTTCAGCTTTTATTTCTTTCATCACATTCCCAGTGGGTCAGAAGTTTACATACACTCAATTAGTATTTGGTAGCATTGCCTTTAAATTGTTTAACTTGGGTCAAACGTTTCGGGTAGCCTTCCACAAGCTTCCCACAATAAGTTGGGTGAATTTTGGCCCATTCCTCCTGACAGAGCTGGTGTAACTGAGTCAGGTTTGCAGGACTCCTTGCTCACACACGCTTTTTCAGTTCAGCCCACAAATGTTCTATAGGATTGAGGTCAGGGCTTTGTGATGGCCACTCCAATACCTTGACTTTGTTGTCCTTAAGCCATTTTGCCACAACTTTGGAAGTATGCTTGGGGTCATTGTCCATTTGGAAGACCTATTTGCGACCAAGCTTTAACTTCCTGACTGATGTCTTGAGATGTTGCTTCAATATATCCACATAGTTTTCCTTCCTCATGATGCCATCTATTTTGTGAAGTGCACCAGTCCCTCCTGCAGGAAAGCACCCCCACAGCATGATGCTGCCACCCCCGTGCTTCATGGTTGGGATGATGTTCTCCGGATTGCAAGCTACCCCCCTTTTCCTCCAAACATAACGATGGTCATTATGGCCAAACAGTTCTATTTTTGTTTCATCAGACCAGAGGACATTTCTCCAAAAAGTACGATCTTTGTCCCCATGTGCAGTTGCAAACCGTAGTCTGGCTTTTTTATGGCGGTTTTGGAGCAGTGGCTTCTTGCTTGCTGAGCGGCCTTTCAGGTTATGTCGATATAGGACTTGTTTTACTGTGGATATAGATACTTTTGTACCTCTTTCCTCCAGCATCTTCACAAGGTCCTTTGCTGTTGTTCTGGGATTGATTTGCACTTTTCGCACCAAAGTACGTTAATCTCTAGGAGACAGAACTTGTCTCCTTCTTGAGCGGTATGACGGCTGTGTGGTCCCATGGTGTTTATACTTGCGTACTATTGTTTGTACAGATGAATGTGGTACCTTCAGGCATTTGGAAATTGTTCCCAAGGATGAACCAGACTTGTGGAGGGCTACAATTTCTTTTCTGAGGTCTTGGCTGATTTCTTTTGATTTTCCCATGATGTCAAGCAAAGAGGCACTGAGTTTGAAGGTAGGCCTTGAAATACATCCACAGGTACACCTCCAATTGACTCAAATTATGTCAATTAGCCTTTCAGAAGCTTCTAAAGCCATGAAATCATTTTCTGGAATTTTCCAAGCTGTTTAAAAGTACAGTCAACTTAGTGTATGTAAACTTCTGACCCCCTGGAATTGTGATACAGTGAATTATAAGAAAAATAATCTGTCTGTAAACAATTGTTGGAAAAATTACTTGTGTCATGCACAAAGTAGATGTCCTAACCGACTTGCCAAAACTATCGTTTGTTAACAAGAAATTTGTGGAGTGGTTGAAAAACGAGTTTTAATGACTCCAAACTAAGTGTATGTAAACTTCCAACTTCAACTGTATATACAGTCGTGGTCAAAAGTTTTGAGAATGACACAAGTATTGGTCTTCACAAAGTTCGCTGCTTCAGTGTTATGAGATATTTTTGTCAGATGTTACTATGGTATACTGAAGTATAATTACAAGCATTCCATAAGTGTCAAAGGCTTTTATTGACAAGTACATTAAGTTTATGCAAAGAGTCAATATTTGCAGTGTTGACCCTTCTTTTTCAAGACCTCTGCAATCCGCTCTGGCATGCTGTCAATTAACTTCTGGGCCACATCCTGACTGATGGCAGCCCATTCTTGCATTATCAATGCTTGGAGTTTGTCAGAATTTGTGGGTTTTTGTTTGTCCACCCGCCTCTTGAGGATCGACCACAAGTTCTCAATGGGATTAAGGTCTGGGGAGTTTCCTGGACATGGACCCAAAATGTCGATGTTTTGTTCCCCGAGCCACTTAGTTATCACTTTTGCCTTATGGCAAGGTGTTCCATCATGCTGGAAAAGGCATTGGTCGTCACCAAACTGTTCTTGGATGGTTGGGAGAAGTTGCTCTCGGAGGATGTGTTGGTACCATTCTTTATTCATGGCTGTGTTCTTAGGCAAAATTGTGAGTGAGCCCACTCCCTTGGCTGAGAAGCAACCCCACACATGAATGGTCTCAGGATGCTTTACTGTTGGCATGACACAGGACTGATGGTAGCGCTCACCTTGTCTTTTCCGGACAAGGTGTTTTCCGGGTACCCCAAACAATCGGAAAGGGGATTCATCAGAGAAAATGACTTTACCCCAGTCCTCAGCAGTCCAATCCCTGTACCTTTTGCAGAATATCAGTCTGTCCCTGATCTTTTTCCTGGAGAGAAGTGGCTTCTTTGCTGCCCTTCTTGACACCAGGCCATCCTCCAAAAGTCTTCGCCTCACTATGCGTGCAGATGCACTCACACCTGCCTGCTGCCATTCCTGAGCAAGCTCTGCACTGGTGGTGCCCCGATCCCGCAGCTGAATCAACTTTAGGAGACGGTCCTGGTGCTTGCTGGACTTTCTTGGGCGCCCTGACGCCGTCTTCACAACAATTGAACCGCTCTCCTTGAAGTTGTTGATGATCCGATAAATGGTTGATTTAGGTGCAATCTTACTAGCAGCAATATCCTTGCCTGTGAAGCCCTTTTTGTGCAAAGCAATGATGACAGCACGTGTTTCCTTGCAGGTAACCATGGTTAACAGAGGAAGAACTATGATTTCAAGCACCACCCTCCTTTTAAAGCTTCCAGTCTGTTATTCTAACTCAATCAGCATGACAGAGTGATCTCCAGCCTTGTCCTCGTCAACACTCTCACCTGTGTTAACGAGAGAATCACTGACATGATGGCAGCTGGTCCTTTTGTGGCAGGGCTGAAATGCAGTGGAAATGTTTTTGGGGGATTAAGTTCATTTTCATTGCAAAGAGGGACTTTGCAATTAATTGCAATTCTTCTGATCACTCTTCATGACGTTTTGGAGTATATGCAAATTGCCATCATCAAAACTGAGGCAGCAGACTTTGTGAAAATTAGTATTCGTGTCATTCTCAAAACTTTTGACCACGACTGTATATATCCGGGCCTTATGCCAGACTTTGCCCTGGTGTGAGTTTAAGTCCTACAACTGTCTTTAACTCCTAATTGACCCTCTTTTGCAATGATTTATGGAACCTCTCTATGGGGTTAGACTAAAGCATTTAACATGAGCAAACCATTCTCTGCCCCGAGGCAAAAGCGCACCCCAGAGATGACAGCTAGGGAATCGTCAACCCTTTCCCCATCGTAAATACAAACGGAAGGATATTTCACCCTCATGCACTCTGTTAAAGAGCCAGGTGACAAACGATGACGCGTTATCACCATTTAGATGTAAATTAAGTCATATCCAAGGTGAAAAGTGCTTTGAAATGCTTCCCTGGAGGCATAGGCACACTCAAATGAGTATTCATACTATTTCAGAGAGAGACGGCTATTTTAGCGACAAGGAGGAATGGGCTACCTGCTCCCAGGCGAATATGTGTTGGTTGAAGTAGAACTGGATCTGTTCGTTGGCGATGTTGATGCAGAGCTGCTCAAATGAGTTCCTCTTGAAGTTCTCAAAGCCAAAGATGTCCAGGATGCCAATGTTCAGGCCCTTGTCATCCTCTCTGTCAGGGGAGATCAGAAATGATTAGGTATTAAGGAAGAGCATTAGAGACTATGAGGTGGAGAGAGAAAGATCAGGAAGGTTTATAATGATGACAGTCATTATGATTAGCATCTACTAGTGAGGTTTATGTTTATTTTCAGGGTATCCTCTACACACACATACACACATGCTCTCTTACCCTAGGTGTGTGTCGGGTCGGAGCAGGGTGTTGATGCGGTTGACGATCCAGCTGAAGAGCCTGCCGTACAGGGCCTTGCCCATGGCGTCCCTCACCTCCGTGGCCTTCTCCACAGTGTTGGGCCTGACGATGGTCTCGCCCCGGGCTACTACGCAGTGGGACGTCAGGGCCTCGTGGAGCTCGTCTGGACGGATACACAGCAGCGACGCCGCTGTGGGGAGAAACCCAGGGATGGAAAGAATGTATAGATACTGGATGTTGTCACCATAGAAGCGGTCCTGCAGTAGTGAGGTTTGCATGTAGATTTGCAGAGACAACACAGAAAACATGCATATAAACATGGATATAGACATGTAGTATGGGTAGACATGCAGCAGGGAGGACATTGTTGGGACGATATACTGTATGTGTACATAAACATGATGAAAATGTAGATTTACACATTCAGAGAGATATCCTGTACATGTACTTTACACATAACAGACATAGTAGAAAATAATAAGTCCTTTAAGAAGACATGCAGATATCCCACATGCACGCATCAGCAAAACAAAACCATACATGACACACCACATAAACAACAACACAAATCTCAACACACACACAGACATAAATACAGCCATCCTGACATAGACACACACATTCATATTTATCAAAACGAGATAACATTTCTTCAAACTGCAGCTGGTGAAATAAGATAACTGGCTCTCACACCATGATACAGATGCAAGACTACACTCTTAGAAAAAAGGGTTCCAAAAGGGTTCTTTGGCTGTCCCCATAGGAGAACCCTTTTGGGTTTCATGTAGAACCCTCTCTGGAAAGGTTTTTACATGGAACCCAAAAGGGTTCTACCTGGAACCAAAACAGTTCTACCTGGAACCAAAAAGGGTTCTTCAAAGGGTTATCCTATGGGGATAAATTAAAATAATCAAACACAACTAAGTCCCCATGTCAGGCGTATCAAGCCTGAATGTAAAGGAAATGCATGTAAACAGGCTTGAGATACTGTAGTGCTTTATATCTCCACTGTTCACGCTAGGTTGGCCTCTCTGGAGAGGTAACAGGCATTAGGGGGAAAGAGGTGAGAGTCATGTTAGCTTTACATCACACCAGGGGCTGAACTGTGCGTCTGTGTCTCACCATTCTCCAGAACTGCTATGTTGGAGATGTTGCTTTTGTCGGTTTGGTGCTCTGAGGCCACAGAGGCAAACTCAATGTCGCCTGAGTTTAGGATAGCAGCCAGAGTGCTGTACACACTGCCCAGCTCCTAAGGGTTCAAAATGTATGGTTAAACTTGACCTTATTGTTCAGAATATAGCACATTCATAATTTGATACAAAGTCATGGAATACTCATTTGTAGATTTCATCTGATGGTTTTTTCATAGATTCAGTGGTTCTATTGGAACTACTTAGTTAATAGCATTGGGTCTTGGTAGCCTACAGCCGGACAGAATTCCTACATCATACAAAGTCTGTTTGATGGCTTTGGCATCACTGTCACATGCCAAGTCCTAATGTCACTATACTCAGACTGACATCACTGACAAGCTCATAATAACTCTGCTCTCTCTTGATGGGGAGCTGCTATCCAAAAGCTTGCAAGGTTAAAAGCTAGTATGGTTTTGAACACCTCTCCTCCATGTGACCTACTTGTTGTGTGTATGTACTGACATGCATGTGTAACTGATAGATGCACACACACACACACACACACACACACACACACACACGCACACACACTTCATGTTAATGTTTTTAAATGTAAGTAAATTGTAAAGTATTTTGTCTGAAATGTCTTTTCGTTATGTGTCGGACCACAGTAAGACTAGCTATCGCCATTGGTGTCGGCTAATGGGGATCCTAATACATCAAATCAAATCAAATCAAAATCAATTTAATCCCAATCAGAGATGCACTTTAGATGCACCCTGTCTTTATGTGCAAGGTAGACAGGAGAATGGGAGGTAGCTGTACTAGCAGAGTGGTTAGTGATTATAGTGATTATACTGTATGTACCATAAGTACTATTGACTTGAGGACCCCAGAGGCAATCAGTTATTTATGGCACTTCCTTGGGCTTCATCAGTGTCCATGTTGCTAATTGCAAACTGAACAAAGCATCATGCCATGGTCCACACTGACTCATATGACAGCTAAGAACAACACTGGAAATCAATGTCTCGACTATTCAACCAGGAACTGCTTCATGGTAATTGCACATTTCACATAGGCTATTGCACATTAATTACTTTTTTCCTTTGAATTCATAATTTATTATAATTTCCCCTTTTCACAACCAAGGGAATAAAATAGGAGCCATTTGTGACGAAACATACATACATTTTTTTTAAATAAAGCATCATAACATGGCAAAGACACTCTCCACATAGAGAGCAACCTAGTAAAATATTATCCAGGCTTTAACTGAGAACGGTTATGTGTGTAACCTTGGGACAGGAGGTTTTATTTGCTTTAGGAATTAGTAATGAACCCAATGTACTGTAGTGTATGTACCTCCAGGGTAAAGCCGATGACTTTGAAACACTGTTCCACCGCGTCAAACTGCTCCTTGTAGAAGGTGTTGTTCACTATGTCAGGGCCCAATTTAATGTGCTCGTTGAACAGATACCTGGGACAGAAGAAAGAAAAATGAACCACAAATAAGGTCATGATTGGGGGGTTAAGGCAGTAAAGTAGGTTATTAGGAAATTATAGTGTTAAGAGAGATAGGAAGGTTAATTGTGGGACCTACTTTGGGGTTTTGCTGTCTGATAGCTTGTAGTGGGCAAGTTTCTTCCTCTCGGCTAAACCAGCGTAGACGTAGTAGAATATGTGGAAGTTCTTCTCACCTCTGTAAGGACAGTCACAGGACAGGAATATGTCATCACATTAATATGTTTGATGATTGAAACACAAAGAATATTAATCACATCCAAGTCTGTCAGCTATGATTGCCTAGGATTACCAGAAGCCTATTTACAATCTCATAAAAAGCCAAAGATACAGTAAGATGTACTCTGAAACACATAATTGGCAAGCAACCAAGCTAATCTAGACTGCTGTGTTAAGTCAATTGTGATAGACTGTCATCAGTTTTAAAGCTATTTGTCATGCAATACTTATCACACCCGATTATAGGCTTCATGAGGGTTACATTTATACCACTTATTTATAATATAATTTTATTTCCCCCACATATATTTTTCCATTCCAGAAGAAAATCGACTTTTGGCACCTAAGACAATATAACCCCAGGAGAGAATTGGCACTTTGAATCTAGGCAGTAGGCACAGAGTTAACTGACAGACAACATTACTCTCAGAGAGTGCACCGATCCTTCACCCTCAGTCTGAATTTATCTCCCAAGAGCAAAAAGTCACCCTTTGAAGCCCCAATGAGGAGACATCGAGAGCTAGAATCTTTGATCAAACAGGAAATAAGCTATCCCCTCTCACTCGACCCTCTGCACTCCCTGGCCATGGGATAATACAACAGGAGGAATAAACTGCAGTGGGAAGGCAGTTCCACCAGCTTCAGAGGGACAGAGAAAAAAATCTCCCAATTATCCCTTGCCCTGCTTGACCAGAGGCTGCTAAGAAATTATAGAAGTAATGACTTTTGAGCAAATAGATGGACACACATATTAATTGGCCATTGGCCACAATCTGAATGTTGTTGTCATATGAAAGTCACAAGAATGACTTATACATATTACATGAAGACTATGTGCAAGTCAGATGAGGGCCATATGAATGCCTTAGTAAAGCTGTCTGAGAGGTTTTACGTGGCCTGATGGATGACGCGGGATTTCTCCAGGAGGTATTCAGAGATTTGCGCTCCGACAACGGTCCCCCCACAGGTAAACTTCATCTCCAGGTATTTCCCGAAGCGGCTGGAGTTGTCGTTGATGGCGGTGCACGCGTTCCCAAAAGCCTCCACCAAGTTATTGACCAATAGGATCTTCTCTTGGAGTGATCGATTATTGGCCTGCAAAGATATGGACGATCAGCATAAAACATATAATTTTAAGCGATGAGTAACAATAAAAACATGATCTGCAATGTTGTGCTGTAACAGGCAAAGTATCATGTTTGCTATCACAAGTGAACATGAAGTGCTGTAATTACATTCTAGTAATTTTTTATCTCACCTTTCCAAGCACTGTGAGCTGCTGGACCAATAGATGGGCGCTCTCTGTCTTTCCTGCACCGCTCTCTCCACTGATGATAATGCACTGCACAGAAACAACCAATCACCAGTTACTATGGTATTCTGATCTACTGACATGTTGCTATGCTTATACAGCACATACAGAATGTACTGTATCATTCATACATTATAGTTGAAATGGACTCGTGTACCTGGTCTGCGTTGTATGACACCATGGACTGGTAGGCTATGTCAGCGACAGCAAAGATGTGTGGCGGGTTGGCAGTGCGTTTAGCTCCTATGTACATCTTTGTGTACTGTGCAAGGAAAAGGATAAGGCACATGTAAGGGGATTTCATTTGAATTTGATACCAACAAGTAAGCTTGCTACACTATGTGCAGCTAATATGGGCTAAATCAAAATAAAACAACTTTCTAGCTGCCTTCTAGTATAGCAAAAAGAGAAAGAGATTAAAGACACGCTCCGGAACTTTGGCGAATAATATGTATTTTTTAAACCTTCCTCTTTGGGCTGGATGTGTCAATGTGTAATTCATACATGCATAATCTATGAGCAGAATTACAGTTTTACATCAATTAGCCACAAAATCCCTAGTTTGAAAGTGACTGTTTTTCTGGAGGCTGTGCCATTTTCCCCCAGGTGGGCCAGCCCCCTAGCAATTCGAGTTCAACCAATGAGCTTCAGCCCCTCGCCAATTGAGTGACTGTTAGCAAGAGGCATATCATGCACACACAGCAGAGTGAGAGTGAGCCATTTACTTTATGTTCGTATTCCTTTTCTAATTTCTAATTGTTGTTGCATTGCTGAGAAGGAACCTGCAAGTAAGCATTTCGTTGGACGGTGTATACCATATGTATCCCATACATACGACTAATAAAACTTGAAACTTGAGAGCAATGACGTGGTACCACTTTTGGCTCGTGAGCACTACTTTCAGAACTATTTTCAGAACTACTGGCTAGAAAGTACACAAAAGTACCGGAGAATCTCTTTAAGCAATTTTCAAAAATGTGTTTATTCCCATTACAGTGCAAGATACACACTCATCAGTGCAGGTGCTACTATTCTAAGTAATGACTAGTTTAATTATGTACAACATGCCACATTGGACAATATAACTTAACAGTAGTATCATGGCATTTGGTCTTGAAGGGTTCAAAGTGTGGCCAGTGAAGAGTGGAAGAGAGAGCGAGATAGAGAGAGAGAGAGCGAGTGAGAGACACAGCGGGAGTGTGGAAGTGAAACAGAGGAGAGAGGAAGTGGGGCACTGAGGCCCTAATGAGATATGGTCGGGTACATTCAGTAGTGTGTGTTTGACCAAATTAACACACACGCTCGCAGGAACACACACAAACAAACACACATCACACACACACACATACACACACCTGTGGGCTATACAGCTCCATCTTGTGAAATGGGTTAACTGCGATGAGGATGTCTCCAACGTAGGTATAGATCTGGTCCTTGGCGTAGCGCCTCTGAAGCTGCTCTGTGACTGAATTCTGGGAAGAGATCAAACATGCACATTCAATATTGTGACATTCAAAGGTATTAATTGATGTGAGATGAGACGTCAATACAGTATTTCAGTATCGTTTGATGAGGGCCTAGGTTTAGTGCAATGATTACTGAGGAAACATTGCAGTAAGATTAACACTTATTAGGATTGCTTACAGTATGTTGGTAAATTGGCGATATATCTGTCAGCATAAATAAGCAATATGCAACATAACATAAATGTACACTGTCGTTGTTTACATGAATATGAGCATTCTGGACTCAGTTCCATTTATCATCTCCGCCTTGATTTCATTAGGCGTTGTGCTCAGAACATACATTCTGTTTCCACCCCCTCCCTCGGCCCAGACTAGGATATAAACAAAACCAGCCATGTAGAAGAATGGGCGAAAATATCCCGAGGCGACTGAGCAATTTGTATGTTTCAATATGTCAATGGAGCACTCAGTTTGATAAATCACCCTAAATGTGTTTGGTACAAATATTGCTATTTTGCTTCTATGTTCCCATTCATTTAATACCGGTGCAGAGACTAGAGAGGAGTAATTCTGAGAGGAAACCCTCTCCTAACCTAAACTGTGGGTGGTTATCAATAACCTACACTCTTAGGAAAAAAGGTGCTATCTAGAACCTAAAGGGGTTCTTCGGCTGTCCCCATAGGAGAACCCTTTGAAGAACCCTTTTTGGTTCCAGGTAGAACCCTTTCCACAGAAACCCCAAAATAACCCAAAAGGGTTCTATCTGGAACCAAAAATTGTTATACCTGGAACCAAAAAGGGTTCTCCTATGGGGACAGCCGAATAACCATTTTGGAACCTTTTTTTCCAAGAGTGTAGGTCATGTATGGCAGCTTTGATGAGGATGGGGGCAACAAAAAATCTGAACTCATCATGAGGGGCTGCAGTGGCTCATGGATCTGTGTACCCACATCCATACCCACACATGCAGTCAGAGCCGGCCCTAGCCTTTTGGGGGCCCTAAGTGAAAAAATTAAAGTTGCTTCCGTTTTTGGAAATGTATCCGTGGGCCTACAAAAAAGGAAGTCGGCCGCCAGTTGCCCCTCCCCGACCTAGGTTATTAATACCATATGATAATAAAATATAACCACCTTGACACTGATTAACACAAAGCCGATTCTGTTTTTGTGTGGATCTGAAAGGATTGGATAGATTTTAGCAATATGGCTAACAATTCCACCTATTGGCTAAGGGGAAGCTATTACCATTTTGATAATACATATCCAATATCTTCAGCCAATTTAATCCCTTACCTCATCAAGTACTTCCAGGGTGACAAGGTCATCCACTTCGTCGTGTGTGGGGCTTGATGACATCATTTGACCACCTTTCTTTGTGTGGATGCGCTCATGCCTACAACACAGAATGCAAATATAAAGTCTAAAGCAACTAGTTGCATCTAAACAACTAACTTATAACTACAACATAGCTAAGTGATTGCAGTAGATGAATCCAGCATTTAACAATGGCTTCACATAACATTCCTCTATTATGTTATTTTCTTACAACTGCAATGCATTGACACCTTCTTCTCCTTTTACTTTCTATCTACTTAAATTAAACAAATCTCCCCCATCCACACACTCCCACATTAAAAAATACTACAGTTTACTATAAAATACTACAGTACTTACTATATAATTCTGTAGTAAACTGTGGTATACTGTAGAATACTAAACTACATACTTTAGTATCCTTCGATCATGTGTAGTACTTACTATATCATTTTGTAGTATACTGTAGAATACTATAGTAAATACTACAGTATACTACAGTCTGCAAAAACACTACAGTCCGCAAAAACAATACCGTTTTTTAAACTATAGTAATATTACAGTATTTCTTTTGCATATACCCTGCCGATTCCCATTTGTACCACCAATAAGTGAGAAACCTATACTACATGCCAATATAGACCATATATTGTGTTCCATACAGATTATAGAAAAGAGCAGAAGCGCTGAACTATCCGTTCAGACCCCAGTCCTACATACCTAGAGTTATGGATTATTTTTTGGTATTTCTCCAGTACAGTACCAGTCAAAAGTTTGGACACACCTACTCATTCAAGGGTTTTTCTTTCTTTCTTTACTATTTTCTACATTGTATAATAATAGTGAAGACATCAAAACTATGAAATAACACATATGGAATCATGAGGTAACCAAAAAAGTGTTAAACAAACATTTGAGATTCTTCAAAGTAGCCACCCTTTGCCTGGATGACAGCTTTGCAAACTCTTGGAATTCTCTCAAACAGCTTCACCTGGAATGCTTTTCCAACAGTCTTGAAGGAGTTCCCACATATACTGAGCACTTGTTGGCTGCTTTTCCTTCACTCTGTGGTCCAACTCATCCCAAACCATCTCAATTGGGTTGAGGTAAAGGGTGATTGTGGATGCCAGGTCATCTCATGCAGCACTCCATCACTCTCCTTCTTGGTCAAATAGCCCTTACACAGCCTGGAAGTGTGTTGGGTCATTGTCCTGTTGAAAAACAAATGATAGTCCCACTAAGTGCAAACCAGATGGGATGGCGTATCGCTGCAGAATGCTGTGGTAGCCATGCTGGTTAAGTGTGCCTTGAATTCTAAATAAATCACAGACAGTGTCACCAGCAAAGCACCCCCACACCATCACACCTCCTCCTCCATGCTTCACGGTGGGAACCACACATGCGGAGATCATCCGTTCACCTACTCTGCGTCTCACAAAGACACGGCGGTTGGAACCAAGAATCTCAAATTTGGACTCATATTTCCACTGGTCTAATGGCCATTGCTCTTGTTTCTTGGCCCAAGCAAGTCTCTTCTTCTTATTGGTGTCCTTTCATAGTGGTTTCTTTGCAGCAATTCGACCATGAAGGCCTGATTCACGCATCCTCCTCTGAACAGTTGATGTTGAAATGTGTCTGTTACTTGAACTCTGTGAAGCATTTATTTGGGCTACAATTTCTGAGGCTGGTAACTCTAATGAACTTATACTCTGCAGCAGAGGTAACTCTGGGTCTTCCTTTCCTGTGGCGGTCCTCATGAGAGCCAGTTTCATCACAGCGCTTGATGGTTTTTGCGACTGCACTTGAAGAAACTTTCAAAGTTCTTGACATTTTCCGCATTGACTGACCTTCATGTCTTAAAGTAATGATGGACTGTCGTTTCTCTTTGCTTATTTGAGCTTTTCTTGACATAATATGGACTTGGTCTTTTACCAAATAGGGCTATCTTCTGTATACCCCCCTACCTTGTCACAACACAACTGATTGGCTCAAATGCATTAAGAAGGAAAGAAATTCCACAAATTAACGTTTAACAAGGCACACCTGTTAATTGAAATGTATTCCAGGTGACTACCTCATAAAGCTGGTTGAGAGAATGCCAAGAGTGTGCAAAGCTGTCATCAAGGCAAAGGGTGGCTACTTTGAAGAATCTCAAATCTAAAATATGTTTTGATTTGTTTAACACTTTTTTGGTTACTAAATTTACATACACTTAGGTTGGAGTCATTAAAACTAGTTTTTCAACCACTCTACAAATTTCTTGATAAACAAACTATAGTTTTGGCAAGTCAGTTAGGACATCTACTTTGTGCATGACAGAAGTAATTTATCCAACAATTGTTTACAGACAGATTATTTCACTTATAATTCACTTTATCACAATTCCAGTGGCTCAGAAGTTTACATACACTAAGTTGACTGTGCCTTTAAACAGCTTGGAAAATTCTAGAAAATTATGTCATGGCTTTAGAAGCTTCTGACATCATTTGAGTCAATTGGAGGTGTATCTGTGGATGTATTTCAAGGCCAGCCTTCAAACTCAGTGCCTCTTTGCTTGACATCATGGGAAAATCAAAAGAAATCAGCCAAGACCTCCACAAGTCTGGTTCATCCTTGGGAGCAATTTCCAAACGCCTGAAGGTACTATGTTCATCTGTACAAACAATAGTACGCAAGTATAAACACCATGGGACCACGCAGCCGTCATACCGCTCAGGAAGGAGACGCGTTCTGTCTCCTAGAGATGAATGTACTTTGGTGCGTAAAGTGCAAATCAATCCCAAAACAACAGCAAAGGACCTTGTGAAGATGCTGGAGGAAACAGGTACAAAAGTATCTATATCCACAGTAAAAACAAGTCTTATATCGACATAACCTGAAAGGCCGCTCAGCAAGCAAGAAGCCACTGCTCCAAAACCGCCATAAAAAAGCCAGACTACGGTTTGCAACTGCACATGGGGACAAAGATCATACTTTTTGGAGAAATGTCCTCTGGTCTGATGAAACAAAAATAAAACTGTTTGGCCATAATGACCATCGTTATGTTTGGAGGAAAAGTGGGTGGCTTGCAAGCCGAAAAACACCATCCCAACCGTGAAACACGGGGGTGGCAGCATCATGCTGTGGGGGTGCTTTGCTGCAGGAGGGACTGGTGCACTTCACAAAATAGATGGCATCACGAGGAAGGAAAATTATGTGGATATATTGAAGCAACATCTCAAGACATCAGTCAGGAAGTTAAAGCTTGGTCGCAAATGGGTCTTCCAAATGAACAATGACCCCAAGCATACTTCCAAAGTTGTGGCAAAATAGCTTAAGGACAACAAAGTCAATGTATTTGAGTGGCCATCACAAAGCCCTGACCTCAATCCTATAGAAAATGTGTGGGCAGAAATGAAAAAGCGTGTGCGAGCAAGGAGGCCTACAAACCTGACTCAGTTACACCAGCTCTGTCAGGAGGAATGGGCCAAAATTCACCCTACTTATTGTGGGAAGCTTGTGGAAGGCTACCCGAAAGATTTGACCCAAGTTAAACAATTTAAAGGCAATGCTACCAAAAACGAATTGAGTGTATGTAAACTTCTGACCCACTGGGAATGTGATGAAATAAATAAAATATGAAATAAATCATTCTCTCTACTATTATTCTGACATTTCACATTCTTAAAATACAGTGGTGATCCTAACTAACCTAAGACAGATAATTTTATACTAGGATTAAATGTCAGGAATTGTGAAAAACTGAGTTTAAATGTATTTGGCTAAGGTGTATGTAAACTTCCGACTTCAACTGTATGTGTCATTTCATAGTTTTGATGTCTTCACTATTATTCTACAATGTAGAAAATAGTAAAAATAAAGAAAAACCCTGGAATGAGTAGGTGTGTCCAAACCTTTGACTGGTACTGTATACTACAATTTGTTTTACTATAGTAATACTACAGTATTTATACTATAGTATTTTTCCATGTGGGCTGATCAATCTAGATCGAATCACTCTAGATCAGGGGTCTCCAACCCTGTTACAGGAGAGCTAAACTGTAAACAGTAAACTACCATCCTGTAGGTTTTCATTCCAACCCAGTTTTAACTAACCTGATTCAGCTTATCAACCAGCTAATTATTAGAATCAATCAGGTGCTCTAGATTAGGGTTGGTGCAAAAACCTACAGGACGTTTGCTCTCCAATAACAGGGTAGGAGAGCCCTGGTCTAGATCTATGCACGCTGTGCTTCTACAGAAGCTTTTTACCACCGATGAGCACCTCTCTTGAGTGCGACTCCAAACAAGCATTTACCTCCCCAGGTGGATAAAGGTTGAGACTGACCACAACAGAGCTTGACCAACTCTTGAACAAACAAATTGTTGGTCCCCACTGATCTTATTGTTATTGTGTCTAACTGGCTAGTAGCTCCTTTTCCTGTTTTTTCCTTCCTTGCCTTGAGTGGTGGCACGACATGTCTTAATCCACGCTGTTTGACTCTACTGGCTGATTGTGCTTCACCTGATTGTAAAATGGCCGCTTCCGCTGTGACAATGTCATTTTTCCCCTATTTGATTGGTCATCATTTGATTTGTTAAAACATGGGTATAGGTTACAAAACTACAGTCAAAGTTAGACATGAAACAGAAGACAGAGGAACGAACAACACATCTACACCCAAAAGGGTCTAGACTGACTAAAACACATCATGGAACACAAGGATGCCAGTGTCATCCTTAGATGTCGACAACAATCATCTAGACACAGCACAATGACTTGATTTCAGAAAAGTGCTGGGTAGTGGGTAGGCTACAAACTACAGTCTACAGTTAGGGCTTTGATTAGACATAATAAGTGGGCAGGTAACTAGCTACCCCTACAAGTGCATTCATATCCCCTACCTGTCGTTACTGTCTGTGCTTCTGTCTGTCTTTCCATGATGGCTTAAATGACAGAAATAACATTACAGTTCATAAGCAGGATATGATATGCAGTTGCAGTGATTGAACTTGATATCTGGGCTTCAGGGGCCCAACATTTGACACAAAATCTGACTCATAACTTCTCCTCCTTCAGTCACTGCTGAAACCTTGAGCCTGAAGCTGACACAATATCCAGCTGATGCGCAATTTGGATTACTGTCTACATCCAAGTTAAGATGATGCCTATTTCCTCCAATGGCAGACAGTTGTGCAACCAGTAGGAACGTAATATAACGTAATGCAACTTCAAGTACTGTGTGGAGTAGATGAAGCTTGAGTTTGAAAGTTAAGATTAAACAAATCCACTACATGTCGACATTGGATCACGGCATGGGTCCCTTTTGTAGATAACAAGTGACATGACTGTACTATAACATGTAAAACATGCAAGGTTATATAAGAATATTTATAAACTGGGTGGTTCGAGCCCTGAATGCTGATTGGCTGACAGCCATGGTATATCAGACCGTATACCACGGGTATGACAAAACATTTATTTTTACTGCTCTAATTACATTGGTAACCAGTTTATAATAGCAATAAGGAACCTCGGGGGTTTGTGGTATACGGCCAATATACTACGGCTAAGGGCTGTATCCAGGCCTACAAACAGCCCTTAGCCGTGGTATATTGGCCATACACCACACACCCTCGTGCCTTATTGCTTAAATATACATGACCAACAGGGAGATGTTATGAAATACATTATGACATTCATATGGAAGGAGTTTCTAGAATGCACCATATGTAATGCAAAGGTCAATTGGATCCTGAATACATAGTGCTATGTGGTGCCTTTGTAGCCTTTATCCTTCTGCCATTGGCTAACAGAGGTCATCTGCATCATGACAGTACCTTGTCTTCCCAGTGGTTCCTATCTGCTGGTTGAGGTCTATGAGTTCCATTAGCTGTTTCTGCAGGATCCTCTCTCGACCTACAATCTGTCTGATGAACACATGTTGGAGCAGGTCTAGAACGTTAGGCCTCAGCTCAAAGTCCTTGATCAGACATCTGTGGGTGAGACAGTTAGACAGGGAGAATGTTACTGATGCTCTGGGCCATGCAATCAGCAAGTGAACATTATAATATTCAGATTCATGCTTCTATTTTAGGGGGTGAATGGTTTATGAAGAGCAAATCTGAAGAGGATAATAAACCAATTATGTTCGCCTGTAAATGAGAGGGAAGGTTTACACGTTTGTACACTGTAATTAGCAACAACACACACACGCACACACATACACACACACACACAGACACACACACACACACACACACACACACACACACACACAAACAGACACACACACACCCAGCTCCCCTTATACTCACTTGCAGATGAAGTCGTTAAAGTGGTCCGACCACAGCTCAGGCTGGTACAGGGTAGGTGGAGGGTTTCTGTACGGGGAAATAATCAAAAGATAAGATAAAATGTGAATTACACAGACTGGGAGGAGAACAGAGGCTAAGGCTGGGAGCAGGATAATGGAATGAAATCTTAACACTGTGCTTTATTTCAGATACCAAGAGACATCTCAATGTTAAGCTAAACACTCACATACAGTGGGGAGAACAAGTATTTGATACACTGCCGATTATGCAGGTTTTCCTACTTACAAAGCATGTAGAGTGTAATTTTTATCATAGGTACACTTCAACTGTGAGAGACGGAATCTAAAACAAAAATCCAGAAAATCATATTGTATGATTTTAAAGTAATTAATTTGCATTTTATTGCATGACATAAGTATTTGATACATCAGAAAAGCAGAACTTAATATTTGGTACAGAAACCTTTGTTTGCAATTACAGAGATCATACGTTTCCTGTAGGTCTTGACCAGGTTTGCACACACTGCAGCAGGGATTTTGGCCCACTCCTCCATACAGACCTTCTCCAGATCCTTCAGGTTTCGGGGCTGTCGCTGGGCAATACAGACTTTCAGCTCCCTCCAAAGATGTTCTATTGGGTTCAGGTCTGGAGACTGGCTAGGCCACTCCAGGACCTTGAGATGCTTCTTACAGAGCCACTCTTTAGTTGCCCTGGCTGTGTGTTTCGGGTCGTTGTCATGCTGGAAGACCCAGCCACGACCCATCTTCAATGCTCTTACTGAGGGAAGGAGGTTGTTGGCCAAGATCTCGCGATACATGGCCCCATCCATCCTCCCTTCAATACGGTGCAGTCGTCCTGTCCCCTTTGCAAAAAAGCATCCCCAAAGAATGATGTTTCCACCTCCATGCTTCACGGTTGGGATGGTGTTCTTGGGGTTGTACTCATCCTTCTTCTTCCTCCAAACCAATCTCTATTTTTGTCTCATCAGACCACATGACCTTCTCCCATTCCTCCTCTGGATCATCCATATGGTCATTGGCAAACTTCAGACGGGCCTGGACATGCGCTGGCTTGAGCAGGGGGACCTTGCGTGCGCTGCAGGATTTTAATCCATGACGGCGTAGTGTGTTACTAATGGTTTTCTTTGAGACTGTGGTCCCAGCTCTCTTCAGGTCATTGACCAGGTCCTGCCGTGTAGTTCTGGGATGATCCCTCACCTTCCTCATGATCATTGATGCCCCACGAGGTGAGATCTTGCATGGAGCCCCAGACCGAGGGTGATTGACCGTCATCTTGAATTTCTTCCATTTTCTAATAATTGCGCCAACAGTTGTTGCCTTCTCACCAAGCTGCTTGCCTATTGTCCTGTAGCCCATCCCAGCCTTGTGCAGGTCTACAATTTTATCCCTGATGTCCTTACACAGCTCTCTGGTCTTGAGGTTGGAGTCTGTTTGATTGAGTGTGTGGACAGGTGTCTTTTATACAGGTAACGAGTTCAAACAGGTGCAGTTAATACAGGTAATGAGTGGAGAACAGGAGGGCTTCTTAAAGAAAAACTAACAGGTCTGTGAGAGCCGGAATTCTTACTGGTTGGTAGGTGATCAAATACTTATGTCATGCAATAAAATGCAAATTAATTACTTAAAAATCATACAATGTGATTTACTGGATTTTAGATTCCGTCTCTCACAGTTGAAGTGTACCTATGATAAAAATTACAGACCTCTACATGCTTTGTAAGTAGGAAAACCTGCAAAATCGGCAGTGTATCAAATACTTGTTCTCTCCACTGTAGGTAAACTTTAAGTCCGCTTACACTACCTTACAAAAGTTTGGGGTCATTTAGAAATCTGCTTGTTTTCGAAAGAAAAGCAATTTCTTTGTCCATTAAAATAACATCAAATTGATCAGAAATACAGTGTAGACATTGTTAATGTTGTAAATGGCTATTGTAACTGGAAACGGCTGATTTTTTATGGAATATCTACATAGGCGTGCAGAGGCCCATTATCAGCAACCATCAGTCCTGTGTTCCAATGGCATGTTGTGTTTGCTAATCCAAGTTTATCATTTTAAAAGGCTAATTGATCATTAGAAAACCCTTTTGCAATTATGTTAGCACAGCTGAAAACTGTTGTGCTGATGAAAGAAGCAATAAAACTGGCCTTCTTGAGACTAGTTGAGTATCTGGAGCATCAGCAATTGTGGGTTCGATTACAGGCTCAAAATGGGCAGAAACAAATAACTTTCTTCTGAAACTCGTCAGTCTATTCTTGTTCTGAGAAATTAATGATATTCCATGCGAGAAATTGCCAAGAAACTGAAGATCTCGTACAACGCTGTGTACTACTCCCTTCACAGAACAGCGCAAACTGGCTCTAACCAGAGTAGAAAGAGGAGTGGGAGGCCCCGGTGCACAACTGAGCAAGAGGACAAATACATTAGAGTGTCTAGTTTGAGAAACAGACACGTCACAGGTCCTCAACTGGAAGCTTCATTAAATAGTACCCGCAAAACACCAGTCTCAACGTCAATAGTGAAGAGGCGACACCGGGATGCTGACCTTCTAGGCAGAGTTGCAAAGAAAAAGCCATATCTCAGACTGCCCATCTTAATCTTTTATTTTTATTTGCCAGTCTGATATATGGCTTTTTCTTTGATGGTTGCTGATAATGGGCCTCTGTACTCCTATGTAGATATTCCATTAATATCAGTTTCCAGCTACAATAGCCATTTACAACATTAACAATGTCTACACTGTATTTCTGATCAATTTGATGCTATTTTAATGGACAAAAAATTGGCTTTTCTTTCAAAAAACAATAACACTTCTAAGTGACCCCAAACTTTTGAACGGTAGTGTAGATCTCAGTATTTTGGTGAAAAACACCAACACATTATTTCTAACCTAAACAACACTAAGTTGTACTTGCAGAATGCTGGCATAAACTTGTCATGAGACCATCAAAATTATGACAGGTGTTATGCCAATCTGACATAACACAGTTATAAGACAGTTAGATGACAACATTATATCCATTATGCAGACTTGCTACTCCAATCTCAAAGTAGCCATCATGAATACAAAAAAGTGGTCCTTTAACAAGCAAATCCAGCCAAACACTGTAGTTAGCCCCCCAACCCTGACAAGACAAGACCTCGCCCACTGAGGAACAATAGCGCTAATTTGCTATAATTCCCTGTCCTGTTTAAAGTGGCTCTTTACGAGAGGGTGCTTGGCACAGGTTGTAAGAGTTGATATTGACTCGCTAACGCAGCGGGGCCTTTTCACGTCCACAATGACAGCGATTCATTGCTGTAATGGGAGGTCATACATCTCCTGGTTATCACACTTAGTTCACACCCCATTTAGACAGAGTGTGTGTCAGACATTTAAATGGACTCTGTTCCGCCGACGCTCCCACTATTAAAATGAATTCTTATCTGGAAGACTAACAGGTCTGGAGAAGCTGTGGGGAGGGGAGAGTCAAACATCTGCTATCTAGACCTGGATACTGGAGTTGAATGTGGAATCAAGGAGCTGAGAGGAAACAAGGACACATAGGGATATACTGGTGAGGGACTAAATGGCTTTGACTATTGTAAAAGGACGCAGCCATCAATAATACTGAGTCAAGATAATAGCAGGGGTCAAACAAGCTCATCATAGCTAATACCAATTCTCATGCAACTAATTAATCTGTGTTTCTAGTACAACCTACTCTATGTGTTTAAAATGAGTTATTCCGGAAACATTTTGACCATTCCTATACACTCCTGTATCTTTCTACTCCTCCTCCACAGGCTGTGGGTTGTAAAAGGGTTCTTTGCGGAGGTATGGGGTTTTACCAAGAACTGTTTTGATCTGAAGAACCCTTTCTGGAAGACAGGGGTTCTTTGTAAGGCAAAGGGTTCTACCTAGAACCTTTAACATCCTAAGAACCGCTTTTGGAAGAAAGGGTTCTTTGATGATTCTTTAGTAGGCAAGAAGGACTCTTTGGAAGGCAAGAATGGTTCTACATAGAACCATATATCATATATCCCAGCATGCTCTATTGCAGGGTGATTTTTAGAATTGTTTGTTTTAATATCTGTGTTTTTGCATGTACATTGATTTATTGATACATTTTATGCTACACCAAGAAAAATAGCATACATTTTTCTAAACTAATCCAATCCGTTAGTAGTTGGACTTATTGCACCCGTTACTGAGATGGTTGTTCCAGATGGTTGTTCCAGTTAAGATGATTGATTGAGGTATTCTCAGTATTCAAGCTTCCCTAAAAAATTCAACTTGTTGGATATCCTAACTCTGGTTGGATTCCAATAGTAATTAAACATCACTTTGCAAGCCAGCATAATGTGACTTGCAGGCCTGATGTGGCCTGTAAACCAGGAGTTTCCTAACACCACTGTGTTAGGGTATAACTAGGCCCATAGGGGAACCCTTTTTGATGCTAGGTAAAACCCTTCAAAGGGTTTTACCTAGCATCAAAAAGGGTTCCCCTATGGGGACAAACCGAATAACCCTACATGGTTCTACTTAGCACCTTTTTTTCTAAGAGTGTAACTTTGACCCTTCCTTCACCTAAATGTATGTATTTTGGACATACTGTATGCCGGGACATATTTTGCATGTGTATCTTTGCCTTCCTGTGTAGTGTGTATTTTTGACTTGACCTGGGGCCTGTTCCCTTCCCTTATCTGGCTGGGTGAGTGCTAGGCAGTGCCAGGCCAGGGAACGTGTTGGCTGAACTGCTCTCTCCAGGATCAAACCGGGATAATCCTGAACACAGGTTCCCTAGCCATAATCCAGCGGAGGAACAGCTTCCGGACATCTTGGGTGATGTCATCATGGCCATTAAATGGGGACAGCACTTCAAGCCTAAACACAACGTGTGCCTTCGCTGGTCAGTAGTGTGTGAGTAAGAGAATGAAATGAATCACTGTTGAACTCAAGACCCATTTGAATGCATTAGTGAAAATGCATTTACAAACCTCCTCAATTAAATGTGTTTGATTGCTTGTATACTGGCATGTCTGCTGGCATGACAGGACAGTGTTGGATGTAGAGTGTTGGCAAAACAAAGATGGATTTCCAAATACTTAATGGATAAGGGAATTATGTCAAATAAAAATATAAAAGTTTTGGCCACACAAAAGTGGCCAAACATTATTATTATTTTTTGAAAGAGAGAAAACCATCATCCCACTGAATCTATTGCATTTTGTCAATTTAACATGGTTTCTCAATGGAGATCCAACTGAATAAATCCTTGCCAGCATGGTGAAAGAGGAGTGTGAGGGAAGTGTGTAGAGAGAGCCTGCAGCTCTTGTAACAGCAGTCACAAAGATTCAGAGAAAGCTGTGTGATGATGACTGCTCTGGAGCAAAAAAACCCAAGCAAAGAGTACATCAACAACAGAGGGGATAGCTGAGAGAACGGTATTTATGTGTGTGTGTTTAGACAGAGAGGGACAGAATGAGAAAGAGAGAGAGACAAAGAGAGAGAGACAAAGACACAGAGAGAGAGAGAGAGAGAGAGAGAGAGAGAGAGAGAGAGAGAGAGAGAGAGAGAGAGAGAGAGAGAGAGAGAGGTGAAAGAAAGAAGGGGAAATAAGCTACTCTTTAGTCTTTTGGTGTGTTTACAATTGTTCCAGACTAGTGAGGTGTGTGTGTATGCCTGTGTGTGTAGTTGCACACAGTGGTGGGGTGGAGATGGACAAAGTGTTGTGGCGTCAAGATGACAGCGGTGATGAGCGCTTATGCAGCCGCCTCAGAACCTGAAGACCAACGACAGTAATCAGTAACCATTCACCTCCAACACACAGTGTGGGCAGAGGAGAAAAATATTATATCGATCCTATTTATCCACAGAAAGAGGAGGATCACAGAAAATAGCAGAGAGAGGTGGTACGTCTAAGCTGCTCTAATCCAAAAGAAAGCTATCTTTTCATTTTGCCTTGTGACAGATCCTAGCCCCACAGACAGTTGCACGGAAGGGCAATTCATCTCGCTGGCTACAGAACTGTAGAGTGCAAATGGTTTTGTAAATTGCAATACAAACGACCTGCACTGCCCTGCTTTGACGTTCTTTTCTACCAAGTGAAAAGCGCAGTAATGGAAATATGATTAACTCCTGAGTGGCGCAGTGGTCTAAGGCACTGCATCGCAGCGCTAACTGTGCCACTAGAGATCCTGGTTCGAATCCAGGCTCTGTCGCAGCCGGCCGCGACCGGGAGACTCATGGGCGGCGCACAATTGGCCCAGCGTCGTCCAGGGTAGGGGAGGGAATGGCCGGCAGGGATGTAGCTCAGTTGATAGAGCATGGCGTTTGCAACGCCAGGGTTGTGGGTTTGATTCCCACGGGGGGCCAGTATAAAAAAAACAAATATGTATTCCCTAACTGTAAGTCGCTCTGGATAAGAGCGTCTGCTAAATGACTAAAATGTAAAATGATTGCCGCATAAGATATAGGTTAGGCGTACATAAAACCTAGTTGTGATGATTGTGTTGTTATGTTGTGTATAAAGGGCCCTCACAGTGTTCTACAGGAGCACCATCGAGAGCATACTGTCAGGCTGTATCACAGCCTGGTACGGCAACTCCACCGCCGTGGACCGCAAGGCACTACAGAGGGTGGTACGCTCAGCCGAATGCACCATTGGGTGCACACTGCCTGCCCTCCAGGACACCTACAACACCAGGTGTTGCAGGAAGGCCATGAAAGATCATCAGGGACCTCAGCCTCCTGAGCCACGGCCTGTTCTCCCCGTTTTCATCACTCAAATGCGGGCAGTACACAAGCATTATGGCTAAAACTAAGACTGGCCAATAGCTTCTACCCCCAGACCATCAGGCTGCTGAATAGCTACTACTAGTCCGCTACCTGCTCCCCCTGTCACCCCCAGACTTTCTACCCCCCTCAACAGACATCTACCCTGCCCCCACCCCAAAGGACATTTATCATGCTGAATAGACACTCTCCTGAGTGGCGCAGTGGTCTAAGGCACTGCATCGCAGTGCTAACTGTGCCACTAGAGATCCTGGTTTGAATCCAGGCTCTGTCGCAGCTGGCCGCGACCGGGAGACTCATGGGCGGTGCACAATTGGCCCAGCGTCGTCCAGGGTAGGGGAGGGAATAGCCGGCAGGGATGTAACTCAGTTGATAGAGCATGGCGTTTGCAACGCCAGGGTTGTGGGTTCGATTCCCACGGGGGGCCAGTATAAAAAAATCGCTCTGGATAAGAGCGTCTGCTAAATGACTAAAAATGTAAAAAATGTAAAATGTGGACACCACAGCTGCCATCTGTGTAGCAGTTAGATTGCTAGGCTGATGTTAGTTGTTGCAATAACGTCTCGTTGTCTGATATCTAACAACAGATGATAGCTAACGCCTAGCCTTTAGCGCAGTGAGAACACTTCCTTCTCTATTGGATATCTTGCACTGATGACCCCACTTCGATCCCCAGATAGTTAAATGTGCAGAAATAGGAGCCCGACCTGGGGATTTTGAAGAGAGCTCTCATTGGATGGAGGTCGGAGAGGGGCGGGTCTCCATCTCCCAGCTCTATGGCAGTAATGCCCAGGGACCAGACGTCACAGCGAGCGTCATACGTGGAGTCCAACTGCTGCTCACAAGCTATCACCTGTAGACAGAGACACACACATTAAGATTAGCAGCAGGAAAATACAGTCTGTGTTTCTAGTAGTTTCTAAGGAGAATATTATTGAGAGTGTTTTGGGAGATACGGGCACACCTTTATCAACAACTGCTGCAGGCTTCTACAGGGAATATGGTACAGGTAGGACACGCACACACACACACACACACACACACACACACACACACACACACACACTCACACAAACACAAACAGACCATCATCAAGAGTGCATGCACCACACACACACACACACACACACGCACACACACGCATACACACACACAAACAAACCGCCATCAACAATATCCTTAGGCCAACATGGCATCCCCTTTACAAAATAGATCTCCCCATAGGAGACACATATGGTACGTACACAGACAGAGCATCGATACACACAGTTAAATCCACACCCAGACACCTCAATCACCTGCAGGGAAACAACAGTAATCATTCCCAAGGTACATACTTTAGTAGTGTACTCAAAAAAATGCATAATATTGTCCAAACATATCAATTACAACATCATTAAGACACCTTTATCAACAAGGGTCCCAAAAATAAATATTCTGAATGACAAAACGTCACATGAACATAATGAAGTACACATTAACGTGCAGAATGCACACCATAACACAGTACACATGCACAAACATAGACAAAGAGTTGTGTCATGAACATGTCACAACTCACATGAATAACAAGAAACCCCAAGCAATACGGGATCCTCATCTCAACAGTCATGAAGAATATTCAACATTTACAACAACAAGGTGAGCCAAGCTGATACATTAGAATCCATCTTGCCTTACCCTCAACTAAAATCCACTTAATTCGAGGTACTCTTATCTTTTTCCAACAAAGCACAGTAGGTACCATCTAACCCTTCATAAAATACTTCCAAAACTGGCAGAGAAACCTTACGATAGCCTATCCACTACTAAAGTCTGCCGCGCTCCTCTCTCGGTTTTCGTTCGGTGCTCTGTACATATCTTTTTTTAAAGTCCCTTTTTACTCAAATGGTCAACCTGAAAGGACATCCACCTCCGATTCTAATGTCATGTCATTAGCTATACTCTATGTAAACGGTATGTAAAATGCCATTTCTCTGCATGAGTTAATACCAAATAGATTTGCAAAGTGGATGTAAAAGTCATGTAAAAAATAAGAAGGCTGTTCTAACCAGGTCATCTTTAGCATCATGCTGCAGTGTGAGCTAGCCAAGCACTAATGTCTTGTGACAGACAAAAACATTGAGTAGCTGGTCAGAGGCCAATGCTCAGGCGAGATTTGGTTCTTATTCTACTTATCAAGGTCAACAAAAGTCTGTATTCTTTCTACAGGTCCAATGTTGGATGCTGTGTAAGAGTCTAGTGAGGTAAAGGGAATGAGGCCTACCTCTGGGGCCATCCAGAAAGGTGTTCCCACTGAGGTGTTCCTACGGAGACGAGTGTTCGTCAACTGGGCCGAAACACCTGCAGAAAGACACAAGGATAACATAACTCAATTAGATAGGAACCACAGTATGAACGGCTGTATACATTGGGACATCACAGTTCAGTTACATAGGACATCTATAGACACTGAGGAGCATTAAAACAATATAATGATTTTTTCATCTCATGTCCATCAGACAGAAACCAGAGCAGGTGGTTCCGATTATGAGCTGTCATAGGGTGAAATAGTGAAGTGCTATTCATATTCCAGCTGGGATGGATTAAGTAAATGATATTCCAAACCCACTCTGTAAACCATGATGGTGTGGTCACTGGTGACATTGAACAAAAACAGACATGTGCACAAACGCATGCACACACACACACACACACACACACACACACACACACACACACACACACACACACACACACACACACACACACACACACACACACACACACACACACACACACACATACTAGCAGTTACACACACACACACACACACACACACACACATATAGCCTCATATATAGCCTACACACACGCCAAGTTGTGATGGCTCTCAAGCAAATGATGGATTGCTTTGCATTACAAATACCCAAGGCGATTTATCAGGGCATTTGACTAGAGATCCATCATGAACAAACCTCAGAATGACTATATTTGCACTACACAATACTGACTGACCCATTCAAATCATGACATGATTTAATTGGAATTATTTGGTAAGTGTTCACATTATCTTCTGTTCGTTTTGAAAGGAGACTGTATACATTTCAAACAGCTATGTCTATGGCGGATATTTAACTAAGAATTATTATAAAGGTCAGGTTTAGTCATTCTGAATAGGACCCTGTGTCTGCTCTGCACTGTAGCCATAATGATTTGCAGAAGGCTGCTTTCTTTTCCTACCCCCACAGTTGTGAGGATAGGAAGATGTTACACACATGATGTGTGTGTAACACTCATGTGTTCATGTCAAAATGTCTGGACAATCAACGCCAGGCCGAGCCACAGTCGTGACTCCAGACTCCAGTCCAGACGAATCAGTGTGAAGCTGCAGTAGATGGTAGAGGAGCAGCTTGAACTGAATCCACTGATGAGCACTAGGTTATGAACAGAATGCAGCAAGACTACTATGGACTGAGAGAGAAGCTGTGCTTCAACAAATAGCTATGTGGTTACTATGTGCTTATATGTTTAAACAGACAACTGGAGAATTCCAAAGTATTTACAATATATGACGTGTTGCTAGCATAGATTAATATACAGTATACACTCCATCTGAGTAAACAAATCACAAATTTGTTAAACAATGTTAATGTTTGTTTTATCTATGCTGTATTTAATTATAGTAAATATTCATGAACTAGAGTATAAAATTGTGTTATTTGTAAAGAGTGTGTGGGGGATATCTCTCTGAGGACTTCCTTGTTGAATGGGTTAAACGGAATACTGGATGGAATGAATAGCAAGAAGAAGGAATGCAGTAAGCAGCAGATTCTCAACGGTGCTGTAGCAAACATCAAAAGGGATTAGGCTTATATGCAGGAGGGGATATATACAGGGCTGACACACTGTGCTGCTCGGTGCACTTCTCACAAACCTGCACCTGCGCATGCACACACATTCATGCATGCACACACACAAACGATGCATGCACAACTCATACATGTTACCAGCAGAAAAATGTGCACAGATATTCAGTACACAGACACATTTTAGTCATTTATCAGATGCTCTTATCCAGAGCGACTTGGATTAAGTGCATTGCTCAAGGGCACATTGACAGATTTTTCACCTAGTCAGCTCGGGGATTCAACCAGCAACCTTTTGGTTACTGGCCCAACGCTCTTACCTGTTCTGCTACCTGCTTACACACAAGTAAGCAGCAACACACACACACACACACACACACACACACACACACACACACACACACACACACACACACACACACACACACACACACACACACACACACACACACACACAATCAAACACACATACGTTCACACATATGAACCAGTATTTAACAATTTCATTATGTGTGATGAAATGGTTATGAGGCCCTCACATGTATGCACAAAGACGCCCCTATAAAAAGTCCCTGTGGCCATTCTGTTTCTACTACATTACCCAGAGGCAGGGCCTGGCAGGACACCCTTAATAATCATCAGAGAGATAACACTGTCAATTAGCATATTCATTAAGAAACTGAAAAGATGGCCTCCATCCATCTTTTTCTTCTCTTTTTCAGGGCTTATTTTTTCTCGGGGTGGTGATGAGTCACTGCAGGGGTTTTATCTTTTCAGCTGCTTAGTGTAGCGTAGGATCGTGCCGACCCCCCACATGAAAAACTATTATCCTCTGTGTGACGCAGGAGACATGTGTGGAGCAAGTATCCCTTCTTTCTTCTTCTCTCTCTCTCTCTCTCTCTCTCTCTCTCTCTCTCTCTCTCTCTCTCTCTCTCTCTCGCTCTGTACACCCTCTCTCCTAGCCACCTATGTCCGGCCCCCTATACCACCACTGTCTTCCTATTTTGTAGCTCTGGGCCGTCTGTCTCTCTGTAGCTCCACGTCTCAATTTCTATATTTCCCAGCTGACTACGGGGCCTTTCTCTTATCAAAATCAGTTACCAGGATTCAGGAGAGAAACGAAATACAGTTTTTCCTGCACAGCATGAAAGCCTATTTGAATAAATTTGCAGTTGAGTGTCTTTTAGTTTTCACCGTGGGTGAGATAACATGGGTCGCTAACCCCAACAAGAGTAGACTACATTAATTCAATGGAGGAGGATTGGGTGATTCTCACCATAATGACAGCACATTTGAAGCTAAATGGAGAAACATAACAAACTCTTCTCTGTTCCTATGATAATCCTCTTTTTTTTTATCATAGCAAAACATATTTAGGCGGCAAGTAGCCTAGTGGTTAAGAGCGTTTGGTCAGCAATCAAAATGTCACTGTTCGAATCCCCGAGCTGACTTGGTGAAAAATCTGTCGATGTGCCCTTGAGCAAGTTGCTCTGGATAAGAGCGTCTGCTAAAAATGTTTATTTCTGATGGGGTGCTTATCAAAATAAAAGGATGCTTGATCAAATGAATCTGACCATGGGATACTCAGACAGCCTCAAACACTCCTAGTTGTTTCTGGGTCACCTCCTAACTCTGTATTCATATTGTAGAGTGTAGCACTAGTATTTGTATGGTGGACTTACAGAGTCCCAACCTAAATCAGATCATACAGAAGAGTCATTTGAAAGGGAGGGGTACAGTGTGTTTCCTGGAGTGCAGGTTTGATTGAATTCTGCCCTCATTTGAATTCAGACACAGTATTCACTCGGAATGTGGTGAGTGACATATTAAACAACAGAGTGGAAGGAGCACATTGTGTGTCTAAATGACAGCTTCTCTTTAACAATGCCATAGCCTTTCTATAGTCTACCATGACTTTACTATCCGGACCAGACAATGCTTTTCTTCTGACTCTGATTTTGATGGAGCCAGGGGAACTTTGAAGCATGAGTCATCACTATCTCCCGCTCTCTTTCTCTCTGTGGGGTCATGAGTCATCACTATCTCCCTCTCTCTTTCTCTCTGTGGGGTCATGAGTCATCACTACCTCCCTCTCTCTTTCTCTCTGTGGGGTCATGAGTCATCACTATCGCCCTATCTCTTTCTCTCTGTGGGGTCATGAGTCATCACTATCGCGCTCTCTCTTTCTCTCTGTGGGGTCATGAGTCATCACTACCTCCCTCTCTCTTTCTCTCTGTGGGGTCATGAGTCATCACTACCTCTCTCTCTCTTTCTCTCTGTGGGGTCATGAGTCATCACTATCGCCCTATCTCTTTTTCTCTGTGGGGTCATGAGTCATCACTATCTCCCTCTCTCTTTCCCTCTGTGGGGTCATGAGTCATCACTATCGCCCTATCTCTTTCTCTCTGCGGGGTCATGAATCATCACTATCTCCCTTTCTCTTTCTCTCTGTGGGGTCATGAGTCATCACTATCGCCCTATCTCTTTCTCTCTGTGGGGTCATGAGTCATCACTATCGCGCTCTCTCTTTCTCTCTGTGGGGTCATGAGTTATCACTACCTCCCTCTCTCTTTCTCTCTGTGGGGTCATGAGTCATCACTACCTCTCTCTCTCTTTCTCTCTGTGGGGTCATGAGTCATCACTATCGCCCTATCTCTTTTTCTCTGTGGGGTCATGAGTCATCACTATCTCCCTCTCTCTTTCCCTCTGTGGGGTCATGAGTCATCACTATCGCCCTATCTCTTTCTCTCTGCGGGGTCATGAGTCATCACTATCTCCCTTTCTCTTTCTCTCTGTGGGGTCATGAGTCATCACTACCTACCTCTCTCTTTCTCTCTGTGGGGTCATGAGTCATCACTACCTCCCTCTCTCTTTCTCTCTGTGGGGTCATGAGTCATCACTACCTCCCTCTCTCTTTCTCTCTGTGGGGTCATGAGTCATCACTATCTCCCTCTCTCTTTCCCTCTGTGGGGTCATGAGTCATCACTACCTCCCTCTCTCTTTCTATCTGTGGGGTCATGAGTCATCACTATCTCCCTATCTCTTTCCCTCTGTGGGGTCTGCTCCTCCTATCTGCTCATTCCATATGTCCGGGTTCACACTCCTCCTCCTCCCCCTCTTCCTACCCTTGTGAATGCCAAGCTTCCCCGTTATCTATCCGCTACCCAAGATTCCCCCAAAGTAATTAGCGTCTTTACATTGCCTCTGCACTGGGGCTGATACGGACTGAAGCCGGGGTGGCGGCCATCTTACTGAGGGCTTGGTCGAGCACGGCGAGTCATGAGAGTGTCACTTGAGAGTAGCTTATAGCTAAAGTGGAGCCTAGCCAGAACTAAATACCTTGTTAATGGAAGTGTTAAACAGAGGAGCCGCAACAAAGAGCGCAAATGGGCGAAGTGTGCTATTTGTGACATTTCTATGGAGCCAACAAATATTCACAAGACCTATTACTCATTGGTTTAAGTGAAGGAAGAGAGCGAGGCAGCGACATGCGCAGGTTGATGCTTTTAAGAGAAGCCTCGCTTAACCGGCTGAATAAAGAGGAGATTCAGCTGTAATGGAAAGAGGCATGCTGCTTTTCAGGCCCCTAAAGGAGCTTTGCTGAGTCACTGCTGGAAATGGCCTGAATCATTTCACGTTATTCAGACTCTGGCTAGTGCACAGGGAGCTTAATTTGGTTAAGAAAAACACGAAACAAATCAGTGCTGCATTGCTAACACAGAGAGAATAACAACAGTGTCCTCTGCAGTGAGGCCAAATGCAGGAGATGCTGCGTCTAATGGAAATGTATTTGGTGCTACCCACCTACCACCTCCCCACCACCGGGTAAATGTATTCCACCCTGGATAAGAAAATAAATGTCAGCCAATTAAGGTGGCAAACAATTTGGGGTAATGGATTTGATCCATCGGCAGTATCACAGACACACAGGCACACATAGACCAGTGACAAATTAACACAATACACTGAGCCATACAGACACAGACACACACAAATGCACACGCACACACACACACAAACACACAGATCACAGAGCATACCAAAGTCCACCAGCTTCACCCCTCCTTGTGTGGTCAGTAGGATGTTGTTGCCTTTGACATCCCGGTGGATGGTCTTGTTGATGTGCAGATGATGGAGACCCTGTAACAGTAGAGATAGTAGTAATATAGTAAGTCATTGGAAAGAGGGCCATTCAATTCATAATTGGGAAAAGTCATTTCAGTCCTTCTCTCTCGCTCTCTGTCACAAGTCCATCCACCATTCAAAGAGCACTCTTACCGTGAGGGCCTCGTGTATGATGTAGGCAATGATCGCCTCATCCATTCTGTCTCCTCTCTTCAGCATGCCTTTGGCCAGGTCTGTCACCGAACCTCCATTGCAGAGCTACAGGCACATAAGAAAGACAGAAGACAATGACTTTCCTTTGCTAAACCGTAGCGTGAGTCAGCATATTCTGGCCAAAGCTGAGACAATGAGCATAAATCTAGATATGCCACATCTAGATGTGCATACTGTATCTTCGTATTGTGTAACACCCTTCTGATAAAAGTGGATAAAGAAATGACAGTGTCAATGAAGATTTCAGAGGGAATCTTCAAAGCTCTGAAGACCATGGTAGTGATAGTTGATTCTTTTGTTCAATCTCTCGACGCTTATCTTTTCGAAACAGCTTAGGGGGAGGTAGGAATCGTGCCTATAGAAAAAATGCAGATTCTTAAGAGGGGTATAATCGGCTTTGTGATGACTAAACTGTAATTATTAAAGATGTGCGAATCGAGGTCCTCGAATCGAGCACCTCCGCCTACTTTGGAGACTATTTCTGTCAAGAAGATTAAAATCCTTGCATATGCATATGCCTTGACGAAAACCCATGGAAAGTGTTTGAAAGTATACATTTGGCAGACAGCTTTACTGAGCAGCATTTCAAGGGAAAACAAACTTGAGTCATTTGATTTGTTTTGATTACCAAATAATCAGAACCCATTTTACACTACAAATTTTTTTTATTAAACCTAAGCTTGATTACACAACAAATCTCTCTTGTATGAAGAACTGTAACTTTCTGCATATTACATAAGGTTGCTATGTTACAGTGTGTGTAGTATAATCTATCTCCATAAAGTGAGATGTGGCTCTATTATCAATGTCAATGCCTGCCTGAAAATCACAGAAAATTGCCCTATGTGTTGCCAAGGCAACAATAATACCCCATTATTTTGGGCCGTTGTCAACTGACCTCCAGATAAAGAGAAAACGCCCTTGAGTGTCTACTGAGATGTGGAGGAAACAGAGTGCCACATAACATGACAATCTAAGTAGCTGTGTCTAAGTACTTTCTAGAATGATACAAAGACATCTCATCTGCATCTGCGGGAAGCTTGAATCAAGCAATAAATATTTTGTCTATGCACTCTCATGAATGGCACTTGTTTTGCCTGCATTTTCATGAGGAATTGCATGCATAAAAGCATTTTGCATTCTGAAAGGGACATTTCTATTTGTCTAATTATGCGTAGAACACTTATACTCCTATAATCAGAGACATCTCTGTCTCACTTGTGAATTGAAAGGATAATGAGGGAAGAACACTCAGTGGTTACGGAGAATTAGAAGCACCCTCCTGTGGAGGACAACCTAAAAATGTTTCACAATCATTCTCAGAGTGAGTCACAAAACACAAAATGTAATCGTCAATGTAATCATGTCATAAGAGGGATTTCATCTACTATGATGGAATTGTAACAAGTTATAGAGAGTTTATACAGTTTTAGTGATATTTGTTTCCATGATCATTCACACGTCACGGATATGCAAGCAAAACATTTTTTTCAATACTCAATTTCCAAAATATATGAGGATGGCAAATGGATCGGGGAAAATTGCAGTAACACAACCATGTTTTTATAGATAGCTTCTCTGTTTGTGACTTTGTAATGAGTTCCCAAAAAGACGGAGCCATTTTGTGATCTCATTACCATTCTGCCCACATGGCCCAAAGCCATTGTGCAGTGTGTTTCTGCCCTCATGTTTCTCTGCCAGTTACATGCATTAATTGAGCTAACCACAGGGAGTTGTAAATTGCCTGTTCCACTTAGCCTACAATTTAGAGTACACAGTGTGCACTTTTTAAATGGGAGAAAGGAAATGGTTGGAATATACAGTCATGACCGTAGTTATTGGCACCCTTAATAAAGATGAGCAACAAAAAAAACGGTATAAAATAAATAATACAAATACTGACGTATATTGTATGCTCTAAAATTACATTAGAAAATTATATTACTTTCTAAAAAATAAAATTACTCAGAGAAAAATATTTGCTTAACAAAAAATTATTGGTTTTCAACCACTGGTATGCATGGCCAAAGAGCCCCAAAACATTTGTCATCAAAAGAAGGATGCATAATATAGAAAAGAACCCCATACCTACTGTAAAATATGGTGGTGGATCTTTGATGATACAGGGCTATTTTGCTTCCACTGGTCATGGGGCCCTTGTTAAGGTCAATGACATCATGAACTGTACCTGGACATTTTAGCCAAAAACCTGTAGATGGAAATACTGTTGCTTTGATGTGCTTAAATTCTCCTATTTTCTTATGTTTCCTTCAACACTTAGATATGGACGTCATGACGTGTGATGACGGCAGACAAGATATGTGGCAGCCAGGTTGTGTAGTGTTAGGGAAGTCAGATGGATGTCAAGCGTCCCCTGTAGCTCAGTTGGTAGAGCATGGCACTTGCAACGCCAGGGTTCTGGGTTCGTTTCCCACGGGGGGCAGTATGAAAATGTATGCACTCACTAACTGTAAGTCGCTCTGGATAAGAGCATCTGCTAAATGACTAAAATGTAAAAGATGTGAGAGCTTCACACAGACCCCTAGAGGGCTGAACATGGGCCAACTGCTTTGCCCTTGCAAGGACTAAACCGTGGTATGTTGTCTCTGTCTGTCTGTCCTGATGATATGGAAAAACATTGTTAAATAGACACTCAGTCAAAACCCCAGTATTCCAGAAACTGTAACAGTAAGACTTCACTTCACTTCCTGCAAGCCTCGGCTATTTCCTATCAGCCTTTGCAGACAGACTGCAGTCAAGCAGAGAGTATCAGAAGCCTCTGCCGACAGGAGTGTCTCAGAGAGTCGGCTGAGCCTGACGTCAGAGTCCACATCACTGCCGAGATCACCTGTCATCATTAAATTACACAGGGCAAGGCAGACCGATCCATTTTAATGAGCTAGCTAGGCTCCAGTGCCATAGCATTAGCCAAGCGAAACGTTAGCGCTCTCTCTCCCAGCCGCACTGTTTGGTCTTCTAGAGTCCCGCATTTAACGCTAACATTAATTATTTTGGACATGTTGAAAGAGGCAGTCGCACCCGCTGGCTGACTGAAGACGATGTGTTAAATTTAACACTTTGTTACATTGTGTTTTATTTGGGATTACCTAGATTTAGCATATTAGCTTATTACGTTCTTGCATTTGAGTCACTTCAAGTCATGTTGCCAACTACTGTTACAGGTACACATCCAGGAATAGTTCATTCCATCAATACTCACATTTGGCCCTAAACCAGAACCCATCAAATCAGATAGAACTAGCTCTGTCAGACCTTCTGTCAACATGGGTCAAATATCCCCAGAATTCAGACAAGCCTACATGAAGAACATACACTTTAATGTCAGATATTGGCTTCATTTTGAAACCTCACGGTTATCGCCCCTGAGAGACTGTGGGCACATTATTACAGTCAGCTTTGGACAAGACATCAACATAACTCCTCACATGTTGGATGGAAATGACTTGAGACTTAGGGGCTAATACTGCTAGCTGCCATCACCGGCTCCATCCCTCTACCTTCTAAGAGACTAGCTGTTGGCTTTAAAAGTCTTAGCCTGCTATTTATACCCACAATAAAAATGGAGGGATGGTATGAAATACACTAACTAGTCACCACAAACACAAAGTCATAAACCCCACCTATTTCTACAATTTATCTTCTTAAAATCGGATTCTAAACCTAACCTTAACCCTAACCTTAACCACACTGCTAACCTTATGCCTAACTCTAACCTTAAAAGCCATTTTGACTTTGTGGCTGTGGTAACTAGTGGAAACCCATTGACGATAGCTAACTAGTGGTAGGGATGTGAGGCTTTCTGAGCTCCATACTGGGTCATCATCATTGGTATACTGGGTCCTGTCAATCATTAGCTAAGAGCTGTCACTGGGTACTGTGAGTCATCACATGATGATCCCGCCTATAGGATATGTGGACCTTAACCAATTACCATAATGCAACAAGACAGCTTCAAAAGAAATGCATATTGTGAATCACCATAGTTCTTCTTTGTCAGCTCAAAGGTTTGGCCAGTAAGCCCGAAACAGAACAGGATATGATCCAATACAGATCAGGTGCTGCTTTTGTCATGTAAATTAATTTAATGTATCAAAGACCATAAAAAAAAAAAGAAGAAAAAAAAAAGATGATGATGAGACAAATATGTATGCCCCCCCATACCCACCCCTTTTGATTGGGCATTCCATTTTAAGCTTGGAGATGTTTCCTCTAGGTGCAGCTAGTTATATTGATCAGTATAATGGTGTAGATCTCTGTTTACTGCAGCACAAAGAGATGTGAGCAGCAAAACACGTCTCCATAAAATGACACAAAGATTTCTTGTAAGAACAGCTACGCAAGTTTTTTTTCCAACATGTACATATCTCATGTTTTCGTTTGTTAGCTTTAAACTTGTGACAAAAAGGAAGCTTTATCATTGTGTGTGTATGTGTGTGTGTGAGTGAGTGAGTGCATGGTGTGCGTGTTTGGTCCTCTCCTGGGATAAACGTTCTCTGGCCAAGGTCTCTGATTTCTGACTGTGTTTAATGAAAAGCCCTAACAAACAAAGCCATTATAAACCTCATTGTTCATTAATGACGGCCAGGGTTGGAGACAACTTGGAGTCGGGGAGAACAAGGACAGTGTTTTTAAGGGAGTAAAATGGAGGCTTGAAGACAACAGAGCTGGAAGACAAATAGTGTGTTTAAAAAATAAAATAAAACATGATTAGATGCATGCTATTAACACCTTATATGAAATGATTTCACAACTTAAAGCGTAGAACAGAGCACTGGATTGCTGTTAAAATGAAGGTATTGGGTACACAGGGGCAGAGTGGTCCAGGGTTTGAAGCAGCAGCACACCATGATTGATATATGTGAGTAAAAAAGCAGAGTACCGGGCTATTTAAACGTCAGACTACGGATCCATCTTCTCAGCTCATTTCACCGACGGAATAATTATCTAGCCCTATCATAGGGATCGCTGTCTCAATATTTATGCCTCCTGGTGTATAATGAACGCAGTCTCCCCCCTGTTAGTTTATCTGCATTAAACATGCCATCGCTGCAATGATCCTTCATCATTATGGTGGGATGGTGGTCATAGAATGAATGGTTGCAGTGTGCTGCAATACTTATCATGCCAACGTGCTTAACGGTAATAGTTTCGTTGTTTTGGCTCATTTTCATTGGTTTGAAAATAAATCTATACAATATGTAGCCAGACCTATTCATTTACAGATCCCATTCCGATTCATGACGTAACAATGTCAACAAAGCTGACGACAACTGGCGTAACACTGTGATGATGACACTAGCTTACCTACATAAGGGTTTGCGTTGCAGTTTAACTCTGGTGTTATCAGCTCAGAGGTTATCCTTTGAGCTTTGATACTGAATGACATGGCTACAAGTATTTTTACACCGGCTTACCTTTACTCATGTCATCCAAAAGCACACACTGTAAGTGTAAGACAGGGTGGCATTAGGCACCGTATCTCTGTGAGGAATAGGAACCTCGACATACTGTAGCAACTCAGTGAGGGGAAACAGTAGTAGTCAGGCATAGGTATAGCTAGCCCTGCACACATGCAGCTAGTTTGCTGTCATTCCAGCTTCAGATTGAAGTGATTGTGTTAGCTGTGTAGTTGGCTAGCTCCTCTGAATAGTGTCCTGGCGAGAGAGCAAATGTTCTATGCCAGGCAAAATCGCACATCATTGTTATGGATGTATCTAAATTAATGTCACTAGAAAACAGCTTGAACAAACACAAATGTAGCTACTTGGCTGTTATTCTGGCAGCACTGTTTGATGTGACTGTGTTAGCCAAAGTTGGCTAGGTAGCAAGCAAGGGATAAGAATGTTGCTAGCCATCATGGCAATGGAACATTTATAACGAAGGTCCATAGATTGAGAACAAAAATACTTCACGACTGGGTCTCGTCACTTGCAACATAACCGATAGAATGAACGACCAGCCGGCTTGAGTAGCAACCCAAGATTTGTGTCAGGACTATATCTCATGGAAGGATTAAATAGTATGAATAAATTAATCTAAATAAAGTTTTTAATGAAAATATGTCAATCATTATTTGAATATGTTGGTAACACATTGTATAAAAGTGATAATGCCTTGACTTTGTCTCGGGCCTAACAACACCTGTGCCAAAATATCCTCCAAACACCGGCTTCTCAGGCAGTATCACTTAATTAACAATGTTTTATGTGCTGTTAGTGAGGAGAAGACTAATGTCCACTGATTAGAATAAAAATCATAAATACAACATGGGCACAGAATAGACTGCAATATCAATTTATGACTAATACGATGCTGGAAAAGCTATTAGTACCACAAAGATAATAATACAAAATGTAACATTAGGCTGACGTTATAGAGGTTGTTTGCTTAATGTATAATAAGGGACTGAAACACTGCTGTGTGTTTTCAAAGATAGGAGGCCATTGAAGTTGAATTAAAGTTTCTCCTAACTAAACTCCTAATTATGTTAGGTCATGGCTTTTTCATCATAAAGTACCAAGTAAATTTAAAAAGCAATGTGGAATATTATCTTGAGAATCAATAGCACAGTTCCTTGGGTTTACCATTCAACCATGAGAACCAAAAATATCAAGGTATACCATTTAGGTCGACAATATTCCCAATTAGAGAATCAAATTGGTTCCTTTATTGGTATCTTTGAAGTTTTGATAGGGTTGAGGTCTCAGACCTTCAATGGACTCAGATTGGGAGCAAGAGATGAAAGCTCCCTCATCTCCCAACATCCGCTATCTATCATAAAGGAGTCCACTAGAGAGACTGAGTTATAAGCACCAGAGCAGAGCCCAATGAGGAAGCAACAAAGTGAAGGATGCAATTTGTGCAGATCGTCGTCATAATGAGCAGTGTGGCGTGAGGAGAGGGGATCCTCTGATCCACAATGAAACATGGAAAATTGCAGTTCAGAAGGAAGGACCGTAACCATGGTGATTGCATCCTCTATCACCCATCCTCACCCCTTTGTATCTTCCCCTTTCCCTTTGTATACACACACTCTCATACAAACACTCGTACACACACAGATGCACGCACACACACACACACACATACACAGACACGCAGGCATGCACGCACACAAACACACACACATACACACTATGTCCAGTAACGCGACTGTCAGGCAGTGATTTCAGCCCTGTGGATTAGTCCGTCAGATTTGGGCTGCTGGCTTGAGGTTTTTGCGTGTGGAAAGAGTTTGCATACAGATATGCAAAACACAGTGGAGATAGAGCAAACAAAGTAGCAAAGCTGGCTGAACTCCCCCAAACACTGGCTTTGCTTTTCTAACTCGTGGTAATTGTGTTCCACTGAAATACCTCAGGGAGCCCTAGCGAGGACTTAAAACAAAGGCACAATTGGTACATATCAACACTGGCCTTGTGACAGAATAGGATTTATTCAAACTAAGACTGCGGTCCTTGATTGGTATGCTTTGAAAGTCTGAATGTTGTGGTAACATTGTATTCAGAGTATGCATTTGCTGATTATGCTAACAGAAAACCCCTGTCCTCCTGCTGGTAACATTATTGGATTGAAGTACGACTTTCATTCAGAGAGGAGCCTGACATCTAAAGTCAGACAGGTGATTAAACGACCCTTCCACCGAGAAGGAAACTGAGGAGAGCCAGACAGAAACATAAACTGGCAATGTGAAAACGATCTACTGGGCTAGCATTACACAGAGAGGGGATAGATGATAATGTTCAAGCCCTCTGAGCATGGATAACAGAAATGTGTGAGCTTTGTTCAAGCTTGGCTACTTTACCTTAGATTACAGACTTGTAAAAGAGGCTACGGGTAATGGAAACAGTCTAAAGCATCACACAGAAGACAGTGGCATGGAGGACAACATCAGTTAAGTTAAATAACCTTCCCTGAGGCACAGCAGAGAGGTTGCTTGTCCTGCATTCTGTGATAGGGGCTCACAAACAAATGCTGGGTACACACAAACACAAACGTGCACACACAATCACGTGCACATTCACATTCACACTCACAGAACTCAAACACGCACACACACACACTTACACTGGCAAACACTGTTTGGTAACATATCCTACACCTATGCCTACATACAAAGATATTATGCTATTACACACAAACAAACACACAACTGGAATCTGAACATCTAACACAGACAGCAGGTGTGACTTTTGGCGCTGTGAGCTTTCCCACCAGAGCCTCTTGGGCAAGCTGACCATTATTACCAGCCATTCATATTATATTTGAAACAATCTCTCTCGATCTTCACAGCTCCTGAGTGGCGCAGTGGTCTAAGGCTCTGTCGCAGCCGGCCACGACCGGGAGACTCATGGGCGGCGCACAATTGGCCCAGAGTCGTCCAGGGTAGGGGAGGGAATGGCCGGCAGGGATGTAGCTCAGTTGATAGAGCATGGCGTTTGCAACGCCAGGGTTGTGGGTTCGATTCCCATGGGGGGCCAGTATAAAAAAAATAATAACAAAAACATGTATTCACTAACTGTAAGTCGCTCTGGATAAGAACGTCTGCTAAATGACAAAAATGTAAAAATGTTTTTCAGACAGCACAAAGCTCAGCTAGTGGTGCGTCAGACCTCGCTAACACTTTCCTCAGACGCAGGTTGACCTCCATTACACGTGTATTTGGGCTGTTCAAAGGGCTTCTGTGGGAAATTAAATATGAAGAATGCAGAGCTACGAGCCACACTGCCTCTCTCAATCATAACAACAACAAGGCCCCCTTGATTTTTTCTCTCAAATACCACCATTTTCAAATTGAGTCATGAAATTCACAGTCAGTACGTTCAGATGGATCAGGTTGTTTTTCATTGTATGAATAAAAAGCAGCCAGGCAAAAGTCTCCGACTTCACTGCAGTTATTCTTCCTCTTGAGCCAGCCAAATACTGTGCTTGACTTGACATGTTGAAATTAGGAAATCCTTTTTAATAGAGGCATTACACTGTACTTACAGTAGAACAATAAGTAACATTGACAAGTTTACTGGACTGCTGACATTGTGCCTTTGTATTCCCCTAAAAACTCACTACTAAACTGTAACAACAAATGCTTAAGTTTGAACAATATTTATGCATGTTGATCTTTTAATGTTCATGTTTATGTGCATTGTATAAAAGGGTCACCTGGGGATACTTGCTATAATCTTAACGCACATTGCTCAGCTAAATCTTTTACCTGAGGTTGAGTCTTAATCACACCATTATTGAACATGGGCTTCCAATGATGGGGCTTCTACAGAAGGTAACCCCAACTCAGTTCTTCCAGAGCAGTTATGCTTTCTGGTTTTCATCCATACCTTTCAATCAACAACTCTGGTCAATAAACTGTATTAATTGATCATTCAAACCATTGACTTGAGAAGAACAGCAAATACTGTGGCCCTTGACGGCCAGCATTCATGACACCTATACCCTTTTAACACTACTAAGCCGAGCTGAGCTAAACTGGTTACGAATCCACCATAAGTTGCTTGAACTGTGCTGGAAAGGACAATGTGAAAACAAAATACCTGAGCCAGACAATATGTTGGCGTTTGCAGGGTAGTATGAAAAGGGTATTAAACGTATATTTGCAGTTGTGACAACAGCCCCTGGACACCCAAAATAGACTGCGCTCAGCCAGACAAGAGCTAAATCAGGAGTCCACGCTGATTCGTGGAGACGGAGACGGACCAGGTAATATAAATCCCCCCTCTGCTTCTCTCAGCACGGCACAGGTTGAGCCAATGATACCAGAGCCCATATGGCCTTCTATGGGAAAGCTGTACGTCCAGACCTCCTGCTGGGGCTTATACTGTTACATAATACCTTGTCCCCACCTTCACCACTGTGCTGTCTACTGCGTATAGAGCCGACTAGCTGAAAAAATCTGTCATTGACCAAGGCACTTAACCCTAATTGCTCCTGTAAGTCGCTCTGGATAAGAGCGTCTTCTAAATGACTAAAATGTCAATGTAAATAGTTAGCCATTCTGTCCACATTGATGTACAGCAAAAAACATTGTAGGCTTTACCTCAAGAACTAGCCACAACTGGTCCCCGTTTTTGACATCCTTCTGGTAGTACATCCCAAAGAATTTGACCACATTGGAGTGGTCAGAGAGAGCCTTGAGGATATTGTATTCTGCTTCAATCTCCTCATCGATATCCTGGAAAACAATAACCAACATGGGTCAACATTCTAAAATGACAGAAGATTTGCCATGAATCCTCAATTATCTATCTGTAACAATTTGGCGTTCTGCAGCCAAATGTGATGATAAATTGTTTTGTCATGTTCTGTATTGAAACATATGCCAAATCACAATACATGCTCGCATCACAAAGAGGAATTAAACAGTCATAACGGAGCCAACAGCTTTAAGGGGAGTGGTTACTAAAGTGTAATCTCAATGCTTACGAATCAGATCATTTTTAATGAGTGATATTGTACATGTACTGTGTGTGGGGGTCAATGTTAGCAACCAGCTTGAGATTCCAATGTGACTGCATGCAGGTGTTCTCTGCAGGAACCAATCAACCGATTGATTAAAATGATGCTCCTCTCAGAGAACGGTCTATAGATAATTATTCTTCGATAATGAAAAACAGTAACAAACTCTCTACAGACTAATGAGACAGTTATTAAGATGATGCTAGAATTTAATGGATAAAAATAACTGTTCATTACGCTTTCACTTAATAGTGCCATTTTCTATTTTACCTGGAAAAGCGAATGAACAAAACAAGAGTTGCATAATCTAATTAAACCTTGTCCACGTATAGCTTTGAGTATCTTCTTTTGAAAGAAACCATTGTTAGGAATTGTAAACACTTCATGTTTAAAGTCAAGTGCTTACTGAGCTCCAGGGCCAATAATAAAAACCTATTACAGTCAAGTAGCTATTGTAGTTGATATTTTGTTCTTTCATCTCAACATAGCAATGTGCTGTTTGTGTCATATTTTTCAGCATCTCACCAGATTTCATTTCTCAAAACCGAGTGAGAGGAAGAAAATGTTAGTTCAATTTTATAGCCATTGCAACCACGTTAATTTCAAACGTGTATTTTCTCTAGATCAGTAATAAAAAATATGTTTTGTGAATGGACAATGAAACATTTCCCTCTTTCATGTAATTGTAGGGCCTTGAAAGGACATTCTAGGTGAATCTACAGATGATGCTTAGTGAATAAAAATTGCAGTGTGTGCCGAGACCCGAGAGCCAGACTTTGTGTTGTTAACAAAATAAAGGGAGGCTGATATTAAGCTTTACAGAGAGAGAGAGATGGAGATAGATAAAATATATAAATTGATAAAGAGAAAGAAAGAGAAATAACAATTTTAATGAGGAGGTTGGGGAAGTCTGCAGTGGAGACAGAAGACTGACCGAGAGAGAGAGACATAGTCTCCTGAGTGGCGCAGTGGTCTAAGGCGCTGCATCGCAGTGCTAACTGTGCCACTAGAGATCCTGGTTCGAATCCAGGCTCTGTCGCAGCCGGCCGCGACCGGGAGACTCATGGGCGGCGCACAATTGACCCAGCGTCGTCCAGGGTAGGGGAGGGAATGGCTGTCAGGGATGTAGCTCAGTTGATAGAACATGGCGTTTGCAACGCCAGGGTTGTGGGTTCGATTCCCACGGGGGGCCAGTATAAAAAAATATGTATTCACTAACTGTAAGTCGCTCTGGATAAGAGCGTCTGCTAAATGACGTAAATGTAAAATGATAGAGAATAGGAAATAAAGAAAGAGAGAAAAGATGGAGTGTGACCAAAGAGAAGACGGAGCCTCAGAGGAGAGCAGAAGCCAGTGAGATAGACCCGGCCCTTACAAAAAAAACGAGACATTTGCAGTTTAACATGTGAAAATCGCATTTTCACATTTGAAATGTCTGTTTTCACATGTTGAGCTTAAATTTCACATGAAACCATATTTTCACATGTATTAAATTTAGAGTTCACATGTTAACACCACCTTTTCTCATGTGAGGAGAATAACATGTTTTCACCTCACGTGAATTGCAGTTTCACATGTGAAATTGCATGTTCACGTGAAAAACAATCACATGTGAAAATCACATTTGCAGTTTCAAATGTAAGAAAACTCTTAATATGAAAATCTCACTTTCACATCTGGAATTACAAGTTCACATCTGAAAAAAATTCACATGTGAAAATCGAAGTTTCACATGTGGAATTGCAAGTTCACATATCCTCCTTTGGCCGCCATTCCTTCCAGTTCTCTGCTGCCAATGACTGGAACGAATTGCAAAAATCTCTGAAGCTGGAGACTCTTATCTCCCTCAATAACTTTAAGCATCAGTTGTCAGAGCACCTTACCGATCACTGCACCTGTACACAGCCCATCTGAAATTAGCCCACCCAACTACCTCATCCCTATATTGTTATTTATTTTGCTCATTTGCACCCCAGTATCTCTATTTGCACATAATCTCTTGCACATCTAGCATTCCAGTGTTAATACTATTGTAATTATTCTGCACTATAGCCTATTTATTGCCTTACCTCCATAACTTGCTACATTTGCACACACTGTATATATATTTTCTGTTGTATTTCTGACTTTATGTTTTTTACCCCATATGTAACTCTGTGTTGTTGTTTTATTGCACTACTATGCTTTATCTTGGCCAGGTCGCAGTTGTAAATGAGAACCTGTTCTCAACTGGCTTACCTGGTTAAATAAAGGTGAAGAAAAAAAATAAATAAAAAAAAATAAATAAATAAATAAACATATGGGGGTGAAATAATGTTATTCTCCTCACATGTGAAAAGGTAGTGTTAACATATTGCAGTAGCAATGTTTCCTACCTGAGTATAACAATTCAAGTGCGTAAAAAAGTATGATTTCTTATTCCTGAGCCATCCACTCCATTTTTATTGTAGTCCTCCATGGTGTTGCATTGATATACAGTACATGTATACTATGCGCTACCACAAGGGAGAGGCATTTGTAGTGTTTCTTATTCGTACGTTGGTACGTGACCATTGGAAGAAGTCCAGTGAAAAGAACAGCGAAGCTAGCTCTCCATATCTAGCGCTTTTTATCCTGTTTTCAAGTTTGTACACATGGATACATTTTCTAAATCTAGAGATTACCTGTTTAACTAAACTGTGTTGAGTTTTCTGGTCTTTTTTATGTATAATTTAATTGTTTTGACCGAGTGAAAAACAAGTGCGATTATCCGATTTTCATGAGTGTAGCCAAGCTAAGAAGCTAGCTAGCTAGTCTACTTTTGTATGCAAGTCAATGAGAACAAGATGGCGTTTCTGAGGATATTTTATTTCCGTTATAAATGTTTTGGCTCTTAGATAGTGGGGAGAACAAGTATTTGATACACTGCCGATTTTGCAGGTTTTCCTACTCACAAAGCATGTAGAGGTCTGTAATTTTTATCATAGATACACTTCAACTGTGAGAGACGGAATCTAAAACAAAAATCCAGAAAATCACATTGTATGATTTTTAAGTAATTAATTTGCATTTTATTGCATGACATACGTATTTGATCACCTACCAACCAGTAAGAATTCCGGCTCTCACGGACCTGTTAGTTTTTCTTTAATAATAATATGCCATTTAGCAGACGCTTTTATCCAAAGCGACTTACAGTCATGTGTGCATACATTTTTACGTATGGGTGGTCCCGGGGATCGAACCCACTACCCTGGCATTACAAGCGCCATGCTCTACCAATTGAGCTACAGAGAAGCCCTCCTGTTCTCCACTCATTACCTGTGTTAACTGCACCTGTATGAACTTGTTACCTGTATAAAAGACACCTGTCCACACACTCAATCAAACAGACTCCAACCTCTCCACAATGGCCAAGACCAGAGAGCTGTGTAAGGACATCAGGGATAAAATTGTAGACCTGCACAAGGCTGGGATGGGCTACAGGACAATAGGCAAGCAGCTTGGTGAGAAGGGAACAACTGTTGGCGCAATTATTAGAAAATGGAAGAAGTTCAAGATGACGGTCAATCACCCTCGGTCTGGGGCTCCATGCAAGATCTCACCTTGTGGGGCATCAATGATCATGAGGAAGGTGAGGGATCAGCCCAGAACTATAATAATAATAATAATAAGCCATTTAGCAGACGCTTTTATCCAAAGCGACTTACATTCATGTGCATACATTTTTACATATGGGTGGTCCCGGGGATCGAACCCACTACCCTGGCATTACAAGCGCCATGCTCTACCAATTGAGCTACAGAGGAAAACTACACGGCAGGACCTGGTCAATGACCTGAAGAGAGCTGGGACCACAGTCTCAAAGAAAACCATTAGTAACACACTACGCCATCATGGATTAAAATCCTGCAGCGCACGCAAGGTCCCCCTGCTCAAGCCAGCGCATGTCCAGGCCCGTCTGAAGTTTGCCAATGACCATCTGGATAATCCAGAGGAGGAATGGGAGAAGGTCAGGTGATCGGATGAGACAAAAATAGAGCTTTTTGGTCTAAACTCCACTCGCCGTGTTTGGAGGAAGAAGAAGGATGAGTACAACCCCAAGAACACCATCCCAACCGTGAAGCATGGAGGTGGAAACATCATTCTTTGGGGATGCTTTTCTGCAAAGGGGACAGGACGACTGCACCATATTGAGGGGAGGATGGATGGGGCCATGTATCGCGAGATCTTGGCCAACAACCTCCTTCCCTCAGTAAGAGCATTGAAGATGGGTCGTGGCTTGGTCTTCCAGCATGACAACGACCCGAAACACACAGCCAGGGCAACTAAGGAGTGGCTCCGTAAGAAGCATCTCAAGGTCCTGGAGTGGCCTAGCCAGTCTCCAGACCTGAACCCAATAGAAAATCTTTGGAGGGAGCTGAAAGTCCGTATTGCCCAGCGACAGCCCCGAAACCTGAAGGATCTGGAGAAGGTCTGTATGGAGGAGTGGGCCAAAATCCCTGCTGCAGTGTGTGCAAACCTGGTCAAGACCTACAGGAAACGTATGATCTCTGTAATTGCAAACAAAGGTTTCTGTACCAAATATTAAGTTCTGCTTTTCTGATGTATCAAATACTTATGTCATGCAATAAAATGCAAATTAATTACTTAAAAATCATACAATGTGATTTTCTGGATTTTTGTTTTAGATTCCGTCTCTCACAGTTGAAGTGTACCTATGATAAAAATTACAGATCTCTACATGCTTTGTAAGTAGGAAAACCTGCAAAATCGGCAGTGTATCAAATACTTGTTCTCCCCACTGTATATATATATATTTTTACAAACAAGGGCTCATATTGAGTGTATTTACATGTGTACATATGAACCACGCTAATTATATGTATTTTAGAATGTAACTTTTTATGAAATTTGTATATAACGGTTGCATGCTAATTGCTAACCGCTAGCTAGCTATTTTTGTTAGCTTCTGTTATTGTTAGCTGTCCATTGGTTTTTGTTACATTTAATACACAGGCTTAAAAGGGATTTTAATGTATCTGAAATTGTGTGAATGTGTTTGCTATTGGAATGGATGTAAAAATATAATTTTCTACAAAGAGTTTATTTTTAATTAGGGCTGTCAGAGTTAATCAGGCACAATTTTTTAAAATTGTGATTAATCACATGGTCTGAAAGCATTCAAAATACATGATCTATACAGTACAGCTTAAAACAACAATGCGATGTCAAAACAAATTTACCTTGAGGTTAAAGAAAGTGAGCTTTATCAATTTACCTGATTTTGCTAACTGTTACTTTGGACAAAATCAAGACGTCAATATTCTTTATATAAAAAAGCTCAAACGACAGCTCTATCTGAGCAAATTCAGAATTTGTTATTAATCGTAATTAATCACAGCAAAACTTGCGATTAACTAATTTACATGTTTTGTCATTTGACAGCCCTATTGAACAGTCAATATTCTGAGATTGAGAGAAATTGATAATAACTATACATTGGAAGTGAAACCCAGTGTTGGCCCTCTTGGTCTAATAGTCAAGACATTGGCTTCTCCTGTGGGAGACACAGGTTCCAATACCGCCGGTTACAAAAGCACACATGTGAAACTTAGAATAGCACATGTGAAATGTTGAGAAACCATGTGTCTGAGTCATGTGAAAAAATCTATGTGAAACTTCACACGTGTCCGAAAATGTGTCATTCATTTTCCTCACATGTGACATTTTTCTAATGTGTGAAAAATAAACGGGAAATTCCATGTGAAACTTCACATGTCCGAAAACCACGTGCCTGACTAATTTGTCATTTCTATTCATCATGGATGGTAGCCAAGGGCCTGAAGCTCCCTGAAACTCCCCACATGACAGGTCTGGGGCTACAGGTAATGTGATGTGTCCTCACTGTGGCTCCCCAGGACCATAAACATACCAAAGGCTACTACCGGCCAGTCACACTAATATATAGTAACCACAACACCTGCATGGCATGAAAGGACATTCCCAGTATTGGCCGGCTTTAAATACCAAACCACAACATGCTCATTTCAAAAGCATGCACCTCAACATGCAGACACAAATACTTCAGAACCTAAGTAAGGAAACATCACTCACATGGATGGGGTCCAGTATCTTGACAGCCGCTTTGCTGCCATCGATCTTGTTGAGCACTTTGTAGACTTTGCCATAAGTTCCTTTCCCGATGGTCTCGATGATCTCCCAGGTATCTGTCGGATCAGGAAAGGTGTCGAAGATAATCGATTTCCCTGATTGTGGAAACATCTTCATGAGAGATCTCCTGGGAAAGAGAGGGGGAAAGGAAGAACATGGCCAATGTGAATTAAAATGTCTTGTTAAAGCCCCAACTAGCTCCACTCAAATCAAATCAAATCAAATCAAATCAAATTTTATTGGTCACATGCGCCGAATACAACAGGTGCAGACATTACAGTGAAATGCTTACTTACAGCCCTTAACCAACAGTGCATTTATTTTAAACAAAAAAGTAAGAATAAAACAACAACAAAAAAGTGTTGAGAAAAAAAGAGCAGAAGTAAAATAAAGTGACAGTAGGGAGGCTATATATACAATAAAATAAAGTGACAGTAGGGAGGCTATATATACAGGGGGGTACCGTTGCATAGTCAATGTGCGGGGGCACCGGCTAGTTGAGGTAGTTGAGGTAATATGTACATGTGGGTAGAGTTAAAGTGACTATGCATAAATACTTAACAGAGTAGCAGCAGCGTAAAAAGATGGGGTGGGGGGGCAGTGCAAATAGTCCGGGTAGCCATGATTAGCTGTTCAGGAGTCTTATGGCTTGGGGGTAGAAGCTGTTGAGAAGTCTTTTGGACCTAGACTTGGCACTCCGGTACCGCTTGCCGTGCGGTAGCAGAGAGAACAGTCTATGACTAGGGTGGCTGGAGTCTTTGACAATTTTGAGGGCCTTCCTCTGACACCGCCTGGTATAGAGGTCCTGGATGGCAGGGAGCTTTGCCCCAGTGATGTACTGGGCCGTACGCACTACCCTCTGTAGTGCCTTGCGGTCAGAGGCCAAGCAGTTGCCATACCAGGCGGTGATGCAACCAGTCAGGATGCTCTCGATGGTGCAGCTGTAGAATTTTTTGAGGATCTGAGGACCCATGCCAAATCTTTTTAGTCTCCTGAGGGGGAATAGGCTTTGTCGTGCCCTCTTCACGACTGTCTTGGTGTGTTTGGACCATGATAGTTCGTTGGTGATGTGGACACCAAAGAACTTGAAGCTCTCAACCTGTTCCACTACAGCCCCGTCGATGAGAATGGGGGCGTGCTCAGTCCTCTTTTTTTTCCTGTAGTCCACAATCATCTCCTTTGTCTTGGTCACGTTGAGGGAGAGGTTGTTGTCCTGGCACCACACGGCCAGATCTCTGACCTCCTCCCTATAGGCTGTCTCATCGTTGTCGGTGATCAGGCCTACCACTGTTGTGTCGTCGGCAAACTTAATGATGGTGTTGGAGTCGTGCCTGGCCATGCAGTCATGGGTGAACAGAGAGTACAGGAGGGGACTGAGCACGCACCCCTGAGGGGCCCCCGTGTTGAGGATCAGTGTGGCAGATGTGTTGTTACCTACCCTTACCACCTGGGGGCGGCCCGTCAGGAAGTCCAGGATCCAGTTGCAGAGGGAGGTGTTTAGTCCCAGGATCCTTAGCTTAGTGATGAGCTTAGAGGGCACTATGGTGTTGAATGCTGAGCTGTAGTCAATGAATAGCATTCTCACGTAGGTGTTCCTCTTGTCCAGGTGGGAAAGGGCAGTGTGGAGTGCGATAGAGATTGCATCATCTGTGGATCTGTTGGGGCGGTATGCAAATTGGAGTGGGTCTAGGGTTTCTGGGATTATGCTGTTGATGTGAGCCATGACCAGTCTTTCAAAGCACTTCATGGCTACAGACGTCAGTGCTACGGGTCGGTAGTCATTTAGGCAGGTTATCTTAGAGTTCTTGGGCACGGGGACTATGGTGGTCTGCTTGAAACATGTTGGTATTACAGACTCAGTCAGGGACATGTTGAAAATGTCAGTGCAGACACTTGCCAGTTGGTCAGCACATGCTCGGAGTACACGTCCTGGTAATCCGTCTGGCCCTGCGGCCTTGTGAATGTTGACCTGCTTAAAAGTCTTACTCACATCGGCTACGGAGAGCGTGATCACATAGTCGTCCGGAACAGCTGGTGCTCTCATGCATGCTTCAGTGTTGCTTGCCTCGAAGCGAGCATAGAAGTGGTTTAGCTCGTCTGGTAGGCTTGTGTCACTGGGCAGCTCACGGCTGTGCTTCCCTTTGTAGTCTGTAATAGTTTTCAAGCCCTGCCACATCCGACGAGCGTCAGAGCCAGTGTAGTATGATTCAATCTTAGACCTGTATTGACTCTTTGCCTGTTTGATGGTTCGTCGGAGGTCATAGCGGGATTTCTTATAAGCGTCCGGGTTAGAGTCCCGTTCCTTGAAAGCGGCAGCTCTACCCTTTAGCTCAGTGCGGATGTTTCCTGTAATCCATGGCTTCTGGTTGGGGTATGTACGTACGGTCACTGTGGGGACGACATCATCGATGCACTTATTGATGAAGCCAGTGACTGATGTGGTATACTCCTCAATGCTGTCTGAAGAATCCCGGAACATGTTCCAGTATGTGCTAGCAAAACAGTCCTGTAGCTCAGCATCAGCATCCAATGTTCAAAGCGCAAGGCCTGTGCACGCTGTGTATTGGAGTTAATCAAGTATCCTTGAGTAATGTTCTCAGGACATTGTGAACAACCCTTACAATTACAATAATCTCAGTGGAATTCCAACAAGGATAAACGCTGCGGAAGTTACAAATCAAATCAAATCAAATCACATTTTATTTGTCACATACACGTGTTTAGCAGATGTTATTGCGGGTGTAACGAAATGCTTGTGCTTCTAGCTCCAACAGTGCAGTAATATCTAACAAGTAATATCTAACAATTTCACAACATATACCGAATACACACAAATCTAAGTAAGGAATGGAATTTAAGAATATATACATATATGGACAAGCAATGACAGAGCGGCATGGACTAAGATACAATATAATATTATAGAATACAGTATATACATATGAGATGAGTAGTGCAAGATATGTAAACATTATTAAAGTGACTAGTATTCAATTTCTTAAAGACGCCAGTGATTTCAATTGGCAGCAGCAGCCTCTAATGTGCTAGCGATGGCTATTTAACAGTCTGATGGCCTTGAGATAGAAGCTGTTTTTCATTCTCTCGGTCCCAGCTTTGATGCACCTGTACTGACCTCGCCTTCTGGATGAGAGCGGGGTGAACAGGCAGTGGCTCGGGTGGTTGATATCCTTGATGATCTTTTTGGCCTTCCAGTGACATCGGGTACTGTAGGTGTCCTGGGCAGGTAGTTTTCCCCCGGTAATGCGTTCGGCAGACCACACCACCCTCTGGAGAGCCCTGTGGTTGCGAGCGGTGCAGTTGCCGTACCAGGCGGTGATACAGCCCGACAGGATGCTCTCAATTGTGCAGTTTTGAGGGTTTTAGGTGCCAAGCCAAATTTCTTCAGCCTCCTGAGGTTGAAGAGGCTCTGTTGCGCCTTCTTCACCACACTGTCTGCGTGGGTGGACCATTTCAGTTTGTCAGTGATGTGTACGCCAAGGAACTTGAAGCTTTCCACCTTCTCCACTGCGGTCCCGTCAATGTGGATAGGGGGGTGCACCCTCTGCTGTGAACAGGGAGTACAGGAGGGGGCTGAGCACGCACCCTTGTGGGGCCCCCAGTGTTGAAAATCAGCGAAGTGGAGATGTTGTTTCCTACCTTCACCACCTGGGGGCAGCCCGTCAGGAAGTCCAGGACCCAGTTGCACAGGGCGGGGTTCAGACCCAGGGCCTCGAGCTTAATGATGAGCTTGGAGGGTACTATGGTGTTGAATGCTGAGCTATAGTCAATGAACAGCATTTTTATATAGGTATTCCTCTTGTCCAGATGGGATAGGGCAGTGTGCAGTGTGATGGCGATTGCATCGTCTGTGGATCTATTGGGGCGGTAAGCAAATTTAAGTGGGTCTAGGGTGACAGGTAAGGTAGAGGTGATATGATCCTTGACTAGTCTCTCAAAGCACTTCATGATGACAGAGGTGAGTGCTACGGGGCGATAGTCATTTAGTTTAGTTACCTTTGCTTTCTTGGGTACAGGAACAATGGTGGCCATCTTGAAGCATGTGGGGACAGCAGACTGGGAAAGGGAGAGATTGAATATGTCCATAAACACACCATCCAGCTGGTCTGCGCATGCTCTGAGGATGCGGCTAGGGATGCCGTCTCGCATGAATGGAAGCATGCAACCATGGTAACCACAATTGGAGGGAAATATGTAGAACTGCCAAGACTGGAGCAATATTGCTTCTTTGCAGAGATGTGAATCATTTGATTTGATGTGCCAAGAAGGTAGCCCTTTTGTTTGTTTGATGTTATAGTCATTAACGGACTGAAAAGACCCGAAATACAGCCAATGTTTTAGGTTTATTTATTCACACTGAAGAAAATAAGTGAAAGACCAAACAGTACAGATAAAAAAACAGGTAAAAACGGTATGCATGTGAGGTTGGAAGCCCAAAAGGGCTAAAATTGCTCAATCAGTTAAACAAAGCATATTAATTATAATTGTACATGATATACAAGAAAAAACATGTTTGATTATGTGTGTGTGTGTGTGTGTGTGTGTGTGTGTGTGTGTGTGTGTGTGTGTGTGTGTGTGTGTGTGTGTGTGTGAATGTGTGTGAGTGTGAGAGTTAGGCTACATGGAGGGGATTATTGGGTAGTTTGGTTCATCAGGCTGACCCCCAGTCTTCGCTTGAAGTTATTGAGGGATGATGATGTTTTAGCAATGTGAGTATAAGAATTCCAGAGTATGGTACCTCTGTATCTGATAGAGAATTGACTATGTGAGGTGTAGCAGTGGGGAGGGTGAAGGTTATCGCAGTGTCTTGCGTTATATAGATGGATTTCAGAATTAACCTGGAAGAATCCATTGAAGGATTTAGGTCAATTGTCTGGGAGGTATGAGTATTTGTAGATGAAAGTGCATAATTGGTGTGCATTAATGTCGTAAATTGTATGGTGAGTAATTTGTGTAGGTAGGAGGCATATGTACTGGCCCAGACAATATTCCAGTAAATTAAGCTAGAGTATAGAGTTAGGAAGCAAGCCTGATGAACCAAACCACTATTTGTTAGTAAAATATATTTTGATGGATATCCGAAGTAGGTGAGTAAATTTGTTCTTATACTTTTTGTAATTTGCAGAATTCAGGGGAGAAGGATTTGTGAGAAACTTTTTATACAACTTGTTTTTTTTAACTGAGGATTTTTTGAGACCGGTTGTAAACCAAGGTTTCCAGAACCCTTCTGCTGCTCTCTTATGTGGTTTAACTAAGGGAAAGCAGTGGTGAAATACAGAATGGAAAGATGTGAGAAAAGTTTGGTAAGCAGACTCCACATCAGCCTGATTATAAACACTTTCCATGAAATATCATCAATCAACATCTTAAAGCACTCACAATTACTTTTGTTAAATATTCTACATTTAATGCTACTAATCATTCCCATCTGTTGAAATTTGAATCTGAATCAACACAATCATTATATTTATAATTTGTCTCATTACTATCTAATGGGTTAAAGACAGTTATCAAGGTTGATATCCTGTCCAACTAAGAGAGATACAGAGTTGGAATCATCCAGAGAGTGGAACGGAAACATAGAAGTGCATGCCTCACATGTCCAATACAACCATACATTTGTGTTAGTTTTATCAACAGGGGTGCATGTCCTATGGAATGCACCTTGACACAGTCCACATAACACCACTGAAGACTTCAGAGGGTTATGACATTTAGAGCAATGTGTGTTTTTGGGCAGGAGGTTAGGTGAAACACATGAACAAACTAGAGTAAATATGTGTGTGTATGTGTAGGTGTGTATGCGTGTGTGAGTGGGAATGAGCCCTACCCCTTGGACATTGAAAACACTAGACGCACCAGTACTGAACAAATGACTGCCCTGTTAGCGTGGGCCGAGAACTCAGGCTGAAGTTTCTCTGGGTCCATTACGCGATCAAAGGCTTCCAAAACAAAACCTAATGGATGATCCCTCTAACATCAGAGACAACAATGGGATAGAACAGGAAGGCCTAAATAAGCCTACTGTCTTGATGTAAGGTAAAATACCAAAGGGTGAGTGTATCATTCCACCTGGAAGAAGGACTCTCAGTACTTTGATGGTGTACTTTGATGGTAGCCACTGGCCAGCAATGTTCAACCAATTGTCTTATACTGTATTAGTGAATAGATGGACGTACTACAGTTTGCGTATCTGAAAAGGCAACTAGACATAATAGGAAATCTCTAAAAGACCAACAACAACAAACATTTTGGGAATATAATGACCAATACAAAGCGCTTACTAGTACAGCGCATTCGGAAAGCATTCAGACCCCTTGACTTTTTCCACATTTTGTTACGTTACAGCCTTATTCTAAAATTGATTAAATTGTTTTTTTCCCTCATCAATCTACACACAATACGCCATGAAGACAAAGCAAAAACAGGTTTTTCAATTTTTTTGCAAATGTATTAAAAATAAAGAACGGAAATATCACATTTACATAAGTATTCAGACCCAATTTTAGAATAAGGCTGTAACGTAACAAAATATGGAAAAAGGGAAGGGGTCTGAATACATTCCGAATGCACTGTATCTCAGCCTAATTAGGCTATAAAGACACAGCTCAAGTTAAAGGCCTATAGGTACGTGCATCCTGTCAACTCCTCCAGTCACTACCTATGTGGAGATTGCATCCCACTGTGAGTTTCCTTAACTTGGATGTTTGAAAAATTAAGTAAAGTTTGTATTCTGACCCACATTCTGCAAACTCACACAGGGGTGTATGTTCCCATTTCCAAAAGCATCCAGAATCGAGAGTCAAAGCAGGGATATCAGTCCCTATCTCTAGAGCAGAGGACACATCACATTACCTGCAGCCCCAGTTGGTCTTCCATCTCCTGAATGGGGGCTTTACACTGCATGACCTACAATCACAGGAAGATAATGGGGGCAAGATAGCCCTCCCCCATCCCAGAAAACAAATGATAGTAACCAAATAAAAAGATCCAACCAACACTCAAAGAGCCATGTCTGCATGTAAAATGTGGTTTAGAAACAAACCAAACAGGCAGTAAGTTACAGCTGACAACCACACACAGTACACCTCCATGGGGCCAGATCAGTCAGGCCAAGGTTATCCCCTGATCAAACTCACACAACTTTGTCTATCTAATCCACAACAACACCAAAACCAACAACAGAAAAAAAAACTTACATCGTTTTGTCATTGTGCCTGGGGACATATTTGGAGGAGAATTAATCCATTTTCGGTGAATTCGGTTAGCTTCGAGGGAGTGAGAGAGGGAAAGCAACTATGAGTGTAAACAGCAGAGGAGGAGCTAACCAGCGCTAATCTCGCTAGCAATCCCCTCGCTCCTTCCATTGGAAACAATCTCTAAGTAGTAGGAGATATGTCAGGATTAAGAGGAATTAGCCAGTTGCACCATGAGCCTTTCCCCATATAGATGCCCATTCATACACAAAGCAAAGCTGATTAGCGCAACCTAAAAATATGGTGCTTGCTAAAGACACAGTGCCATCCATTTCTCTTCTTGGTGGTCTTGTACAGAATTGACTACTGAGCATTGTATTAACTCTATTGCATGTAATCCCTGTTATCCATGTACAGTGTTTTGTTAGGATAACATAAATATACTGAACAAAAATATAAACGCAACATGCAACAATTTCAACGATTTTACTGAGTTACAGTTCATATAAGGAAATCAGTCAATTGAAATAAATAAATTAGGCCCTAATCTATGCATTTCACATGACTGAGCAGGGGCGCAGCTATGGGTGGGCCTGGGAGGGCATAGGCCCACCCACTTGGGAGCCAGGCCCAGCCAATCAGAATGAGTTTTTCCCCACAAAATAACTTTATTACAGACAGAAATACTCCTCAATTTCATCAGCTGTCTGGGTGGCTGGTCTCAGACGGATGTGGAGGTCCTGGGCTGGCGTGGTTACACGTAATCTGCGGTTGTGAGGTCGGTTGGACGTACTGCCAAATTATCTAAAGCTACGTTGGAGACGGTTTATGGTAGAGAAATGAACATTCAATTCTCTGGCAACAGCTCAGGTGGACATTCCTGCAGTCAGCGTGCCAATTGCATGCTCCCTCAAAACTTGAGACATACGTGGCATTGTGTTGTGTGACGAAACTGCACATTTTAGAGTGACCTTTTATTGTCCCCAGCACAAGGTGCACCTGTGTAATGATCATGATGTTTAATCAGCTTCTTAATATGCCACACCTGTCAGGTGGATGGATTATTTTGGCAAAGGAGAAATTCTCACTAAAAGGGATGTAAACAAATTTGTGGCCAAAATTTGAGAGAAATACTTTACATGTTGTGTATATATTTTTGATCAGTACTGAACAAAAATATAAACACAACATGTAAAGTGTAGTTCCCATGTTTCATGACCTGTTGAACCACTACACATAAACTCTGTATTTCATACATTCAGGGCAACATTTTCTTTGCGCAAAATAATTGTGCAAAGTGCTAAAACTACTCTAAACCTCATTGAAATCTCACAGTGTGAGTTAATTTGTAACTTTTCTTCAACAATATGCATTATAAAGGAAGCGAGTATTTAAATAGAGTTGAGTAAACTTAGCAATGCATAAATAGTCACAGCTTTATAGTGCACATAATTGAAGAAAAGTTTCAATTTAATGCCAGATTCTAATGAGATTTATGGTATTTTTTGCACTTTGCACAATGCTTTTGCAGTCTGAAAATGTCTCTTGTTTAAATGTTTGTGTTAAAAATGAACATGAATAAATCAGTTTAAAAAAGTTTAAGGTTTGTGACTAAACCTGATTACATACATTATTCTACAGGGACATTTATCAGCAATTACCTATGCAGAGCAATTAGGCTTCTATACAGGCGTTCAAGTCTGCCATAATAGAGCTGCTTGTTAGTGTAATGTACAGGGCCTAAGTAACCCACAGAAATTGTAAATAATGTATTACAACTCTATACGTGATGACATATTGTAACATAGAAGACATGGGTGAGATCTAAGAATTGGCTGGCTCACCCTAACACTAACACATGCTGTGGGGACTTAACCCTAGGAGGAGATTCTGACTGTGTGTGGTGTGTGTGTGTGTGTGTGTGTGTGTGTGTGTGTGTGTATGTGAGTGTGTGTGTGCCTGCTTGCTCAGACTGAAGTGTTTAGGTAGAAGGATTAGCTGCTAGGAGCAGAGAAACTCAATAATGAAGAAGAGAAAAGAGTGTGTACTACCTCTATATGCCATACCTTGAGTTTCGATCTAACTTTCTGCACCAATTCGAATTGACAAGACCCATAATACAAATAAACGGCTACAAATGTGACGCACTGGTCAACCTGATTTGTGTTTCAGTAAGACACAAGTTTGGCTGGTTGAGGCCCTTAAGAGAAACAGGAGACCCTATCTGACCGCCACAAGGGGTAATGAGACCTGGTTAATCTGTGTCTGATGAGTGGGTTAAAGTTTCGTCTTAACCTTGGCATTGGAAGGCATGCCAGGATAAACTTTCTCATTTGGGTATATCAAAGTCAACTTGTCTTGGCCATTACAGTCTCCCTGATTGTCTGTATTTACATTATTAGTCATTTATAGGGAAGCATGTGCTTTAATATTTAAAGTGTAAACCAAATGTAAGAGTATATTTTATTGCTCTCCTGTTGATAAGCCTTCACGGAATCCAGCACAAAAATCCACATAGAATATTACCTGCTAGCATGCTCTGATCTAACATTTGGTTGTTAATAACACACCTCAGATATGTATTTCCATAAATATATTACATTTTCAACCATTGCTACTGTCATTATGTTTTCACACAGATAAAGGAGTAAAGTAAACTGCTCTTAAGAGTGACCCACTTCACAATAGACTTATAGATATATTATTGTAACAATGACCTGAAGCTCCAGAGTTTTACAGAAACAAGCCTGTTGACAACTACCATCACATGTAAAAAGTTAATACAACATAAAGATTCACTGACCTTTGAGAGGGAAGAAGCCTGGTTCTACCCAAAGACACACCATGCTCACATGCAGTCACTCCCAATGACTTGCAAATAAGACAAGCTCCAACTACACAAACACTCTTCTTTGCATGCATTGACAATAAACTTCAGTGTGCACATCTCAAAAGGCCAAAGACTGAGACCTACTGTGCAGTCCATTTCAAATGATTCTCATAACCATCAAAAGCATCAGTTTAACAGCCAGACCTGAAATCAAATTATAATTTCAATATACTTACTGCTCTGAGAGTGCGTCTACATGTTTGAGTATCAATCCTTGATATCAGTGTTAATCAGCAAGAGCGGTCTGTAGTCACTCACGGCTGGGCTCACCTTCTTCAACAATCTATTATTCATCCAGAATAAGTAACACTATATTGCAGAGTATGTTAAAGTTATCACGCTCTGACAATCAGTTTAATGGTCCTTCCTATGGAGGCATTGGGAAGTCCGATAGATGAATCCATAAATGAGACTAGAGATGGCATCTTCAAAACAGGCTTCAGCATGGGCACCCAGAAGTCCTAGTCAGGTGAGACGGGCATGACTTCATCAAAGTCTCCTCAGAATCACTTGATGGTGGTATCGGCTTACAATGCACTAGTGTTTTGTTTAGCCTGGCAGGAGTGGAGTTCAGATATAGCAAGGATGTAGGTTAAACTGAAGCTTGAGAACTTGGATGTAAGACTATTTTGTGACTTATTTTGACCAATTGAAAAATAACATTTGGTTACCACAGTCATAAATTTAAAAAGCATATTCAGACAAAACAAATCATGTCAATATGTCATGATCTATTCTTGTCACATTGTAAGCAGTAGCATGTAACACAGGGCTCCAGACTGTAACCATTTAGTCGCATTTAGCGACCTTAGACTTGGCTTTGCGAGTAAAAAAATGTTCTACCTGGTCACCTCAATCAAAACGTCCACATTTTGGGGCAGTTAAAACCATGAATTTGTTAAACAATAAAGTACATTATCCTCATGATTCCTGTAATAAAAGTGTCTGCCCTGCCACTGTGCCTGCCTGTTTCGTTGGGGCGGGCTGCTGTAAAAACACAACTTTGGAAGCAACTAGTTGTCCATATTAAAGAGAGGAGGGTCTAAGCTTTCGGTAGGTATACTTTGTATTTCTCACCGATCGTTATTGAGGTCAAAGCACACTGTTTTACAATCAAGATATCTGATATGGCTTTGAAATAAGGAGCTTGCGAAATTGCACATCGGCCATTGCGAGTGCACTAGGCCTCATTACAAGTTTCTTTTTAGGACATTTACTCTTAGATTAATATATGGCTACTAGCAGTAGGTGTTATATTTAGAGTTAGCAATCTAGCTAATGTGTTTTGAGTTTACACTTCCTCAGGTGGTGAATTAGAACAAATTGAATTAGGCCTGTATATAATATTAGTGCACATAAAGAAGGCAAATTCATCTCTTTTTAATAAAAAAATCAGAAAATTCTGGAGCCCTATTTTGATAGTAAAATAGAAACAAAATAGGTCACACTTATTTGGATAGTCCCATATAGATGATCTACAGATGGTCATACTATCAACAAAGTAACTGTTGATAAGCAAATGCTTGCTAGGGTTTCGGTTAGGTTTAGGTTAAGAATAAGGGTTAGGCTAAGGGTAAAGGTTAGGGCTAGGGTAAGTGTTCAGTTTAGGGTTAGGATAAGGGTTAAGGTTAGGGCTAGGGTTATGGTTAGAGGATAGTTAGTTGAAATGTTGTTGACAGTTATTGAACATCTACTGAACATCTACAAACCATCTACTTGAAACTATCCAAATAAAGTGTTACCTAAAAATAGCCTAACAGTCAACCCAAAACTCATGACAATCACTGGATTAGGTTGCATATCAAAATATCATGCATTCCTGCATGGACATGTTAGATGTAACAACGTATTTATTGAATACCATATCAGTGGTCTATTACACTTCTTAATAAAACATTGTGAATTACTTTCTAAATACTTTCTAAGATGCTGACTGAAATTGATTATATTGTTTGATGCTGTGCCCACCTTTTTTGGGGGGGTGCCACCAAATCAAGGGCTGGTGTCACCAACTGAAAAAGTTAGTGCCACCAGAGCCACCAGGAGAAAATGTTAGTCTGGAGCCCTGCAGTCAATGTAATTTTCTGCAACCATGTTCGTTGTCATAAACTAACATCAGTTGTTATGACTGGGTACGACACTGTGCTTGTAATTTATTGATTGTGCTCATACTGACAAAAACAGCTTGCTGTAGAAATGGAACTGGTAATGGCTGATGCAGGGGAACAGATGGGACCCTGAATGTTTTCTCTACAGAGCTTGTGACCGACAGACTCACGGGCATTTATCCATCATAGAAACACAATATGATATTGCTTTGATGCCCAATCCATCTGTGTTTTTCTTTCTGCAACTTTTCTACTCTATTTCGATCCTTGAGCCAAGATTTTGGGGAAAGAACTTCCATTGTCATCTTAATCCTTGTCTTCGGTTACAATGGTCGTAGTAAAAGGTAATGAAGCCTAAAATTAGGTATTGATTGTGAAGTTATCCCTTAGACTTTCTTATTTGATCACAACAAGGTGTACAACTGTTAACCCTATCAGTCCTGAGACCCCAGCAAAAAATGGCCTTTTCATTTATCTGACTTTCATTTATCTGCATGTCCAGCCCTTATATTTAGCCTCAAAATGAAGTGTTTTACTATTTTCTTTTCAGGACAACTAGCGCTACAAGTAGAACACAATTTGACACTACTGACGTTTTTGTTAAAAAACCTGGTCCCGGGCCCCTTCGGGATCCACCCTTGTCTCACAAACACCGCTCTAGCTCGGCCCCTATTAATCACACAGACTACTGGTTGGTACCAACGGGTGCAGAAGAAATAGATTCATCCAATGGTACAGAAGTTTGTAGCTCAAACACACAATGTTTAAAAGGGTTTAGAAGTCCAAAATGTGCATGTATCACAGTGGGACTGTAGGAGTTAATAGATTTTTAAAGCCCCCATGCAGTCTTTTTAATTGCGTTAAATCATCACTGTATGTTTAATAAATCACTGTGTATTTATTTCATGAAAATAACTCAAAATATATTATTAATCATTTATTTCCCTGAGCCTCCTTTTGCCATTGGATTGCTCAGTCTAATTGTGTGGGCGTGTTGATACCAATTTTCATATATTTACATACACAGCCCTGATTGGCGGATAGGATTCTAGACTCTAGAGCCTACCCCACTTACCCCTTCAGAGTAGGAGGATACATATGCAAATAAAATATTACTGTTTTTTTGGTCAGAATAATCAGATCAGATTGTGATCCTTTTTTCCCAAACAGCTCTTACACAAAAAGGGCATTACCATCATTTCCACAAAAATTTCAGAGTGTTATTTTGACCTCAAACTGTGGAAATATAATATTATGTTTTAAAGCAGGAAAATCACGTTTTTGACTGCACTGCCCCTTTAAGGAAAGTTACAGAGATTTGGGATTTTATTCCAACTGGGTTTAAATACACACTTATACGTCTGGGGTTGTGATTTGGTCATCTTAATATGAAATCAATAAAATATATGCCTGAATGAACCATCCACTGTCTGTATTGCTTTACTGTATAGTTTATGTGCAACACTGAGCTACTGGCATTAAGGTTATTCTATCCAATCAATAACCACCAATGGCATTTTACACTAACGTGTCCACCTACTGTCAGCCCAACATAAAATTCTACTGTACTGGACTTCTAGAGTAAAACCAGTATTATCTATGTAATCCAATCACTTTAATAGGCTTGAACTGGGTGACCAGTTGACTCAATCTCTGAGTTATGCCTTGTCATATGCCAATCAGTCCTACTCATCTTCCACACCCAAAGCTGCTCTATAGAATGTTGTGTAATGGAGTCTCGTGTTTTATGTGTGTGCGTGGTAATGATTGGTTCCACCTGATGGGACAGTACAATAGCTAAAGGTCTCCAGAAAGTTGCAATATTAATGACAGCTCTGTTTTCACCGCCATTATTAAGAGGATACTGTGGTGCTCCTCCCCTCCCTTCCCTTCTCTTGCCTCTGGATTAGGGTTACAAAGTGGAGAAAGGAAGCAGTGCGTTCGTCCACTTAACCGCTCAGCATGTATGTCATACAAAAACTATACATCAACTGGATAAGGCAAGGATCTCATTCCTCACAGAGCACCGAGGAGGAATTAGACATAAAAGCACATCCATCATTGGACTGGGAGTACCATAGTCTATCAACAATAATGAATTTGAAGCCATTGATGTCTTCGTCAATGAGGAGTAGGACTGTGAATCAGAATGTCACTTCCGCCCACTAATCCCACACACTCGGTCTAGAAGCGACCTAGTTTGATCAACATCTCGTCTTAAGCGGCGCTCCCTCAACCAGATCCTCCAGGCTTGGGTTACTGGCCGCAAAACCTGGGTCATTTCCTGCTCCGTTGGTTAACAAATGGCTCTTGGATGCAGAATGGAGAGAGACACTCGTAGCCATAATGACCTTGTGATTAGTGTGGGCACAGGTCCAGCCCGCTGGGTGGACAAACCTCTAAGTCTTATTGTCGAACTGATCTAAGGTCAGACTGATTAACCCCTCACAACATTAAGGAAATATGCGAGAAAACTGCCCCTTCTGGCCCTGACTCAGTATAATTAGCCCTCTTTCATCAAATCCATTTGGACAATAACATGACATGTTTTCACCATCATTTTGGGATGGAGAGTTTTGACTGAACAACGCTACCCATTATTGGCAAATGATGATAATATTAGGGTCAGTGCTAACAGGGATCCTTAGGACGTCCCTACCCTACCCTAAACCCTAACCTTAACCCCTACCCTTAACCTAAACCTTACATAACCCTAACCCTAACCATTTTAAATGTAAACATCAATGGGGTAGGGACGTCCCAAGGATCCCGGATAGCACGGATCATAATATTAGCAATGTTGTCACAAAATGTATCGTGCTTATCCAAGGCATCAAAAAGAACATACCGCTATGTCAAAGGCCCTAAAAGTGAGCTGAAGCCACAAACTACTTGACACTAATGGCGGCCCACTTTCATTGAGACCAAACTACTAGAGTGACATCTTACATAAGATGCAAGTAAGCTTGATTCCCTGACAGGTAACCTAGAAACGTATCTCTCTCCGTGTAATTGGCAGCTTCTTTTTGCACACTGATGGAATTATTAGACACAATGCAATGAAGAATGACTTGTCACCAGGAAACTGTCAGAGAATGTTAAGATGATAATATAGAACATGAATGATGGCCAATAATTGAACAATGTCCCTTGCATAAATCACTCTGGTGTGTTGAATCGTTTGATTACTGTGGCTTTCAGTCACCTAGTTTTTCCATCTTTACTTTGATCAAAATTGAAAGTATGACATGTCATGCTTCTCTTTTGATCAAAGACAGTATTCAGAAAGGGAAATGAATGATAGAATGTTATGCATAATCGAGATTTGATGGAACACCAGGTTAACATTACATATGATTCTTGCCGTTTCCATGAGAAAGTATGAAATCCATTGTGTTAAATTATAATTTCCATCTCTGAGTGTTGCTAAGTATATCAATGATTCCAATCGTTGAAAGAAACATCCTCCTTGCTCCAGTAGCGTGTTTCATTACACTCACCCAGCAGATAATACAGTGCTATGAAAAAGTATTTGCCCCCTTTCTAATTTTCTCTACTTTTGCATATTTGTGATACTGAATGTTATCAGATCTTCAACCAAAACCTAATATTAGATAAAGGGAACATAAGTGAACAAATAACACAACAATTACATATTTATTTCATTTATTTCATAAACAAAGTTATGCAACACCCAATTCCCCTGTGTGAAAAAGTAATTGCCCCCTTACACTCAATAACTGGTTGTGCCACCTTTAGCTGCAATGACTCCAACCAAATGCTTCCTGTAGTTGTTGATCAGTCTCTCATGTCGCTGTGGAGGAATTTTGGTCCACTCTTCCATGCAGAACTGCTTTAACTCAGTGACGTGTGGGTTTTCAAGCATGAACTGCTCGTTTCAAGTTCTGCCACAACATCTCAATTGGGATTACATCGGAACTTATTGCCCCCTGTGTCACCCATTTAATCAACATCTCTACAGATACTATACGAAACACGCTAGAGTAATCCCTATCCACAAGAAGGGCAGCAAAACAGACAAGGGCAACTATAGACCTGTATCTGTTTTGAGTGTGCTGTCTAAAGTGCTGTCTAAAGTAATTTATTAACAGATAGAGGAAAATACTAGCAAGAATAATATTTTATACAAACTACAGTCTGGTTTTTAAAAATCCCACTCCACTCACACGTCTATTGTTTTTAACTGACTTTATCAGGAAAGAAGATGACCTGGGACATTTCTGTGGAATGGTAATGCTGGATCTGCAGAAGGCATGTTACACGGTTGATCATAGTATCATGCTCTACAAGTTAAAAGTCCTTGGTTTTAACAGCAGGGCCATGGCCATTGAGGTAGAGACCAAATGGTGGATGTTAATGGACAAAAACACTCTAGTGCAAAAGGATTAGCTGTGGGGTCCCACAGGGGAGCATCCTTGGCCCACTTCTCTTCCTACAATATGAAATCAGCCTGCTCTCATAATTAGTTTTTGCGTGCGAATGACTATGCTCTACTGGTGTCCCGTAAGAACAAAGCCTCAGTAGAAGATATCCTTAGTGCAGAGTTATCCAATATCAGTAAATGGCTTTCAGATAACAAACTTTCTCTGCATCTTGGAAAAACAGAAACCATCTTATTTGGTTCCAGAGTAAAGCTTGCAAGGTCCCCTGGTTTTAATGTCAAAGTAGGCAACTCAGCTTACACCAAAAACCTCAGTCAGCTACCTTGGGTGTGAATTGGATAGGTACCTGACTGGTGAGACTATGGCCCTAAAAGTTTTAACAAAAATAAAGCAAAATAATATATTCCTAGCTCGGACCTCAAAATATCTTGATAGTGACACCCTAAAGACTCTGGCAGGTGCGCTAGTTCAGTGTCACTTTGATTAAACTCCCCCCTCGTACTCATCTGGAGGTCGAGCATTTTAATCAGCTAGGCTGGCTATCTGTAGAGAAAAGTGTAATATTAATTCAACTTAGTCTGGTCCATATAATTATTACTGACTCAGCCCCCAGGTACCTATCGAACAATTTTACTTATATTAGAGATGTCCACCAATACAACACCAGAGCCAGAGACTCTGATATTGCCTGTTTTAAAATTAAGAGTCTATCTGATAAGAACACGTTTTTATATACCAGCGCTGTTGAGTGAAACAAACTACCACAGCAACTCAAAGCCATGCAGATCATAATTTCATTTAAAAAGAATGTAAAAAGCTGGCTAATCAGACAATATGATTATTTTTTTGTATCTGTATGTAATGCTCAAGGCTATGACAATGTCGTCCTGTCCTTTGTTTAGTTATGTGTTATATGTGTAACCAACGTATGGCTAGTAAGCTAGCTCTACTGTGTAGCCTAGGACTACTATGTTTATGTTTGTTCATTTTTTAACCATTTATTTAAGCGGACCACAATGAAAATACATTTTTTGTGGCATCGATGCATTATCCACAGGTGTGGTTGTATTGTGTTATAAATTGTCAAACAAATCTATCTATCTATCTATCTATACCCCTGACCTCTTTGGGGCAATTCCAGTTTGAATGTGATGACCTACCAATCAACCTTCAAAGCCAAGCAGCAAACCCATTTACTGCAACTTGACGAGAACGCTATATAAAAGCACACTCTGTCTGTGCCACTACTGAAGTAATTGGTGGAACACCTGCATTAACCTATCCAATCATGTCTAATCAGTGATCACCTACACTGAGAAAACCTGTTGCACTTGTCTACACTGTATTTCTGTTCAATTTGATGTTATTTTAATGGGCAAAAAAATTGCTTTTCTTTCGAAAACAAGGACATTTCTAAGTGACCCCAAACTTTTGAACGGTAGTGTATATACAGCTGTGGAAAAATTAAGAGACCACTGCACATTTTTCTTAAATCAGCATCTCTACATGTATGACAGCCATTCCATTCCAGTGTCTGTTGAATTCCAACACAGGCACACCTCATTCTACTGAATTAGGTACTGATTAGGTGATCACCTGAACCAAATCTTATTTAATGAGGAAAAGTATAAAAACCACTGCTGTGGTCATCACTATTCACTTGCAATAGGACTAGCTGGATGGTAAAAACAGTCTAATAGTACTTCAAAAGTAATATTAATCAAAAAATAACTATTGACCATGCCAAAAGAGCTGAAAATGAAAGTTTTGAGTGAGGAAAAGGAGGGTTCAATTCTGGCTTTACTGGCAGAGGGATACAGTGAGCATCAGGTTGCTTCCATCCTTAAAATTTCAAAGACGGCGGTTCATAAGAACAAGGTCAAGCAGCAGACATTGGGGACAACAAAGCTACAGACCGGCAGAGGGCGAAAACGACTCTCTACTGACGGGGATGACTGCCAACTCATTCGAATGTCACTCAACAACTGTAGGATGACATCAAGTGACCTACAAAAAGAATGGCAAACGGCAGCTGGGGTGAAGTGCACGGCGAGTTCGAAACAGGCTCCTAGGGGCAGGGCTGAAGTCGTGCAAAGCTAGAAAAAAGCCCTTCATCAATGAGAAGCAAAGAAGAGCCAGGCTGAGGTTAGCAAAATACCATTAGGATTGGGCCATAGAGGACTGGAGTAAGGTCATCTTCTCTGATGAGTCCAATTTTCAGCTTTGCCCAACACCTGGTCGTCTAATGGTTAGACGGAGACCTGGAGAGGCCTACAAGCCACAGCGTCTCACACCCACTGTGAAATTTGGTGGAGGATCGGTGATGATCTGGGGGTGCTTCAGCAAGGCTGGAATTGGGCAGATTTGTCTTTGTGAAGGATGCATTAATCAAGCCACGTACAAGGTTGTCCTGGAAGAAAACTTGCTTCCTTTTGCTCTGACATTGTTCCCCAACTCTGAGGATTGGTTTTTCCAGCAGGACAATGCGCCATGCCACACAGCCAGGTCAATCAAGGTGTGGATGGAGGACCACCAGATCAAGACCCTGTCATGGCCAGCCCAATCTCCAAACCTGAACCCCATTGAAAACTTCTGGAATGTAATCAAGAGGAAGATAGATGGTCACAAGCCATCAAACAAAGCCGAGCTGCTTGAATTTTTGCGCCAGGAGTGGCATAAAGTCACCCAACATCAATGTGAAAGACTGGTGGAGAGCATGCCAAGACGCATGAAAGCTGTGATTGAAAATCAGGGTTATTCCACCAAATATTGATTTTTGAACTCTTACTAAGTTAAAACATTAGTATTGTGTTGTTTAAAAATGAACATGAACTTATTTTCTTTGCATTATTTAAGGTCTGACAACACTGCATCTTTTTTGTTATTTTGACCAGTTGTCATTTTCTGCAAATAAATGCTCTAAATGACAATATTTTATTTGGAATTTGGGAGAAATGTTGTCAGTAGTTTATAGAATAAAACAAAAAAAATATTTTTACCCAAACACATACCTATAAATAGTAAAACCAGAGAAACTGATAATTTTGCAGTGGTCTCTTAATTTTTTCCAGAGCTGTATATATATTTGAGTACAGTTACTTAAAGTGATTTTGTAGTCATTACTCAAACCGATAGAGTCAATATGACCCTGTAGGGGGTCCAGATTTGAGTTTTATCAGCTTGAACATTTTGAGTAAGCCACACGGCTAATATAATTGCCCAGTGTGCCTTGCCTTTTCGAGTAAATTGTAGCGTTACCACCCATGACTGTATTTGTTAGTGACAGAGACATGGTTGTTGAATTCGTTCAGTGAGTTCCTAGGCGAATGTTAGCATTATGATTAAATTATTTATGACAATACATTACATATCTCATAACGCCTTATTTTGAGGCCTAGCTTTACCTTAATACAGTGGCCTGAAACTCCAGATTTCCAGAAATCTTCCAACTAGGATTTCTGGAAAACCTGGGAAATTTACCAGAATTTTGCAAGCCTACCTGCAACTCACATTATCATGGCTTGCAAAGTGATGTGTAATTCCTTTTGGAATCCAGCCAAAGTTAGGATATCCAACAGTTGGAATTTTTATTCACCAGCAACCTGCATTCATAATGACTGCCAGGGTAAGGAACAGTGTGAGGAGACTACCTAAGCCATTTAAACTGGAATAATTATTTCAGTAATGTGTGCAAAAAATATAACTAAATGATTGGATTAGTTTAGAAAAATGTATGTTATTTATCTTTGTGTAGCATAAGATTGATCAATCAATCAATTAATGTACATGCAAAAACACAGATATTGAAAACAATTCCAAAAAATTTACCTGCAGCAGAACATGCTGGGAAAAAAAGTTAATTTGTTATCATAACTTTAAAAATAGAGTTGATGTGACTTCTCATTTAGTTTTGAGTCAGTACCACAAACATTTAAAGTAATAATTACTTTTCATTGACTTACTAGAAGTATTTGAGTGGAAAATGCCTTGGGGTTTACAGTGTATGCATTTCAACGTTTGAACAAAGCCACAGTAATGGATGCTACTGAGATATGCTGGATTGTGGATGGCTGAATAGCTGGTGCTCGTCTGCATTGCATCAGAAGGTTGATTGAAATGAAGCCACTGATGAGGTCGTTGTGGCCATAGGTACGTGGTCTGAATGTCTGACTGCTCCAGTGTTGACATCACCGCCTGCCTGGCTATTATTGGAAAGCTATTGAGTCATGACTAACCCAGCTGTGGCAGATTGCAGAGATGAGCCACTTATGAATAGAGACGTGGCGTGTATTGGTGCACACTATACTCAACAACGTCGTTATAAGGCTAACATAGCCATGTCATATGAAGTTCATAGTGCAATTTATGATGGCCAGCCATACAATAATGCTGTGAAGCGTGAAAACTGTATGGGTAGAGATGAGGGCAGTGTTTAACCTCATTTAACCCTCATGTATCCGTATTTATGCTAATACAACTCATAATTACAAAACACTATTTATTTCCATAAAGTATTTTGCTATTAAGGCCTAGATTCAATCAGATCTAGTGTTAACCCACGCTAGCCGACACCCGCATAGCTGGTGTTTTGGTGGTGTTGGAGGTTTAATTGCATTAGAGCTGTCAACGGCTGCTCTTGTGGTCATTGTCACGAAGCCACACCCGCTGCACCCACGTTAGAAGTTCAGAACGAGAAAATGTATGCTATATAGAAATAATGATACTTAAATTGAAAATCATTAATAATAATCATTAACAAAATAATTAGGATTCATATCAGCCTAATTGAGGTATAGATTACATCACACATGCCAGTGTTCGGAATTGTAACATGGCTGGATGGGATTTCTACTAATGCGACTTGGTGCATCCAATGGCAATGTCCGCGATAGGTATAACGCCGGGTGCCGCTTGTGGATTTGACAGCTCTCGCAGTTCCACCAAAACAACAGCTATGAGGGTGTCGGCAAGCACGGATATGATTGAATCTAGTCCTAATTATTATAACTGTTATTGGTAGCCTGTATTATTGGTAGATTCACTTTCAAAACTGCAGTGTACTATGAGATAAGACAGGGAAGCACAGTATTTACCTAAATTTAGTTGGTTATATAAAGTTTGTTGGTTATATAATTATTGGCAAATGATGATAATATTAGCATCATTGTCACAACATGTATTGTGCTTAACCAAGGCATTAAAAAAACATACCGCTATGCCAAAGGCCCTAAAAGTGAGCTGAAGCCACTAACTACTTGACACTAATGGCGGCCCACTTTCATTGAGACCAAACTACTAGTGTGACATCTTACGTAAGATGTAAATAAGCTTGATTCCCTGACAGGTAACCTAGAAACTGCTCCCTTTCTGTGTAATTGGCAGCTTATTTTCGCCCACTGATGGAGTCTGTACTATAAGCTAAGATAGGGTGGAAGGTAGCCTTGCGGTTAAGAGCGTTGGGCCAATAACCGAAAGGTTGCTAGTTTGAATCCTTGAGCCAACTAGGTGAAAAATCTGTCGATGTGCCCTTGAACAAGGAACCTAACATTAGCCGTTCTGGATAAGAGCATCTGCTAAATGACTAAAATGTATTACAAGACAGGAAAGCACAGTATTTAGCTAGTTAATTCAGTATGTTTGTTATGGTTAATGAACTTAAAAGCCTTAAGGTAAAAATACAATTTAATATGGTGTAACGGGGAATGCACATCTTAAACATACACTGGAAAAAATATAAATGGAAAATGCCACAATTTGAACGATTTTACTGAGTTACAGTTCATATAAGGAGGCGGATGAGAAACAAGCCTTTTGTGCGTATGGAACATTTATGGGATCTTTTATTTCAGGTCATGAAACATGGGACAAACACATACACAAAATGTGAAGTGCTGATCCCATGTTTCATGACCTGAAATAAAAGATTCCTTAAATGTTCATACGCACAAAAAGCGTATTTCTCAAAAATGTTGTGCACAAATTTGTTTACATCCCTGTTAGTGAGCATTTCTCCTTTGTCAAGATAATCCATCCACCTGACAGGTGTGGCATATCAAGAAGCTTATTAAACAGCATGATCATTACACAGGTGCACCTTGTGCTGGGGACAATAAAAGGCCACTCTAAAATGTGCAGTTCTGTCACACAACACAATGCCACAGATGTCTCATGTTTTGAGGGAGCGTGCAATTGGCATGCTGACTGCAGGAATGTCCACCAGAGCTGTTGCCAAATAATTGAATGTTAATTTCTTTACCATAGGCCACCTCCAGCGTGTTTTAGAGAATTTGGCAGTATGTCCAACCGGCCTCACAACCGCAGACCACGTGTATGGCGTCATGAAAAATGTAATAATTTGTTTATACTATATTTAAAAAGCATATACAGTAAGTAATTTCAAGCCTTACTCATACACATTTGTTGAATAAGAAATACATAATATAAAATATTTGATATTTTTATATTTTTAATCATATTTGTTCTGTGTACTTGAGGTTGTGTTTTCAAAAGTGACTACACCTCAGCAATTTATAGCTATTTTTACCAGAAAGGTGAGATTCTAACCTTTCTTGGAGTATGCAGCATTACTAGTTATTGTTCAGGGCCCTCTCATGATAAATAATTATTACGTAGATTACGTAGATTACATTTTAGAATACATTTAATTACATTTAACTGGTTTTAAAAACCCTAAGAAGAAACATTATGTGATATGTCAGTTTGACAGAGATAGTCAAAACCATGAAATTAACCTTCATGACAATTTCCCCAATCTATAGTAGAACTGGTTTGCATGTGATGTTATTGAATCTCACCACATTTGATGTGGTTTGTTTGATGTCATTCAGGGCGCTGGTTTATTTTGTATTAATAGTCCTCTTTGATGAACAAATTGAATTCTCAATTAAAATCTCCATATTGACACGAAACAATAGTTTATCTTTTTTTCATGACATTTTAATGACATTTGATCATAGGATATTTCTTTCCTGTTTAGCTCTGTAAGTGCCACTAAGATTTTTGTGAATATATAAGGCGAGAACAAAAAATTAACTGGGACAAAGCGTTAATAATCTTACATTGGACACAATGTAATACATGGAGTGTGTTTTGTAAAAAATATTGACAACAAACAAGGGAGGAAATTGGTTCATTTAGATTTGTATGTTCATATAACCACTGTCACTATCTTTGGTCCCTAAGACTGAAATGTTCTGTGAGTGTAAACAAACTCAATGCTGCTGAATCATTCAGTACATAAATCACATAATGTGGACTACAGATAAAGAACAGTCGTTTATATCCTCTGCCCACTCCTCTCTCATCCCACATAAACACAACTAGAGGTCTACTTGATGTGATAGTTAGTGGCCCTCAAAAAGTGTAATTCATCAAGAGAAAGGTTTGCCCTCCTCAGTTGCATAAAAGTTCTATAGACTTGCATTGCCCTCCCCTTGTGTGTGTATGTGTTTGTGTGAGAGTGTGTATGTGTGTGTGTGCTTTGGCCTGTAGAGTATCATATGCCGCATGCAGCAGTAAGCATTGTTGGTTTAAGGGTCTGCACCATAAATTAAGCTATTTTGGTACATTTTTTACATTTGACATTTTAGTCATTTAGCAGATGCTCTTATCCAGAGCGACTTACAGGAGCAATTAGGGTTAAGTGCCTTGCTCAAGGGCACATCGACAGATTTTTCACCTAGTCGGCTCGCAATTACGCTTGACCTAGGACAACACTGTACATAATTGAAATTCCATGTTTTAGCATAGGATGTACCCTTATGGAAAAAGCACATGATTTCACATGTAAAATTGTATTTCTGTCACGATCGCTACATGATGAAGCGGACCAAGGCGCAGCGTGATAAGCGTACATTTTATATTTGTACTTACACGAACCAAAACAATAAACCAAATGATACGTGAAGTCCTAGGTTATACACAAAACCCTACGGAACAAGATCCCACAAAGTAACATGCCAACAGGCTGCCTAAGTATGGACCCCAATCAGAGACAACGAGCTACAGCTGCCTCTGATTGGGAACCACCCTGGCCAACATAGATCAAAACGAACCAGAACCAAAAACATAGAAAACAAAACATAGAAAATACACACCCTGGCTCAACATTTAAGAGTCCCCAGAGCCAGGGCGTGACAATTTCACATGTGAAATTTAACGTGAAACCATGTGGTTTTGGAACTCTTTACATGTGATGATATTTCACATGTGGATTTCACATGTGATCACATAACTTTTCACATGTGAAATCATGTGGTTTTGGAACACTGCAAACTAAAATGAGTTGTTAGGATGTCCCCGGAACGTCAAAATAGTTTTCAACATACATATTTGACACACTTTGACAAACATGATTACATTGTGTATGTTTATACAGTAACTATTATTCAACATGTCCTCACCTGGGATTTGAACTCAGAACTTCTTGATTCATGGCATTCCGATTTTCATGATACGCCAACAGAACGGTGACACGGATAATATACAGTTGGCTGGGTTTTCCATGCATCGGCAGGACAGAACAGCTACGTCTGGTAAGACGAGGGGTGGGGGAGTGTCTATTTGTCAATCACAGCTGGTGCGCGATGTCTAATATTAAGGAAGTCTGGAGGAATTGCTCGCCTGAGGTAGAGTACCTCATGATAAGCTGTAGACCACACTATCTACCAAGAGAGTTTTCATCTATATTTTTCGTAGCAGTCTATTTACCACCACAAACCGACGTTGGCACTAAGACCGCACTCAATGAGCTGTATAAGGCCTTAAGCGAAAAAGAAAATGCTCATCCAGAAGCGGCGCTCCTAGTGGCCGGGGACTTTGCCAGGACGTGTACTCAGAGCATGCGCGGACCAACTGGCAAGTGTCTTCACTGACATTTTCAACCACCATAGTACCTGTGCCCAAGAAAGCGAAGGTAACCAGCCTAAATGACTACCGCCCATAGCACTCACGTCGGTAGCCATGAAGTGCTTTGAAAGGCTCACATCAACACCATCATCCCGGAAACCCTAGACCCACTCCAATTCGCATATCGCCCCAACAGATCCACAGATGACGCAATCTCAATCTCAATCGCACTCCACACTGCCCTTTCCCACCTGGACAAAAGGAACACCTATGTGAGAATGCTGTTCATTGACTACAGCTCAGCATTCAACACCATAGTGCCCACAATGCTCATCACTAAGGACCCTGGGACTAAACACCTCCCTCTGCAACTGGATCCTGGACTTCCTGACCGTCCGCCCCCAGGTGGTAAGGGTAGGCAACTATACATCTGCCATGTTGATCCTCAACACTGGGGCCCCTCAGTGGTGCATGCTTAGTCCCCTCCTGTACTCCCTGTTCACCCATGACTGCGTGGTCAAGCACGACTCCAACACCATCATTAAGTTTGCTGACGACACAACAGTGGTAGGCCTGATCACCGACAATGATGAGACAGCCTATAGGGAGGAGGTCAGAGACCTGGCAGTGTGGTGCCAGGACAACAACCTCTTTCCCCCTCAGGAGACTGAAAAGATTTGGCATGGGTCCCCAGATCCTCAAAAAGTTATACAGCTGCACCATCGAGAGCATCCTGACCGGTTGCATCACTGCCTGGTATGGCAACTGCTTGGCATCCGACCATAAGGCGCTACAGAGGGTAGTGCGTACAGCCCAGTACATCACTGGGGCCAAGCTTCCTGCCATCCAGGACCTATATACTAGGCAGTGTCAGAGGCCATAAGACTGCCATAAGACCAAGCCATAAGACTGCTGAACAATTCATCAAATGGCCACCAGGATTTTTACTTTAGTTTATTTAGTAAATATTTTCTTAACTCTATTTTCTTAAAACTGCATTGTTGGTTAAGTTGGGCTTGTAAAACTGCATTGTTGGGCTTGTAAGTAAGCATTTCACGGTAAGGTCTACACCTGTTTTATTCGGCGCATGTGACAAAGAAAATTTGATTTGATTATAGTGTAAAAGCCTCCAACATACTCCACCATACCCTAAAACACCTGCAATCTATCTGTGTTCCCCGGTAATATGACAGCTCTTATTGGCTACTAATGGCAACCAGAATTTCTTACATTTTTCCCCCCTTTTTCGTCCGTCATTAACTCCCTCAGAGAGAGATGGTCCAGGGGGCACGATCTGAACCCCCCTGTTGTCACGCAACCCAAAAGAGAATATGGTACAGAGCTGGCAGGGGCCAGTCCAGCATCTAACATAAAAAAAGAAAGAAAGAGCGGGTGACATATCGGATTTGTATTGTGTGTGTCTGGCAAGCGTACAGACGGGGGTGCGGCTCCCAAAAACTGTCACTCTGAATTATGTGCTCCCTGAGCGTTTAATTTTTTCCTCTCCTCAGACGTCCGTTTGTGTCTCTACGTCACTCTATGACTGGCCAACAGGATGGATGGGGGAATGGAGGCATTCTCATTCTTTTGTACACCCCACTTTTCTATAATACAGTATGTTGCGTAGAATCATCTTCTCTCTGTCCCCTACTGCTGAGCATATCACTCTCGATCCTCCAGTTGCACAACCTCTCTAGCCTCTGAAACCGCTCTTTGTTTTTGCTTTCTGACTCACTGAATACTATGTTCAAACAGTGTTCATAGGATGCCACATGCATTCCGTATATTGGGGCAAAATACCACAAATATACTATTTTCAAACCTACAATGTGCATGCTTTTTATCTTTTATGCAGCCATCTCACATGAGGCACCTGTGCGGGTTTGAGGACACCTGGGGGTGTAAACAGGATGTACTGACCCTGAAAATAAAGGTGACTGTTTCTTTACATATTTTCTTTCTGTCCACGGAGACAGAGCAAGAGGTAAGGGTGGAGGGGCATTACACCAAGCCTTTCTAAAACAACAACAGACAAATCACATGAATCCTATCATAGGATGGTCTATCTGTAACACAGATTGTCAACTCATCCAATGAGCAATAATACACAAGGGGAGCTATGATGTGGTCACTATGTACAAGGCTTTAGCCAAGCTCTATTGCTGAAGGTTGTCTCTGAAAGCAGCCATCTTGTTTCTCCCAGGACAAAATTGCTCTCAGAGCGCATCATGACTCTCTGCCAGCACGATGGCCCTCCCCGCAGCTATATTGAAACTGCTGTCTGTGCCTGACGGTTCTCAGAGAGAGAAAGAAAGGGAGTGAGAGGGAGAGTGAGAGGCAGAGCCAGCCTGCTAAGGCCCCCTGCTCCCACAGAATACATTATGCCCTCCCCGCTTTTAAGCTGGTGAGACTATTACCCAGAAGCCCCTTGGAAGTTCTTATCAGTGACAGCCAGATGGAAAGCACATGAAAAATGTCAATACCTCTAGACTTGGTGGCAAAATTCAGCGGCTACAGATTTGCATCTGTTTCAATCAGCAAAATCAATTGTATTAATGACTATGTATTTGATCACTTTAATTTGTATACCGAGATGCTGGAAGGGGAGTGGTTTGGTAGCACCGATGTATGTGTGCGATTTAAATGCTAGCGCCTTAAAAGTGGGAGCCTTTTTCTTCTTTTTGAATTGTGCACATGTCCATTTGTAAGGTTTGTCTGTGTGTGAATGCCTTCCTCTGTGATAATGTCTTTGCGTCTTTCTAGGTTTGTCTTCGAGACACAAAGATAATTAAAGCTATAGGTACAATATGTTCCAAATGGAAACAGACACTGAATATCCCACATAAAACCCTCAAGACAGAATCTAATAGGCTGTGGTAGGGCTGTGCATCCAGGTATGTCTGCATGTGTCTGGCCAAATCAAATCAACAACGCATATTCTTCTGGATACAACAGTGCCCTCTAGTGCCATATTGATAAATAGTTGCCACATAGCCTAATCAGTTACTACAGCAACCCTGCAGTTCTCCAAGGGTGGTGTGCTCACTAGAGCGGATTGAGGATGGCCATGAATTAAAAAAGGGCAATGAGAATGTTGTGACCCTGACTGGAGAAGACTGATAAGGACGGTGACTAGTTGGATGGGTGCCACACTACCCTTGTCTTTATAACACCACATCAATAGGTTATGTTGCTCTACTGGCCTCTGATGTCATTTGCATACGGGCAAGGAAACGCTGGCTAGTACGCAGCCTCAGCCTCTACCTCGGCCTCATCACCAAGGGGGTATATACCCATAATGCACCACTTGGTCCTTTTGTTTTGGATTGACGTCGCCATGGTGCTCTGACCCACTTTCAGCGGTAGGCAGGTTATTTTAAGATTTCACAATGGAGAGCTGCCCACAGGGCAAATAAAAGGTGGATTGCCTGGCCAATGACTTACAGACATGCAAAGCAGATGTCCATTTAAGGACGATCCTAATGAATAATAATGAATAATAATGCAAATAATGTACAAATTCACTTGTACCCACACAGTCATTATGTCTCATGATTTGTGAAACATTCAGCATTTACATATCTCTAACAATTGCAATGAGTTATGACAAAACATGGACATGAGGACATCTGTTATACACAATGGTAAAAAAATGTCAAACTCGAGTCCCCAAATTACCTCAAAGATGTGGTGCTTCATTGTTCCATCAGGTGGCTTTAAATGATAATTTTCAACCCACTGCTGACATGGAGATGAAATTACATGTCAGTTCAGCTCAGGGAGATACATCATAGGGGCAACGGTTGATCCTATGGGCAATTTGTCTACAAAGACATGGAGAGGTGACAGACCATCTTAGACATATAACAGATTATCAGCTTTGAAACCCACCCAGAGAAAATAGAAAACCAATGACAGTTACTCCATCAAAGGCTGGCTGGGTGGGACTAGAAGCATTTGCAGTGCTCTATTTCATCATTGCTTTACCAACTTATCATACCGAGGGCCATTTGATCTGTCAACATACTTGCTATCTTGCAAGAGTGATATTTTACTCTACATGACTGAACAGTTATCACATTTTCACGGTTTACACAAAAATATGGGAAACATGAACAGCTGTACAGTCAGTGACATTCCCTTTCATATCGCAATTCCTTCAATTGCCTTCACTGTTGGAAATGTATTTATAACTACAACCAACATCCTGTCCATCCATAGTTTATCAGACTCTCACTTCTCTTTCATAGGTTATAATAGATCAGTGATGGCATTAACCTTCAGGAATCAATACCATAATGAGGGCCAACTCCTTTGAAAGTCCTAGGTGTCTGTAGCGGATTGCGTATAAGACAAAATACCACAAGCTTGGCCTTTTCATTTTCTTATTTTTCTTAAAGAGCATAAAAAACTCTTAAGAACATAACTGGAAATAAAAATACTGTATTATATTGCCAGTGGTATAAAGTACTTAAGTAAAAATACTTTAAAGTACTACTTAAGTAGTTATTTTTGGTATCTGTACTTTACTTTACTATTTCTATTTTTGACTACTTTTACTTTTACTTCACTACATTCCTAAAGAAAAGAATGTACTTTTCACTCCATACATTTTCCCTGACACCCAAAAGTACTTGTTACATTTTTAATGCTTAGCAGGAGAGGAAAATGGTCAAATTCACACACTTATCAAGAGAACATCCCTGGTCATCCCTACTATCTGATCTGGCAGATTCACTTAACACAAATGCTTTGTTTGTAAATTATGTCTGAGTGTTGGAGTGTGCCCCTGGCTATCTGTAAATTAAAAAAACAAGATAATCGTGCCGTCTGGTTTGCTTAATATAAGGAATTTGAAATGATTTATACTTTTACTTTTGATCCTTAAGTATATTTAAAACCAAATACTTTTAAACTTTTACTCAAGTACTATTTTACTGGGTGACTTTCACTTTTACTTGAGTCCTTTTCTATTAACGTATCTTTACTTTAACTCAAGTATGACAATTGGGTACTTTTCCACCAACTGTATATTGCTGCAATGAGTCCCATCACAGTATTGAATACAGACTATTGGAAATCATATGTAATTAGAATAATCTTGAATTCCAACCCTATTTTGATGGTAACCATCGCAATAACCCCCTTAAAGCTAGAATCCTTAGTTGCTACATCCGTATTTGGACTTATAAATTAATGATATATACCTATTGATTCTTGAAGAATATATCTTATCAATGCCTCATGAGCTTAGTTAAACTGCTGTACCCTATCAGAACCCAAAATATAAGCTGGTTTTTCTCCAATGTTTGTAAACAATGTAAATGTAACCAAACAATGTGTATAGCCTCAAAACATGGTTAAAACTATCATTTTGATATCATGGATGGTCAGTCCTTGCATCCATAGCTCTGTCTATGAATGTGAGAGTGGTTACATTTCTCCAGGCCCATCCCTCAGCTTTTTACCAAAAGAGAGGTGGGGTGGCCGCTTTGTTATTGTTTCAACTAAGGATTCTAGCTTTAAATTAAAGGAACATGATTTACACACATCCCCATTATGTGTGCTTTTAATGTGCCATGAAATACTGAAAACCACTGAACATGTTTAAGTATCCAATTACAAGCCGCTTATTAACCACTGCTGCACAACATACTGTAATGAAACAGGGTTTTCATTGTTACTCAAGTTATCTGGCAGTAGAAGGCAGCAATGTTATTCAACTCTTTATTTACTAGAAAGCTCCACATCAATTGCTGAAGTGTAAACAGGTTATTTGCTCACATTTTTCTTAGAATCCTTCCGTCCTCCATTAGTGGCATACTGTATGTCTAATTCATTTACTAACAAGTAACTGGTAAATACCAAACTACAGGATATGTCATATGGCTGCAATTGTAACAAATCCAAACAATTGATCCCACAGCTACAGATCTCATAGAGGATAGTTAGAGGTCATTAACAGCTTCCCCTAGCATGTAAATGCTCTCTGTCTGTTACAAAACTGGACAAGAGGGATATAAACGTCGCACTCATCAGGCACATGGGCGCCAGACCGTGCCATTGCACCTGCCACATAATTTGAGTACCAAACAAACAACCACACGGCCACAAAGTGAAGTCCCAGCTGCACTCAGACCAATGTGAGTCAGAGAGTCAGCGAGAAGAGGGGGGATGCATCAGGCTCAATTAGGCCGACACCCATCACTGATCTCCTCCATTGCCCCCAGTCATTACTGCCACATCCACAGCTGCCACTCTTAAAGACCGGCAGGTGGACATGTTGTTTATTTGCCTTTTTCTGGTCAATTGACCAACACTTCCAAACACATCTACAACATGGTATAAACATGTAGACATCTACAACATGGTATAAATAGCTTGTCTTAAATTACTTTTTCTGTTGGTCTTGATTACAATCATATGCCAATACAATTGAGAAAAAGATCCATCTAAAATGTAGGATACATCCCATATTTGACTGGAGGAGGAAGCCATTTGTGACATTTCTGTCCCTGAGGAGGTGAGGAGAGATGAGAGCTGGCAGAGCTGTATGCCTGCCCCTTCCCCAGTGCCTCCCACAATACCAGAATGCACCTGCCACCTCAGGTTACAGTGTGTGGGCGTTCTCTCGTGTTTGCTCCTGCCGGCGCGTCTGAGACGCCTGGCTGACCACAGCAATACCGCTCCACCTCCTCCAGGCCCCTCATCCACAATCAGCTCTATTGTTAGTGAAGGAGGGAGAGATAGAGAAAGAAAGAGAGGTGAAAAGGAAGAGGGTTGGGTGAAAGGGCAAGAGAATAAATGGGTAAAATAAAAAGAATGCGAAAGAAACACAAGGCCTACAGACAGACAAAATGATCTCCAACCAAGAGACAGAGATAAAGGAAATTGGGACTGATACAACCGGGAAGGGAGGAGAGACAGCTAGTGAAACAGAGGTTGGGGTGGGTTAGGGCAGACAGAATGACAGACTGAGGGGGACGTGAGAGTGAGAGATAGGGAGGGCCAGCATGTGAATGAGAGTGACAGTGAGTCCCACGCAAAGATAAACAGCCCGGGTGCAGCCCTGTAATGGCTTTGCACTGGTCATTTGTCAGTCAGAGTGAAAAGCAAACAGCGGGGAAGGCAATGGCAACGCTATGCACTGCCACTTACTATTGCCCAAGGATGTCTAATAGCGAACAGCCCCATCTGTCCATGCAAGCATTGCAGATTCTTCTGGTCACAGGACAAACAAACAAAATGGCCCCCTCTTGAAGGAACTCTTCAAGACTCAGAAAAGCTTGAGTAAGCATGAAGTGCATAACTTATCCACAGGGTGAGAAAAAATATTAGTACACAAGTGAGCACATTTGATGGTACGGAAGGGGCTTGATATTGCACATGTGGAGGTAAAAATAAATAAACCCCACAGGTCTGAGTACTCTACTGTAGAACTCTAATGATTGGTCATGAGATCATGTTGATGTGATGTCACACATACAAGGAGGTACAGCCAAGAACGTTCATAACTGCATGAGAGTATTGCTAAATGCTTCATTTCTCAAACCATTCAAATAAGTAAAATATGTTTTGAAGAATCACAGTTTGAGAGATAGGTGAACAAACTTGATAGAAAAAGTGAATAGCCCAGTGTCAACAACAGAATTGTCCATATTAGCAATTATCAATCACAACAGTACATTGGATATAAACTAGTTAGGACTAGTTCAACACCTGTTCACACCATCAATTATTACCATGTATTCTATTTTATTCTCCTAAATTCTATAATCTGAAGGTTGTGAGTTAAACACCTAAAAACCGCAAGATTTTACTAAACTTAGTCAATGTATAAATTACAGCATATAAATCCCAGCTCTAAAAACAGCAGAATGTTCCAAATGCATCAGTATACATGGACCAACTGTCTGATTTTAAAAATATCAAACCAAAATAAAATAAAATAATATCAAAGTGCTCTCTGGAAGCAGACATAAAGTGTCCACCATTTTGGAAAAATACTACTGGAAAATGTACTCAGGATTACTGAAATAATAGTGTAAACGTCCATTGAAGTGAGTGCAGTGCCATCTTGTGGAAGTTGTCTTCACATATTTCTGGTCTCATTTCTGACCATCACAATGAGTTTACTGTATATTTGTCCTTGGGTCTGCAAGGGAAAGGGCAGCTATATTGGATCTTCAGATCAGTTATTATCAACATTAAGTCAAATAAAGAGGGACACTTCCAGGGAAAAGCACTGTCAAACAAAAGTGACTACTTTTACTGGTGTAAGTCATGTATGCTACAGGGCAAACTCATTCTGTGGCCATGGCTAGCTGCTACCGTGTTTGTTCAGTACCGTGTTTGTTCAGTACCGTGTTTGTTCAGTACCGTGTTTGTTCAGTACCGTGTTTGTTCAGTACCGTGTTTGTTCAGTACTGTGTTTGTTCAGTACCGTGTTTGTTCAGTACTGTGTTTGTTCAGTACTGTGTTTGTTCAGTACTGTGTTTGTTCAGTACTGTGTTTGTTCAATACCGTGTTTGTTCAGTACCGTGTTTGTTCAGTACCGTGTTTGTTCAGCACAGACCACTATGAATGAATGACAATTATTGAGTGAGGAAATTCATAAGCAAACAGAAATGGTCTTCTGGGAACATGTGTAAAGTGTCCCCGCTTAAACCTGTTGAATATTGTATTCATACGATATAAAAAAAACTATAGAAAAACAATAATTACTTTTAAAGAAGGCATTATAGATACACTAATAGATACACTGCAATAAATAAAGAGAGGCAGAGAAATCCTTCCTTTGTGATTATATCAACCCAGGACCCAGATTTTAAGTTAAATATCTCTCCAACCATCAACACAAGTGTTCTCCACTTCTAGTCCAACTCACCCCTCAAAACCCCCTAGCTACATCATCAGCCCATTAACAGGCTTTCAGCGGTGCCCCCTAGCTGTTGGTGAGCAGAGTGCATGACCCTGGCCTTTTTCACCGTGATGGGCAGGAGCTCCCCTGTGGCTTTCATCTGCTCAATCTTCCTGGCTAGCGCCACATCAGTCTCAATGACCAGGGCGCACTTCTGGGCGTAGCTCACCAAGGTCTCCTCTCGCGGGCGGAACATCCCCACCAGCGGCAGGGTCTCCTTGGCTGCCAGGTAGAGCTCGGCAATGGACGCCGTGTTGGCAATGGTGTTCCTGTCGATGCCGTAGTGACGGAAAGCGCCACTCATGCTCTTCTTCTTGATGAAGGCCGAGAGGACTTGTTTGTAGCGGTGGATCACGTACTGGACGCCAGTGGCTGAGTAGAAGAGACAGAAACGGTGATGAAGGGGAGGATGGTATGTCAGTGCTAGGAGTGCTGAACTGTATGAAAACTGACTCAACCACTACAAAGGTTTGGAATGTTGGGATTGAAGTGTTGAAAAATGGTTCAATGTTGAGGAAGAGAACTTACCCTTTTGTCTTGAAGAAATTAGGTATGGCATGCAGTCTCCGTGGATCCAGTCAAATCATTTCCTCATTTTACAAAATAGCCTCCAACACTCTACTCAGCAAATTGGATGTAGTCTATCACAGTGCCATCTGTTTTGTCTCCAAAGCCCCATACACTACCCACCACTGTGACCTGTACGCTCTTGTTGGCTGGTCCTCACTACATGTTCGTCGTCAAACCCACTGGCTCCAGGCCATCTATAAATCACTGCTAGGCAAATCCCCACCTTATCTTAGCTCATTGGTCACCATAGCAGTACCCACCCGTAGTCTGCGCTCCAGCAGGTATATCTCACTGTTCATTCCCAAAGCCAACACCTCCTTTGGCCGCCATTCCTTCCAGTTCTCTGCTGCCAATGACTGGAACGAATTGCAAAAATCTCTGAAGCTGGAGACTCTTATCTCCCTCACTAACTTTAAGCATCAGTTGTCAGAGCACCTTACCGATCACTGCACCTGTACACAGCCCATCTGAAATTAGCCCACCCAACTACCTCATCCCTATATTGTTATTTATTTTGCTCTTTTGCACCCCAGTATCTCTATTTGCACATAATCTCTTGCACATCTAGCATTCCAGTGTTAATACTATTGTAATTATTTTTGCACTATAGCCTATTTATTGCCTTACCTCCATAACTTGCTACATTTGCACACACTGTATATATATTTTCTGTTGTATTTTTGACTTTATGTTTTTTTACCCCATATGTAACTCTGTGTTGTTTTTATTGCACTGCTTTGCTTTATCTTGGCCAGGTCGCAGTTGTAAATGAGAACCTGTTCTCAACTGGCTTACCTGGTTAAATAAAGGTGAAATAAAAAAAATAAAAAATAAAAAAATAAGAATACCCTTTTTAGCATACCTCTCTTCCTGCTGTAGTCTTTCCCTTTCTTTCCTCTCCTCTTCTCCTTGTGGTGTCTCCGCTTCTTGTGGTCGCTCGAGGCTCCGGACATCACGGTGGAGACAGACATTTCTGAGCCGCTTTCATTACTGAAGGAAGAGCTGGATGATGCAACCCTCTCTCTCTTCCGTGGTTTGGGTTCGGAATACAGTGACTTCCCCGCTTTAGGTGCTGTGAAGAGACAAGACAGAGTGATCCGCTTTTATTCCCTCCAACCATCTTTCACTGATTTCTTACATGATATGGAGATACAGTACAAAATAGAGGTATATTAGTAATTAAGACAGAATTATGTCCTTATGATAACATACAAATCCCCATTTAAATTATACATACAGATTCCACTGTCCAGTCCTCTGCAACAACAGCACCATTCAGGACTGGGGGCACTGACCTTCAGAGGCTGAGGTGGCAGTGGTAGTGAAGGTTGGGACGGAGCGCTGGCTGGTCAGGTTCTCGATCTGGCTTCTGAGGAACTTCCTGTCCTGCTGCAGGTCCTCAACCTGTCTCTCCAGGGCAACGATGCGCTCCTGTTTACTTTCCAGCATGCACTGCAGCTTGGTGATGGTCAGCATGACCCGGGGAGGCAGGCTGCCCTCAGGCTGGGAGGCCGCTGGAGGAACACCCAGGGGTGAAAATAAGGTGATACGGTCCGCATTTTGGAGTGTAGGCTATACCACTCGTTTTCAAGTCCATTCGCAAATTTTTCATGCCTCTGACATGCGGTAATGATAAAAAGTGGTGTAATAGTGTACAGTTTTCTTGACATTTTGTTTGAATTATTATGATATGCTCATGTTTTACTGGTATACCCCCACTATGTATTTTGCCGGTACGCCGTACCGGTAAAACATTAGCATATCATAATAATTAAAACAAAATGTCAAGAAAATACATGGATTTTGGGTTATGAAGTCATCTTAAGGTGTCTTGGTTAATGCATTTTTCTAGACCTCTATATTGAGTATGCAGTTCTTACTGGACACAGCACTGCTGGGTGTGTTGTCCTGCTCCACATCGCTAGTTGCCCCAGAGGTCATGCTCTCCCACTTGACAACTTCCAGGTCATGCTCCTGCTTAAGCCAGTGCTGTGAGGAACCCACCCTGGCCTTCCTCCTCATGGTGCTGGAATCGATCTCTACACTGGGGGAGTACACTATAGGCTCCTGTTGCCACACAGAGGACATCTCTAGTCTCTACTTGGGTGGGAGATAGGGAAGAGGAAGGCATGGTCAGTGTTGCAAAGCACTGTTTGGTATAACTTTCTGAACATAAATGCCCTCTGAGTAACAACTTTAAACCTCCACTAACCTCGACCCCAGGCATGTGTCTGGTGCCCACACACACACACACACACACACACACACACACACACACACTCTCACACACACGCACACACACACACACACACACAAGGTTTCCATGGAGATGTCTACCCATACACCTACCTAGAGATTTGTCAAATTTACTCAGATGCTCATAACAGCAGTAAATCCAGTAAAAATATAGTATTTTACAATACAGTCAGTGAGTCATTATTAATAATTAACTATTCATTAGTTACCCTGTTAATTATTCCAAATGAAAGTGCAGTACAAAGGACAATGCATTTTATCTTTCAGTAATCATTTACTTACTATAGCAGTATATTCATTACGTAGTCGTTTTTAATATAAACAAATCCGTCAAATGACTATGTTTTAGCGCAACAATCTGACTTTAAACCGTTAGTTGTATTGTGTCAATGCATTATAATATGCTACCATTTCTTTGCCAGCCATAATTAACCTTTCAAGATGGATGCAAATGGCTGAAAACTAGGCAGCAAAATAGAGCCACTAATGAGCCTTTGTGACCTTACCGTCTTGAAAAAACTTTTACTTCCAGATATTTTAACACTACAAACAGAGGTTTGGCAGTTTGCAGGTTACTTCTTTCCAAAATAGTCGTTCTGTCATGCAGGTGTCCTATGCATGCGTCTCAGCAGATAGGAGCATCCTTCGTAGTAGCCTAGCCTGTATAGCCGCTTGTTGTCGCTATTTAACCGTTTTTTTGACCGATCCGCTATCCGAGGTGACGCGTGAGGCCGCTGTCTCTTTGTAGTTGGTGTCAGGGGCGAGGAGAAGGTTATAGTGCTATCCGGGATCCTTGGAACTTCCCTACCCTAACCCTTACCTAACCCTAACCATTACTTAACCCTAACCTTAACCCTAACTTCAATGGGGTGATGTCAGAAAAATGCTCTTTGACCTGTGACAATGACAAACGTGAGCACCTAGGGAGTTTGAGTGTAAAATTGCCAAGTCTACACTAATGATACATACAGTACCAGTCAAAAGTTTGGACACACCTACTCATTCAAGGGTTTTTCTTTATTTTTACTATTTTCTACATTGTAGATTAATATTGAAGACATCAAAACTATGAAATAACACATATGGAATCATGTAGTAACCAAAAAAGTGTTAAACAAATCAAGATATATTTTATATTCTATATTCTTCAAAGTAGCCACCCTTTGCCTTGATGACAGCTTTGCAAACTCTTGGCATTCTCTCAACCAACTTCACCTGGAATGCTTTTCCAACAGTCTTGAAGTAGTTCCCATATATGCTGAGCACTTGTTGGCTGCTTTTCCTTCACTCTGCGGTCCAACTCATCCCAAACCGTCTCAGTTGGGTTGAGGTCGGCTGATTGTGGAGGCCAGGTCATCTGATGCAGCACTCCATCCACTCTCCTTCTTGGTCAAATAGCCCTTACACAGCCTGGAGGTGTGTTGGGTCATTGTCTTGTTGAAAAACAAATGATAGTCCAACTAAGCGCAAACCAGATGGGATGGCGTATCACTGCAGAATGCTGTGGTAGCCATGCTGGTTAAGTGTGCCTTGAATTCTAAATAAATCACAGACAGTGTCACCAGCAAAGCACCACCACACCATCACACCTCGTCCTCTATGCTTCACAGTAGGAACCACACATGCGGATATCATCCATTCACCTACTCTACGTCTCACAAAGATATGACAGTTGGAACCCCCCCCCAAAAAAAACTCCAGACCAAAGGACAGATTTCCACCGGTCTAATGTCCATTGCTCGTGTTTCTTGGCCCAAGCAAGTCTCTTCTTCTTATTGGTGTCCTTTAGTAGTGGTTTCTTTGCAGCAATTCGACCATGAAGGCCTGATTCACCCAGTCTCCTCTGAACAGTTGATGTTGAGATGTGTCTGTTACTTGAACTCTGTGAAGTATTTATTTGGGCTGCAATTTCTGAAGCTGGTAACTCTAATGAACTTATCCTCTGCAGCAGAGGTAACTCTGGGTCTTCCATTCCTGTGGCGGTCCTCATGAGAGCCAGTTTCATCTAGTCTAGGTCCAAAAGGCTTCTCAACAGCTTCTACCCCCAAGCCATAAGACTCCTGAACAGCTAATCATGGCTACCCGGACTATTTGCACTGCCCCCCCCCCCCAATCTTTTTATGCTGCTGCTACTCTGTTAATAATTTATGCATAGTCACTTTAACTCTACCCACATGTACATATTACCTCAACTACCTCAACTAGCCGGTGCCCCCGCAAATTGACTCGGACCGGTACCCCCCTGTATATAGCCTCCCTACTGTTATTTTATTTTACTTCTGCTCTTTCTTTCTCAACACTTTTTTGTTGTAGTTGTTTTATTTAACTTTTTTATTAAAAAAGAAATGCATTGTTGGTTAAGGGCTGTAAGTAAGCATTTCACGTTAATGTCTACACCTGTTGTATTCGGCGCATGTGGCAAATAAAATGTGATTTGATTTGATTTGATCATAGTGCTTGATGGTTTTTGCGACTGCACTTGAAGAAATTTTCAAAGTTCTTGAAATTTTCCAGATTGACTGACCTTCATGTCTTAAAGTAATGATGGACTGTCGTTTCTCTTTACTTATTTGAGCTGTTCTTGCCATAATATGGACTTGGTCTTTTACCAAATAGGGCTATCTTCTGTATACCAACCCTACCTTGTCACAACACAACTGATTGGCTCAAACGCATTAAGAAGGAAATAAATTCCACAAATTAACTTTTAACAAGGCATACCTGTGAATTGAAATGCATTCCAGGTGACTACCTCATGAAGCTGGTTGAGAGAATGCCAAGAGTGTGCAAAGCTGTCATCAAGTCAAAGGGTGGCTACTTTGAAGAATCTCAAATATAAAATATATTTTTTTTTGTTTATCACTTTTTTGTTCCATATGTGTTATTTCATAGTTTTGATGTCTTCACTACTATTCTACAATGTAGAAAATTGTAAAGATAAAGAAAAACCCTGTTCTAAAACTTTTGACCGGTAGTGCATATATATATATATATACAGTGGGGAGAACAAGTATTTGATACACTGCCGATTTTGCAGGTTTTCCTACTTACAAAGCATCTAGAGGTCTGTAATTTTTATCATAGGTACACTTCAACTGTGAGAGACGGAATCTAAAACAAAAATCCAGAAATTCACATTGTATGATTTTTAAGTAATTAATTTGCATTTTATTGCATGACATAAGTATTTGATCACCTACCAACCAGTAAGAATTCCGGCTCTCACAGACCTGTTAGTTTTTCTTTAAGAAGCCATCCTGTTCTCCACTCATTACCTGTATTAACTGCACCTGTTTGAACTCGTTACCTGTATAAAAGACACCTGTCCACACACTCAATCGAACAGACTTCAACCTCTCCACAATGGCCAAGACCAGAGAGCTGTGTAAGGACATCAGGGATAAAATTGTAGACCTGCACAAGGCTGGGATGGGCTACAGGACAATAGGCAAGCAGCTTGGTGAGAAGGCAACAACTGTTGGCGCAATTATTAGAAAATGGAAGAAGTTCAAGATGACGGTCAATCACCCTCGGTCTGGGGCTCCATGCAAGATCTCACCTTGTGGGGCATCAATGATCATGAGGAAGGTGAGGGATCAGCCCAGAACTACACGGCAGGACCTGGTCAATGACCTGAAGAGAGCAGGGACCAAAGTCTCAAATAAAACCATTAGTAACACACTACGCCGTCATGGATTAAAATCCTGCAGCGCACGCAAGGTCCCCCTGCTCAAGCCAGCGCATGTCCAGGCCCGTCTGAAGTTTGCCAATGACCATCTGGATGATCCAGAGGAGGAATGGGAGAAGGTCATGTGGTCTGATGAGACAAAAATAGAGCTTTTTGGTCTAAACTCCACTCGCCGTGTTTGGAGGAAGAAGAAGGATGAGTACAACCCCAAGAACACCATCCCAACCGTGAAGCATGGAGGTGGAAACATCATTCTTTGGGGATGCTTTTCTGCAAAGGGGACAGGACGACTGCACCGAATTGAGGGGAGGATGGATTGGGCCATGTATCGCGAGATCTTGGCCAACAACCTCCTTCCCTCAGTAAGAGCATTGAAGATGGGTCGTGGCTGGGTCTTCCAGCATGACAATGACCCGAAACACACAGCCAGGGCAACTAAGGAGTGGCTCCGTAAGAAGCATCTCAAGGTCCTGGAGTGGCCTAGCCAGTCTCCAGACCTGAACCCAATAAAAAATCTTTGGAGGGAGCTGAAAGTCCGTATTGCCCAGCGACAGCCCCGAAATCTGAAGGATCTGGAGAAGGTCTGTATGGAGGAGTGGGCCAAAATCCCTGCTGCAGTGTGTGCAAACCTGGTCAAGACCTACAGGAAACGTATGATCTCTGTAATTGCAAACAAAGGTTTCTGTACCAAATATTAAGTTCTGCTTTTCGGATGTATCAAATACTTATGTCATGCAATAAAATGAAAATTAATTACTTAAAAATCATACAAACAGATTCCGTCTCTCACAGTTGAAGTGTACCTATGATAAAAATTACAGACCTCTACATGCTTTGTAACTAGGAAAACCTGCAAAATCGGCAGTGTATCAAATACTTGTTCTCCCCACTGTATATACACTGCTCAAAAAAATTAAGGGAACACTTAAACAACACAATGTAACTCCAAGTCAATCACACTTCTGTGAAATCAAACTGTCCACTTAGGAAGCAACACTGATTCACAATAAATTTCACATGCTGTTGTGCAAATGGAATAGACAACAGGTGGAAATTATAGGCAATTAGCAAGACACCCCCAATAAAGAAGTGGTTCTGCAGGTGGTGACCACAGACCACTTCTCAGTTCCTATGCTTCGTGGCTGATGTTTTGGTCACTTTTGAATGCTGGCGGTGCTTTCACTCTAGTGGTAGCATGAGACCGAGTCTACAACCCACACAAGTGGCTCAGGTAGTGCAGCTCATCCAGGATGGCACATCAATGCGAGCTGTGGCAAGAAGGTTTGCTGTGTCTGTCAGCGTAGTGTCCAGAGCATGGATGCGCTACCAGGAGACAGACCAGTACATCAGGAGACGTAGAGGAGGCCGTAGGAGGGCAACAACCCAGCAGCAGGACCGCTACCTCCGCCTTTGTGCAAGGAGGAGCAGGAGGAGCACTGCCAGAGCCCTGCAAAATGACCTCCAGCAGGCCACAAATGTGCATGTGTCTGCTCAAACGGTCAGAAACAGACTCCATGAGGGTGGTATGAGGGCTCGACGTCCACAGGTGGGGGTTGTGCTTACAGCCCAACACCGTGCAGGACGTTTGGCATTTGCCAGAGAACACCAGGATTGGCAAATTCGCCACTGGCGCCCTGTGCTCTTCACAGATGAAAGCAGGTTCACACTGAGCACATGTGACAGACATGACAGTCTGGAGACACCGTGGAGAATGTTCTGCTGCCTGCAACATCCTCCAGCATGACCGGTTTGGCGGTGGGTCAGTCATGGTGTGGGGTGGCATTTCTTTGGGGGGCCGCACAGCCCTCCATGTGCTCACCAGAGGTAGCCTGACTGCCATTAGGTACCGAGATGAGATCCTCAGACCCCTTGTGAGACCATATGCTGGTGCGGTTGGCCCTGGGTTCCTCCTAATGCAAGACAATGCTAGACCTCATGTGGCTGGAGTGGGTCAGCAGTTCCTGCAAGAGGAAGGCATTGATGCTATGGACTGGCCCGTCCGTTCCTCAGACCTGAATCCAATTGAGCACATCTGGGACATCATGTCTCGCTCCATCCACCAACGCCACGTTGCACCACAGACTGTCCAGGAGTTGGCGGATGCTTTACTCCAGGTCTGGGAGGAGATCCCTCAGGAGACCATCCGCCACCTCATCAGGAGCATTCCTAGATGTTGTAGGGAGGTCATACAGGCACGTGGAAACCACACACACTCCTGAGCCTCATTTTGACTTGTTTTAAGGACATTACATCAAAGTTGGATCAGCCTGTAGTGTGGTTTTCCACTTTAATTTTGAGGGTGACTCCAAATCCAGACCTCCATGGGTTGATAAATTTGATTTCCATTGATAATTTTTGTGTGATTTTGTTGTCAGCACATTCAACTATGTAAAGAAAAAAGTATTTAATAAGATTATTTCATTCATTCAGATCTAGGATGTGTTGTTTAAGTGTTTGAGCAGTGTATATATACACTACCGTTCAAAAGTTTGGGGTCACTTAGAAATGTCCTTGTTTTCGAAAGAAAAGCAATTTTTTGTCCATTAAAATAACATCAAATTTATCAGAAATACAGTATAGACTTTGTTAATGTTGTAAATGGCTATTGTAGCTGGAAATGGAAATGGCTGATTTTTAATGGAATATCTACATAGGCGTACAGAGGCCCATTATCAGCAACCATCAGTCCTGTGTTCCAATGGCACGTTGTGTTTGCTAATCCAAGTTTATCATGTTAAAAGGCTAATTGATCATTAGAAAACCATATCTCAGACTGGCCAATAAAAATAAAAGATGATGATGGGCAAAAGAACACAGACACTGGACAGAGGAAGATTGGAAGAAAGTGTTATGGACAGACGAATCGAAGTTTGAGGTGTTCGGATCACAAAGAAGAACATTTGTGAGACGCAGACCAAATGAAAAGATGCTGGAGGAGTGCTTGATGCCATCTGTCAAGCATGGTGGAGGCAATGTGGTGGTCTGGGGGTGCTTTGGTGGTGGTAAAGTGGGAGATTTGTACAGGGTAAAAGGGATCTTGAAGAAGGAAGGCTATCACTCCATTTTGCAACGCCATGCCATACCCTGTTTACGGCGCTTGATTGGAGCCAATTTCCTCCTACAACAGGACAATGACCCAAAGCACAGCTCCAAACTATGCAATAACTATTTAGGGAAGAAGCAGTCAGCTGGTATTCTGTCTATAATGGAGTGGCCAGCACAGTTACCGGATCTCAACCCTATTGAGCTGTTGTGGGAGCAGCTCGATTTGAGCCAATTTCCTCCTACAACAGGACAATGACCCAAAGCACAGCTCCAAACTATGAAAGAACTATTTAGGGAAGAAGCAGTCAGCTGGTATTCTGTCTATAATGGAGTGGCCAGCACAGTCACCGGATCTCAACCCTATTGAGCTGTTGTGGGAGCAGCTTGACCATATGGTACGTAAGAAGTGCCCATCAAGCCAATCCAGTTTGTGGGAGGTGCTTCAGGAAGCATGGGGTGAAAGCTCTTCAGATTACCTCAACAAATTGACAACTAGAATGCCAAAGGTCTGCAAGGCTGTAATTGCTGCAAATGGAGGATTCTTTGACGAAAGCAAAGTTTGAAGGACACAATTATTATTTCTATTAAAAATCATTATTTCTAACCTTGTCAATGACTACATTTCCTATGCATTTTGCTATATTTCCTATTCAAACTCATTTCATGTATGTTTTCATGGAAAACAAGGACATTTCTAAGTGACCCCAGACTTTTGAATGGTAGTGTATATACAGTGGGGGAAAAAGTATTTAGTCAGCCACCAATTGTGCAAGTTCTCCCACTTAAAAAGATGAGAGAGGCCTGTAATTTTCATCATAGGTACACGTCAACTATGACAGACAAAATGAGAAAAAAAAATCCAGAAAATCACATTGTAGGATTTGTAATGAATTTATTTGCAAATTATGGTGGAAAATAAGTATTTGGTCAATAACAAAAGTTTCTCAATACTTTGTTATATACCCTTTGTTGGCAATGACACAGGTCAAACGTTTTCTGTAAGTCTTCACAGGGTTTTCACACACTGTTGCTGGTATTTTGGCCCATTCCTCCATGCAGATCTCCTCTAGAACAGTGATGTTTTGGGGCTGTCGCTGGGCAACACGGACTTTCAACTCCCTCCAAAGATTTTCTATGGGGTTGAGATCTGGAGACTGGCTAGGCCACTCCAGGACCTTGAAATGCTTCTTACGAAGCCACTCCTTTGTTGCCCGGGCGGTGTGTTTGGGATCATTGTCATGCTGAAAGACCCAGCCACGTTTCATCTTCAATGCCCTTGCTGATGGAAGGAGGTTTTCACTCAAAATCTCACGATACATGGCCCCATTCATTCTTTCCTTTACACGGATCAGTCGTATTGGCTTAAGCAGGGGGACACGTCTCGCACTGCAGGATTTGAGTCCCTGGCGGCGTAGTGTGTTACTGATGGTAGGCTTTGTTACTTTGGTCCCTGCTCTCTGCAGGTCATTCACTAGGTCCCCCCGTGTGGTTCTGGGATTTTTGCTCACCGTTCTTGTGATCATTTTGACCCCACGGGGTGAGATCTTGCGTGGAGCCCCAAATCGAGGGAGATTATTAGTGGTCTTGTATGTCTTCCATTTCCTAATAATTGCTCCCACAGTTGATTTCTTCAAACCAAGCTGCTTACCTATTGCAGATTCAATCTTCCCAGCCTGGTGCAGGTCTACAATTTTGTTTCTGGTGTCCTTTGACAGCTCTTTGGTCTTGGCCATAGTGGAGTTTGGAGTGTGACTGTTTGAGGTTGTGGACAGGTGTCTTTTATACTGATAACAAGTTCAAACAGGTGCCATTAATACAGGTAAGGAGTGGAGGACAGAGGAGCCTCTTAAAGAAGAAGTTACAGGTCTGTGAGAGCCAGAAATCTTGCTTGTTTGTAGGTGACCAAATACTTATTTTCCACCATAATTTGCAAATAAATTCATTAAAAATCCTACAATGTGATTTTCTGGATTTTGTTTTCTCAATTTGTCTGTCATAGTTGACGTGTACCTATGATGAAAATTACAGGCCTCTCTCATCTTTTTAAGTGGGAGAACATGCACAATTGGTGGCTGACTAAATACTTTTTTCCCCCACTATATGCCTATATTATTATTGAAAATGTGATTATATTAGGCCTATGTTTACAAAATATAATATAATATGCCATTTAGCAGACGCTTTTATCCAAAGCGACTTACAGTCATGCGTGCATACATTTTTGTGTATGGGTGGTCCCGGGGATCGAACCCACTACCTTGGCGTTACAAGCGCCGTGCTCTACCAGCTGAGCTACAGAGGACCAGACATAAACACACACAAAAACAGAAAAGTGTTAATAAACATACATTTTATTCTGTAATTGTCATGTATGTATTTGTTACCAAACACATTCTTTGGCTGATACAAAGGCAAATATGGTCCCTATTCCATATATTTCCATAAGGGCAGGTGAGCATGGTCTGAACCCTGTTAACATTTCCTCTCTTACATGGAATTCACATTAGTAGTCAGCATTATAAATTGTTACAAATACAGGTATCCCAAGTTATTCAGCTGAGATTACAGGACTTTCTAATATGACCAAATGCCTAATATATGTTAGAAATACAGCTGCAGTTTTGCGACGCACAATTGACTATTCTTAGTGTCATAAGAACATTTTCAGACCTTCTGACATCGTCTCAAATACCTTCCCCAACACCTTTTTGTGTCTATATCTGTAAACACATTCATGTAATATATAATACAGTAGTCTAAATAAAGGTAATATTTTAATACCCTAGCTAACAGTTCTAAACACTTGTTAATACTGAAGATGGAGTTTGGGGTGGAAGATACTGGCACTGGATAGATCAAATCTATATGGCGTCTCATTAAACATGGACTAAATGTTTGCTGCTCATTTAAAATGCAAGCCTAAAAATATGAACCATCACATATTTGTACACAAGCTACCAGGTGGGTCCAAATATTCGTTATCACCGCTCTATGCAATGCACTTCTATCAGCAATGCATGTCATGTTGAAATAGAAATGATTTATAAACTGCTACATATTTGTGCATTACAGGTCAAATGAAATGTACATGCTGCTTTGGACATTGGTCTTATCTGTATAAGACTGATAAGTTCAATACAATAATATACTGTAATTTTCCAGCTACACCCTGTTCCAGGTCCTACAAATGCCTTTTTGTGTGCAGACTGACCTTCCAGCCAAGCACTGAACCACCTGATCCTACTGAACTTCACTTAGCCAATTTGACTGCAGAAAAGAGAATGTTGGGAATGTGATATCTAGACATAACTTCAAGGACTAGAGCCACTATAAGTTCCAATCTGTAATATGGATTGTTGGTCTAAGGTACAGTATGTTAAGTCTCTATACTAGTCCTAGCACTCCTCTCCATCAAAACAAATCGTGTCACATGCACACAACTGCCTTTAGTATACTCATGCCACTTTTGTAGGGACCCCTAGACTTCAATGCAAAATCGGGAGAACAGAACCAGCTGGATTTTTTGCTATCTCCATTTCCACCCCCTGCCCTATCCGAGAATGTCACATGTTTGAGGACAGTAGGACCGATTGTAAGTAGTGTTAGTTTGACCAGGAGTGAGCAGCAGCACCCTTGGTCCCTTGGTTTCAGGCACTCTGTGATCTCTCTCTCTCTCTCTCTCTCTCTCTCTCTCTCTCTCTCTCTCTCTCTCTCTCTCTCTCTCTCTCTCTCTCTCCCCCTCCCTCCCTCCCCCTCTCTTCCTCCCTCCCTCCCTCCCTCCCTCCTTCCCCCTCTCTCCCGCTCTCTCTCCCCCCTCTCTCTCCCTCTCTCAATGGCAGACAGCCAGCAGGAGACGTTTGAAGTCCCCACCACACTCAGATTTGATGGCATCCTTCAAGGACATGTCATACTTCTCCAGGTACATGTCTTTAATGGTCTCCAGATCATACTGTTGAACAGAAAACACTTATCTCATCAGCTGACCTTTGTCTGCTTTTAGATTCATCAACCGAGTCAGGTAGTCTAAAAGGGGCATTTTCTTAATGATTTCCCGGAGCCATGTACAGTATAATGCCTTTGCAATTGTTGCTGAGGTAGTCCACAAGGTTAGCATAGCCTCTCTGGATGACACAACCCAAACCTATTTTCATATCATACAAATGTTACCATAAAATAAAGTATTTAATATCAATTCGATGCATGTAGTCAGTGGTCACAAACTTATTTGGTGTCTTTGATAGAGAAAAGCACGATCCTAAGACTCTGTCAGAGAGTGTAAGTCCATATATTACCTCAGAGCGGCATATGATGATGCGGATGAGGGTGTCCTCATCAGTGCCTGCTCCTTTCATGGCTTCATTCAGTCGCCGGGCGAAATAAAGCTGAGGGTTCTTAGCAACCCTCACTGAAAAGAGAAAATGCCTTAAAATACACTGATTTTCTGAACCAAAATAAAAATGGGTATTTGGAAGGCACCTGACACATCGCATTCAAGTGAGTTACTTTTTAATCTAGTTTAATGTAGTGCTTTTAAGTTGTGTACACACCAAGTGTGATGTAGCAGCCCTTCAGTGTCCCAGAGACCTCATTCTCAATGGCATCCAGGATTTCTGTTCCAGAAAGCTGGGACAAAGGAAAAAGGGTTAGCATAACACTAAGCATACACAGCAGTACAGAGGACACATCACAAGGAGCCTGCAGTGTGTAAAAAACAAATTGACTGACAACAGACTTGGCTGCTAATAGTGGACCCACCTGCTCATACACCTTGAAGGTGGCCTGAAGTTGCAGATAGTTTCTTTTGGCCAGAATAAAGTTGAACGTGGATTCATCCGTTCCAAAACATCCCTCACCAGCCTAAATAGTAAATATGGTTGAAATTAAACAGATAAAATCGACCTCTTGATACTATTGTTTCTTGAATGCACTTCTCTATGCCATACCTCAAACAGGGCGGTGGCATCTGCTTCAGCCAGACCCTCATCCACATCGTAACTCTCATCTCTGGTGCCCTAGAACAGAAAGCTTTCACTGACTTCTGTGGTGAGATGAAATGTAGCCTTTCTGTCTGGCTCAGGATATTGTATCTGGCCACCATTTTACTAATGAAAGGAAATCGGAAAAGCAGGCAGACAGCCAACCAGCCAGTGTTTGTGTGTGTGTGTGTGTGAGTGAGTGAGTGAGATAGAAAGAGAGAGAGACACTTGGGGTTAAGAGAGAGGCCAGGCAGAGGGAGCTTGATTTCAGTCCAAAGACACGGAAGGGAATTGTGTTACATGGCAAGAGTCCAAGAGTGAAACCATGGGGCCACTTACCTGTAAAAGAGCAGTGAGCAGGTTTCTCACATCTCCACTAGTGTCCCCTTCGACATCTGATTCCAGGTCCCGTTCATGCACTAGAGAAGTCACAGAGAAACAAAGAGAGAGAGAACGCAATGTAAAAATAAGGAATATATAATTAAAGGCAGATGTAACATTGAGAGGCACAGAGGAATAGGTGTTCCCTTGTTGTTATGACCACTGATATCATTATTCTATCTAAGCCAATGGGAAAAAGGCATGTTGGAAAGCCACCCATAACAACAAGATATGTATTTTAATCACAATCCCAAATCAGAACAGATTCAGAAGTACAGAAAACAACAGGATGAGCAGAATAAGGTGACCAGTGTGGTTGAGATTGCAAGCCTATGGACTTTACAGGTCATGCAAACTATGAACTCTTGCCCTAAACTAGCCAAATGAGTTAGGTTCACTTCAGGGCTTCTTCCTTTATTAATTATGCAAAAACACAACTAGATTAAGTTAAAGGGGGAGAAACAGCGCCACTGGCCGCCCAACCACTGTTGTTATTGTTTTTGTTCCCGAGCTGAGGAGCGTTGCGCAGCATGGTAACAAAAAATGTGCAGTACATATTGTGCTCTTCTATCGCACCTGCAATGATGTCCCAGATTTAAAAAACGTGTTTGTTGTTTGCAGTCATTTCTTTGTTGATGTAACATCGCAATTGGATGTGGCTGTTTCACCATTAAGGATTCCAGCTTTAAGGTGCAGTGTGAGGGTGGCATTGATACTTACCCTGAAAGTAGCATTCTTTTAACACGTGAATATCCTGTTGGGAAAGAAAGAGAAGACTGTTTGCGTCTAATCTTGAAAATGTTTCTATTGCCCATAATACTTATGATTCTACTCAGGACAGGTTGAAACGTACAGCATTTGTGGCAGTGCACAGAATCTCCACCAGAGTATCCTCATCAGTGCCTGCTCCCTTCATGGCCTTCCTCAGCTCTTTCACTGCATAGATGACTGGAGGGTCCAGCATGGCCACGACGGCATTCTCAAAGTTCCCCCCCAGCTCGCTCTTCAGCACATCCACCAACTCCTTCTCCAGAGAGAGAGAGAGAGAGAGAGAGAGAGAGAGAGAGAGAGAGAGAGAGAGAGAGAGAGAGAGAGAGAGAGAGAGAAAGAGAGTATGGGTGTGGTTAGCTGGTTTCCTCAAATTAGCCACACATTTCGGTTATGCAAAACTACATATTTCTTGGTGCGGTATAAGATGTACATAATTCCTGTACTTTTAAATGAATGAGTATGATACTCACATTCTCATAGTTGTCAAAATAGGCCTGTTTCATTTCCATGCGCTGGGCTGCACAGCGGTTAGTAAGTATGTCAATGATGACCTGTTCATCAGTGCCTGTGCAACAAAATACAATCATAAACAAAACACAAGTACCACGCTTAGGCCCTATTTGGACTATGGCACAACCTTGTACCATTAAATAGCATAGGCACAGCTATTTGTTCATTGTAGGTAAACCCATACATCTCTCACTCATTGAGCAGAGACATCCCTGGAATGTTACAAATTAACAAAAAAAATTGCAACTTACCCAAGCCTTTGCAGGCTTTGCGTAAGGCCTTTATGTCAGCCGCAACATCAAAGTCCTCATATGGCATGATTGTGGGCTAAATTAACATAAATATAATTGTTATGACATGCTCTACATCAGAGCTAATATCCACACAAAAAAAAACCATAATACAAACGTTTTGGGAGCAGTTTGATGCATACTTTGCCTTATATAGTAGACTGTACTAGTCTACCATCCCTTCCAATCCTAGTAAAAAATTAACTATTTAACATCACAATAGTTTAAAAACATTTAAATCAATAGGCCTTTCACATATGTATTATGTAATAACACTGTAGTATTAGAAACAATGTAACATGACATGGGGAGGGGAGAATACATTGAGCTGAAATGACAAGAAATACACTGGCTCAGGAATTTGGCAGCTGATGTGTGTTTATCAAACTAAGTATATGGGTGCAGCGCCCCATAGCCGAAATTGAGACATGACAATGGAAACACCCCATAGAAATAGATAGAGGACTCTAGATGGATATAACCGTTTTAGCATGGACAGTCCCATTGAGGGCTTTCAACATTTTATAGTAGTCAACTGGGTGGGTATTCCTATGGGTTGGGAGTGATCAGCCAACGATCAGAGCATTGCGTTCTTCTTCAAATTGAGTTGCCTTTGGTTGGTAAATGGCTTAAAGCTACTGGTATATCACTGCCATCTAGTGGCCACAATAACTTAATGACGCACAAGATTTGGTTCAATCCCCAATATTAGCGTTATGCTTTTTTCAAACACAAAATAATAATAATTTTGACCACTTTAAAATGGAGATAGCAATGGCGTTGCCCATGCTGTCGCAGACTCCATATTAGCAAAGATACAAAGATGAGTCCTCTATCTATCTCTATGAACCACCCTCATCCTCTGCTCCCACCCGTACACTTCCTCTCTGATTCACTTGTTCATTATTTAGGTTAATTTTAACAGGATTGCTTCCTCTGCGTTTCTTCAGTCCTGTCACATGCGCTAGTGTGTAATTTGTAGGGCATGTGGATTTAAAAAATCACGGTGACAGATTTTACACAATGTGTCAATCTGAATAAAAATGGCATCATCTATTATAATCCCACATTAAATTGCGGTATAGTGTGGAATGTCGGCTACAAAATCAAAATAGTTTTCTGATGGCGTTATAACGTTGTAATCCACCCCTTACAATGATAATTAATCAACAAATAAAAAACGTATTGGCCTACACAGTAGCCTAGATAATATTCACAAATGCCTATCATTTTCAATCGACCTGCCTCGGTTTTACTTAGTTTTATCACATCTTTGTAAAATTATAAAAGGATGGTAGGTTTCGGTACTTACTTGGCAGTTTCCCATTTTATAGATATTTGTCCCGCTGTGTTGAGATCACTGTGGAATGTAGTCGATTCCTCGTACTTACCAGACGTGGTAGCGAACATTCATGTAAACTCACGAGATCAGGCGGCTTGCAAGGCAAACACCAAAGATGGTGGATAAATGAAGATAGTTCACTCAGGCCGTTTATATTTGAAATAAATGTGTCAGTTCCGGTCTACTTAACTGTGTGTGGCTCCCATAGACACCAATGAAATAGCAGCTGGGCCTAGTCTACTTAGTTCAAGGATGTGCAACTTTGATTGTGGTGGGGGCCACAAAAAAAATCTGAACTCATCATGAGGGGCTGCAGTGGCTCATGGATCTGTGTAGCCACATCCATACCCACACATGCAGTCAGAGCCGGCCCTAGCCTTTTGGGGGCCCTAAGTTAAATATGATTTAGTTAATTTACTTTCATTGAACCAGAAAAGAACAGTGTGTGGAGTGTCTCGCTTCCTCTTCCGTCTCTAGCTAAAACCACTGAGTTTCTAAACTTATCTTTGCTAAAACTCTAAGCCAAGTTGCAAAACTCATTCCACGGAGGGCCGAATGTCTCCGGGTTTTCGATGATAACGAATTTAGGTTACTAATTAGTAAGGGACTCCCCTCACCTGGTTGTCTAGGTCTTAATTTAAAGGACAAAAGACAACCCAGCAGACTCTAGGCCCTCCATGGAATTAGTTTGACACCCCTGCTCTAAGCCCAGGCAGAGCGGAAGAGGCGAAGCAAGAGGGTTTACTCTGCCCCAAAATCTGTCCACGTTAAGCAGATCATTAATTATTAAGCAAGTGAGGCGTTTTAGTATGGGGGGCAATGAGGGAGCATCAAAGTTAGTCAAGATAAAAATGAATTGCTATTTTGATACGTGAGGTTTATTTGAGCTAATATACGTTTCTTAATACTTAGGTTGTTACGAGTTTACTGATATAAGTGTAATGCACGTGACATCCCGGCAACTTTGAGAAAAACATTTTATATTGGAGTTTTCCCTGTTGAAATT